>NC_068448.1:47695733-48004233 GCF_023373465.1 Oncorhynchus keta | reverse complement strand
GTCCTTCCATTGCTCCGTATGTCAAACCCAGCCTCCAGTAGTCCTGGCCTCCAACATCCACATCCCGGTTGTGTGTCCCAGAGTCATAGCCCTCCGAGCCCAGCTCATATTTGAAGAAGTAAATCCCAGGCACATCAGACTCCAAATATAATGGGTGGGCATTGTTGGAGTCCGGAACCACAGGAGCTGAGGGAAAATATCAGAGGGTATGCTGAGTTAGAACCTTTGATTGTAATAGAGTAATTCTAGCCTGAGTGGTATACTACGGAGCAAGCTATATATACTCAGGCTTTTATAAAGCTAGCCAGCTTCAGTTAGCTTCACATTCCAGCTCAGGCTTCATCCACACTACGACGGTGGATATTGCTCTTATGACCTGCCTCAAACTCTAGCAGGCTTGTAACTGCGCATGCATGTCTCACCAGGCTAGTCGAACGCTGAATTCTTAATTGAGACGATGCTCAAACATCAATCCATGGGCGAGTAAGTGCCACATTTTACAAAATCAAAATGAAAGTTATCTTGCAAATTCAGCAGGCTATTGTGTGAAAAAAGCTTTAAGAAGTGCCATCTGTATTTTATTACTTATTGTTAATACCGTCTTTGGTGTACTTATTCATTTACTAGCACCTTTTTCCCCACTCCTATCGCTCCTTCTTTATGCAGAACAGTTGCGTTGTGGTGGCCATAGACATTACCCATAGAGGGGTTTTTGGAACCTCTAAACCCGTCAATTTGACTGTTAAACTCATGGGTACACTAGCAATGGCTGCCAGTCCTGACTTGAATGGGAACTGCCATCTACAGTATGGATGATATGTCTATGGTTGGTTTTCCTTGGGCAAATTTCAAAATGCAATAGCTTGAAAAACGTAGTTTGGACACATCCCACTGGGCAAAAACTGTCTGAATCAACATTGTGTCAACTTCATTTCAACCCCAAAAGATCTACGTGATGACTGGATTAGTTTACATTTAATGGCACTGGGCAAAAACTGTCTGAATCAACATTGTTTCAACTTCATTTCAACCCCAAAAGATCTACGTGATGACGTTGAATCAACATGGAAAACCAATTGAAGTTAGCCTGCCCCGGAGCAGGTTAGTTCTGAAGGTTTCGTTTCCATGGAAAATTACCTCGCTAAAAGGTGAGCCACTTTCATATGACCAGGTATCCCGAGTTGATCTCAGAGATCTCTATCGGGGCAGCAGGGTAGCCTAGTGGTTAGAGCGTTGGACTAGTAACTGGGAAGGTTGCAAGTTCAAACCCCCGAGCTGACAAGGTACAAATCTGTCGTTCTGCCCCTGAACAGGCAGTTAACCCACTGTTCCTAGGCCGTCATTGGAAATAAGAATTTATTCTTAACTGACTTGCCTAGTTAAATAAAGGTAAAATATATACATATATTTTTTTTAACCCGTTATTTAGTAGACCCCACTGGTCTCAGATCTGTTTGTGTGGTCTTGCCAACTCCCATGGCCATTGTCACGTATGAAAACGGCCATAGGAGTAAGCAAGACGGCAAACAGACAGAACAAGCAACAGTTCTGTTGTTTGATTAAATCTGTTAACCCTGCATTTTGCAGAGTAAGATTATAAATTGATACTGTAGGTTGCATTCTCCTTCATTTTCCCCCACATAAGAAGAGCTGGTTGGCCTCGTCAACCAGCTCTTCTTTTCACATCTGCTAAACGCAAACTTGGACATTGTGAAAATTCTGTGCAATGTCCAGCTCCCGTTTACTGTGAACACTGAGGTTGTACCCGCTTTAAATTACAGTTTTAAGTGGCCATGTAGGCTATTGGCTATTTGACCATAATATAGGCATACCAGAGTCACCTACCATCAAACACAATGGAGAAAATGCGTCCCATAAAAAGATTTGGGGTGTACTTTTTCCCCCTTTTTTTCCCCAATTGGTAGTTAAAATCTTGTCCCATTGCTGCAACTCCTGTACAGACTCAGGAGAGGCAAAGATCGAGAGCCATGCGTCCTCCAAAACACGACCCACCAAGCCACACTGAACACTTAACCCTGAAGCCAGCCGCACCAATGTGTTGGAGGAAACACCTTACAGAACATCCCAGCCGTCCAAACCCTCTCCTTACCCGGACGACGCTGGGCCAATTGTGTGCTGCCTCGTGGGTCTCCCGGGCATGGCCTGCTGCGACACAGCCTGGGATCAAACCCTGATCTGTAGTGATGCCTCTAGCACTGCGATGTCAGTGCCTTAGACCGCTGTACCACTCCAGAGGCCTATCCCATAACATTTTAACATGGAAATAGCTGTTCTATCATTTAACCTACATTAGTAGCCAGTGTGTGGTGTTCAATATAGGCCTACATTCCATGAGACTTTTGGAGAAAAAAAACACGCAGGGCTTGACATTAACCTTTAAATCTCAAGTCTATTAAGGCTTCTCTTTATGAAACCGTAACAATCTCTAAATGTCCACTTATTCTACTTTATCCTACTTCCCCACACACTTACAGTACTGTGTATACTCATATAAAACATTTTATATATACAGTACTTTTTACCTGCATGCTTTCTATGCTCTTTTGTACTTGGATTGTGTTTTTCTTTCTAAATTCTTCTGGAATACTTTCGATAGCTGTTGAGCAGTTACATGCTGACCAGACCGCTCGCGTGTGCTTTCAACACATGTTGATTTTATCCAGCCACACCAGACGCAGTCAGGACACGCAGTTTGAAATATCAAAACAAACTCTGAGTCAACTAAATTAATTTGGGGACAGGTCGAAAAGCATTAGACATTTATGGCTATTTAGCTAGCTAGCTTGCTGTTGATAGCTACTTTGTCCCGAGATACAAACATTGGGTTGTTATTTTACTTGAATTGCACAGGGTCATCTACTCCAACAATTAATCCACAGATAAAAGGGTAAAGCAAGTTTGTTTCTAGTAATCTCTCCTCCTTCAGGCTTCTTCTTCTTCAACTTCAAGGTCCAACTTCAACTTCACTGCTTCATTGCCTGCATCTGTAATGGGTCAGCGGTCAAACGTCCTCCACTCATCACTGTCAAACACTCCCTGAAACACTTCAGCGAGCAGGCCTTTCTAATCGACCTGGCCCGGGGTATCCTGTAAGGATATTGACCTCATCCCGTCAGTAGAGGATGCCTGGTTATTTAAAAAAATGCCTTCCTCGCCATCTTAAATAAGCATGCCCCGTTAAAGAAATTTAGAACCAGGAACAGATATAGCCCCTGGTTCTCTCCAGACCTGACTGCCCTTAACGAACACAAAAACATCATATGGCCCCTTCTGCATTAGCATCGAACAGCCCCCGTGATATGCTTTTCAGGGAAGCTAGAAACCAATATACACAGGCAGTTAGAAGAGCCAAGGTTAGCTTTTTCAAGCAGAAATTTGCTTCCTGCAACACAAACTCAAAAAATTTCTGGGACAGTGTAAAGTCCATGGAGAATAAGAACACCTCCTCCCAGCTGCCCACTGCATTGAGGATAGGAAGCACTGTCACCACCGATAAATCCACTATAAATCCACTATAATTAAGAATTTCAATAAGCATTTTTCTACGGCTGGCCATGCGTTCAACCTGGCTACCCCTACCCCAGTCAAAAGCACTGCACCCCCCCACAGCAACTCGCTCAAGCCTTTCCCATTTCTCCATCTCCCATATCCAGTCAACTGATGTTCTGAAAGAGACAAATCAGCCGGGCTAGACAATCTGGAAATGATCTGCCGAAAATGTTGAATTAGCCTGTCTCTTTCGTGTCATCTGAAATTCCCAAAGATTGGAAAGCAGCTGCGGTTATCCCCCTCTTTTTTTGTGTGTTTTAAAAAATGTTTTACCCCTTTTCCGTGGTATCCAATTGTTGTAGTAGCTACTATCTTGTCTCATCGCTACAACTCCCGTACGGGCTCGGGAGAGACAAAGGTTGAAAGTCATGCGTCCTCCGATACACAACCCAACCAGCCGTACTGCTTCTTAACACAGCGCACATCCAACCCAGAAGCCAGCCGCACCAAAGTGCCGGAGGAAACACCGTGTACCTGGCAACCTTGGTTAGCGCTCACTGCGCCCAGCCCGCCACAGGAGTCGCTGGTGCGCGATGAGACAAGGACATCCCTACCGACCAAGCCCTCCCTAACCCGGACGACGCTAGGCCAATTGTGCGTCGCCCCACGGACCTCCCAGTCGCGGCCGGTTACGACAGAGCCTGGGCGCGAACCCAGGGACTCTGATGGCACAGCTGGCGCTGCAGTACTTCGCCCTTAACCACTGTGCCACCCGGGAGGCCGGGGGGACACTCTTGACCCAAACTGCTACAGACCAATAACTATCCTACCCTACCTTTCAAAGGTCTTCGAAAGCCAAGTCAACAAACAGATTACCGACCATTTCGAATCCCACCGTACCTTCTCTGCTATGCAATCTGGTTTCAGAGCTGGTCATAGGTGCACCTCAGCCATGGTCAAGATCCTAAACGATATCTTAACCGCCATCGATAAGAAACAATACTGTGCAGCCGTATTCATTGATCTGGCCAAGGCTTTCGACTCTGTCAATCACCGCATTCTCATCGGCAGACTCGATAGCCTTGGTTTCTCAAATGATTGCTTCGCCTGGTTCACTCTGATAGAGTTCGGTGTGTCAAATCGGAGGCCCTGTTGTCCGGGCCTCTGGCAGTCTCCACACCTGCAGAGTCACATAGGAATGAGTGTAGCAATTCCCTTAACCAGTACTTCAATGCAGTTAAATTGAGAAACTAATATTGCAATTCAAGTTATAAAATCCTGAATGGACAGAAATAACCGTAATTGCTGAACAGTTTACTTAATCTTGGAACTACCCATCCCAGATCCGGGAGAATTGTCATCAACTACACTAATTAGCATAGCGCAACGGCCAAATAATGTTACTAAAAAATATTAATATTCATGAGCCTTTTGTTAATCACCCTGTCATCTCAGATTTTGAAATTATGCTTTACAGCCAAAGCAAGACAAGTGTTTGTGTAAGTTTATCGATAGCCTAGCATAGCATTATGTCCAGCTAGCAGCAGGAAGCTTGGTCACAAAAATCAGAAAAGCAATCAAATTAATTGTTTACCTTTGATCTTCGGATGTTTTAGACAGCAAATGTTCCTTTTGTTCCATAAAGATTATTTTTATACCCAAAATACCTCTGTTTGTTTGTCACCTTATGTTGGGAAATCCACCGGAAATAGCGGTCACGACAACGGCGGAAAAAAATCTAAATTATATCCGTAATATAGACAGAAACATGGTAAAAGTTTTTTATAATCAATCCTCAAGGTATTTTTCAAATATCTATTCGATAATATATCAACCTGGACAATTGGCTTTTCAGTAGGAGAGAGAGGAAAAATGACTACCTCTTGTCTTTTACGCAAGAATCCCTCTGAGAGCCCTCATCTGGCCACTTACGCAATGTAGTCGTTTACGCTCATTCTTCAACATAAAGGCTGAAACTATGTCAAAATGCTGTAGACACCTTAGGGAATACGTAGAAAAAGGAATCTGGTTGATGTCCCTTTCAATGACCAATAGGGGTGCATAGGAACACAACGGTTTCAAAATAATAAACCTTCACAAAACCCGTTTAGCATATTTAAAGAAATGGTTTAGATTAATAAATAGGTCTATAATAACAACAATGACATACAATAATAATATTGATGAAACAAATGTTTACAAATACAATAAATCAATTAAGTTCCAATAAATTGAGTTCTAAAAGTACATCCTAATAGCGAGTTGCACAGTAGTCTGTATTTGGCCTTGCCAATATTCTTCTTATCTTTGTCCAGTACAATATTAAAAGTTGTCGATATGGAGGACATTTCCCTTGTTGCAAGGCTCCAGGTGAACATTTCCCCCTGGTGGCACTGGTGCCACTAAGTTTTTCAGTTGGTGGCACCAGCCCATGATTAGGTCGCCCTGATTTAATTCACAGTGCTTTATTAAAAAGTGTAATAGACTACAAACATGGTATTGAAGAAATACGTTGTTTCATAATTTCATGTGGTGATTAAAACGATTTTTGTGTGCAAAATGTGCACCGCAGTCCAGTGATTGTCATGCATTTTGGGTGGATAATTATGCTATTGTTGTTATATTTTACGGTCTAAACTAGGGCTCCGGAATTTTCCGAATTTTGTTGTTCAATGGAGATGAACCTCTTTATGTGCACTAATATCATCGGCACAATTATTTGGGGCTAATTCACCACATGAGGAAGTGAACTCAAAACACATTAGCTAGATCACTAACTCTAAAGATAGTATGCACTCATAGTAGCCATGTATTAATCTAATATATATATATATATATATATATATATATTTTAATGATCTAATGATAATATATGTTTTGATTAGGCCTACAATATGCACTCAAATCCATATTAAATATCTTGTTTGTAAAATAGTTGCTATTGAGCTCAAAATGGGGGTTGAACAATACAACGTACAACTACAGAAAGCTGAGAACATCCTCTCTCCATGTATCTAACAGGATAGCTGTGTTTTCCCAGCAATTAGATATTCAAATGGTATTACAATCAGACCACTTTTCTTTCCCCAGGAGCATTTCTTCCCCCGGGAAAGGAGTGAGAGTGTGGCTCACTTGACACAGCAGCAGGCCTCAGCAAAAGGTACAGGGGCTGGCAGACACTTTTATTACAGGGATCATGAGGATAGTGTACTTTACTGTTTGACCAAATCATGGTTTTAGTGTAAGGTGAATGAATGTGCAGCACCGAGGCAACCAATACATTTTTTTAAACTCTTACAGCCAAATCACTTATAGACATACTCTCTAACTTTCGTTTTACTAAAATGTGAAAGGCCTCCATGTTCACAATCAACAGTAGCCTAGGCCAAGGCTCCTCTCTCGCTTTCTACTTCCCATCAGCAGCAGGGCATCCCCGGACAATTTGGCCAACTACACATTTTATTTATTGGCTTTTCATATATTTTTTGGGACAAAATCTGATAATAACTGGCTAATAGAAACCCTGGTGTGTGGGATGACAAAGTGAATTTGTCATCTCTGCATGCTGTATTGTAAGAAATAATGCTTTGTGATTGACAAGTCATCTGTTAACAGGTATGAGCAAGCCAACAAACTGAGAAGAGGTCTGTGAGGATTCAGCCAAAAGACTGTCCGCCAGAAAGGCCATATGGTGAGGACACATGAGAGCGAGCACTGTGCCGCTCTCTTTCTGCAGTATGGCTTTAGTGTGTGTGGGTGGGTAATGTGTATGGGAAATTCCTGGAATGGACCAATTTTTTAATTTTTTAACCTAAAATTACATACCCAAATCTAACTGCCTGTAGCTCAGGACCTAAACATGTGCATATTTTTGCTACACTTTGAAGTTTGTGGGAATGTGAAATTAATGTATGAGAATATAACATATTAGATCTGGTAAAAGATAATACAAACCAAAAAACATGTATTTAAAAAAAAATGTTTTTCCCATAATCTTTAAATGCAAGAGAAATGCCATACATTAACATAGGATACTAGGTGTAGTTTAGATTTTGTCCACAAGATGGCAGCAGTGTGTATGTACAATTTCAGACTGATTCTGTGAAGAATTAGCTCACTACACAATATTTTGCATTAAGTCTGCCAGGAGTTTGCCCAAATGTGCCAAATTGGTCAATTTATACATGTTCAAGTACATAACTATAGAGAACATACAAAATGCTATGGTAATAAAACATTTAAGTTTATAGACTCCCCGGAATGTCATACATGATGAATCATTAGCTTCCCTACAGAAAATACACCAACTTTCACACAGGTAGATGGCCAAGGGTTGGGGGTGTGGAGCCAGAGACAGCGGTGGGATCAAACTGTAGAACCCAGGTCCTACATTTTAATACAAAAATGTATTTTATCAAACAAACTATGTTACATTTTATTTCTGGGACCCTCAGGATGACAAATCAGAGCAAGATTACTGAATGTAAGTACATCATTTACCTTCAGAGGTGAATGTATCAAACCAGTTGCTGTGATAAAAGTGTTTTGTTGTTGTGCACTATCCTCAAAGCATGTTATTTTTTCCTGTAATAGCTACTGTAAATTAAACCGTGCAATTAGATTTACAAGAATATAATTTAAACGCATATCAGATATGTCTATGTCCCGGAAAGTTGTTCAGCAAGATGGCACCGACAGAGATGGTCGACTTGCTTCGAGTCCTTTTTATTTATTTTATTATTTATTTCATTGTTAGCCCAGAAAACCTTAAGTGTTATTACATACAGTCGGGAAGAACTATTGGATATAAGAGAGACATCAATTTACCAGGATTACGACCAGGATTACGACTTTCCTGAATCGGATCCTTTGTTCGGACCACCACCCAGGACATTGGATCTAATTCCAGAGGCCGACCCAAAACAATGTTGCCGCAGAAGAGGTAGACGGAGCGGCCTCCTGGTCAGACTTCAAAGGCGTGCACACCACCTACTGCTTCCGAGTATATTACTTGCCAATGTCCAGTCAACAAGGTGGACGAAATTAGGGCATGGGTTGCCTTACAGAGAGACATCAGAGATTGTAACATTCTCTGTTTCATGGAAACATAGCTCTCTCAAGATATGTTGTCAGAGTCAGTACAGCCACCGTGTTTCTTCATGCGTCGCGCCAACAGAAATAAACATCTCTCTGGGAAGAAGGGCGGGGGTGTATGCTTCATTATTAACGACTCATGGTGTAATCATAACAACATACAGTCCTTCTGTTCACCTGACCTAGAATTTCTTACAATCAAACGCTGACCATATAATCTCCCAAGAGAATTCTTGTTGGTTTGTGTCACAGCTGTGTATGTCCCCCCTCAAGCAGATACCACAATGGCCCTCAAGGAACTTCACTTGACTCTATGTAAACTGGAAACCATATATCCTGAGGCAGGCTGCATTTATTGTAGCTGGGGATTTTAATAAAGCAAATTTCAGAACAAGGCTACCTAAATTCTGTCAGCATATTGATTGCAGCACTCAAGCGAGCAATACACTGGACCACTGTTATAACTTCAGCAATGCATACAAGGCCTTCCCCCGCCCTCCGTTCGGAAAATCTGACCCCGACTCCATTTTCTTCTACCGTCCTATAGGCAGAAACTCAAACAGGATGTACCTGTGACTAGAACCATTCAATGCTGGTCTGACCAATTGGAAGTGACACTTCAAGATTGTTTTGATTATGCGGACTGGGAAATGTTCCGGGCAGCCTTAGAGAATAACATTAATTTATATGCTGACTCGTTGAGGGAGTTTATAAGGAAGTACATTGGAGAAACCGTGGATAGATGGCGGCATTCCCGCAAAACTGAAAGCGCAAACCACCGCATTTAACCATGGAAAGATGACTGGGAATATGGCAGAATATAAACAGTGTACTTATTCCCTCCGCAAAGGCAATCAAACAAGCTAAATCTCGGTATAGGGACAAAGTGGAGTCGCAATTCAATGGCTCAGACACGAGACGTGTTACGTTACGGACTACAAAAAGAAAACTGGCCACATCATGAACACCGGTGTCTTGCTTCCAGACAAACTAAACACCTTCTTTGCCCACTTTGAGGATAATACAGTGCCACTGGCGCAGCCTGCTACTAAGGACTGTGGGCCCCCCTTTCCCCCGTGGCCAACGTAAGTAAGACATTTAAACGTGTTAATCTTCGCAAGGCTGCTGACCCAGACGGTATCCCTTGCCGCGTACTCAGAGCATGCGCAGACCAGTTGGCTGGTGTATTTACGGACATATTCAATCACTCCCTATCCCAGTCTGCTGTCCCCACATGCTTCAGGATGGCCACCATTGTTCCTGTACCCAAGAAGGCAAAGATAACTGAACTAAATAACTATCACCCTGTAGCACTCACTTCTGTCATCATGAAGTGCCTTGAGAGACTAGTCAAAGATCATATTCAAATTATGATCTTATATTCTCTATCCATGGAATTAGTCCACTGCGCCACCAGGATGGAGCGAGCATGTCATGTATTTTTTGTTTACATATACAAAGGTGTTCATTTGTAACCCGTTTCAGGAAACTAAGTATGTCACGGGTCACTACTTCACAGGAGAATCATGTGAATGTAAACATTTTTTTTTAATCTACATGTGTTTTGATGCAGAAATGGCTTCTCAAACATGTGAACATTCATGTGCCTTAATAACAAATGTGTATGCCATCTGTAAATGCAAATAAAATTGTTAAATTACAAGCCTTGTTGGTTTAGCCACAGAAAAAGTTAGCAACCTTCCCGCTAGCCATGATTGGCTGAGATAATGAATGGGCTGGACATGCCGAGAGATGAGTACAGCACGCGTCTGTCCATTAGAGCTGGTCAATATGTCTAGGTAATCCTGTCTAACGCTGCTTTAAGAAAAAATGTATCGTATAGTAAAACTGCATAAGTGTTGCTCTCCACTTTCTGGAATTTGAGTATGATAGCTAATGAGATGGAAAAACACCTGCCTCCGGCTAACATCTTCAAACTAAGGGCAAACATGGCATCCAACAGGAGACGTGTCCGTCCATTAATAATGTATTGAATTTACGAACGGGTAATCTGACCGCACAGTTGCAGTCAAAAAACGCTCTGGATAACATAACAGCATAACCAGCTCTGCTAGGGCCAGTAATGTTCAGTGAGCTGTTCTCTCATTTGTGTCTGGAAGCAGCTAGCAAGTTAGTTTGGGTGCTTGACTGCTGTTTGTAGAACAGAACACTCGGATCAACCCTTAAAGAGACGGGTGGGGCTAAAGCTTAAGAGGGTGTGGAAGATGCTGAATGGGTGTAGACAAAGAAGGGCTCTCCAGTAATAGTGCCAAGACATTGAAAGGCCATTTTCTCAAAAGTGAGTTTACAAGTTTATCAACTTTCAAAGCAGAATTACTTTCCCATTGTTCCTCAACTGTAGTGTATGATATACCATTTTGTAGCCCTGAATCTCTATTTCAAATGTTACTACATAAGACCGATTTGAGCCAGTCGGTCACATTTTAGTCCATTCAAACAGACCCCATTTCAAAGGAAACAAGCACTCATTAAGATTAACTTCTTCGAGATAGGGGGCGCTCTTTTAATTTTTGGATAAAAAACGTTCCCGTTTTAAACAAGATATTTTGTCATGAAAAGATGCTCGACTATGCATGTCAATTGACAGCTTTGGAAAGAAAAAACTCTGATGTTTCCAAAACTGCAAAGATATTATCTGTGAGTGCCCCAGAACTAATGCTACAGGCGAAACCAAGATGAAGTTTCATACAGGAAATGCCCCAGATTCTGAAGGCGCTGTTCCAATGTCTCTTTATATGGCTGTGAATGCGCCAGGAATGAGCCTGCCCTTTCTGTTGTTTCTCCAAGGTGTCTGCAGCATTGTGACGTATTTGTAGGCATATCATTGGAAGATTGACCATAAGAGACTACATTTACCAGGTGTCCGCCCGGTGTCCTGTGTCGAAATTATTGCGTAATCTCTAGGTCCATGCGCGTTCCATTTCTTCAGAAGAGAAAGTCAACTGCCACGAAGGATTTATCATCGATAGATATGTGAAAAACACCTTGAGGATTGATTCTAAACATTGTTTGCCATGTTTCTGTCGATATTATGGAGTTATTTTGGAAAAAAGTTAGCGTTTTAATTAATGACTTAATTTTCGTTTTTTTTCTTACCCAAACGTGATGAAGAAAACGGAGCGATTTGTCAACACAAATAATATTTTTGTGAAAACTGAACATTTGCTATCTAACTGAGTCTCCTCATTGAAAACATCTGAAGTTCTTCAAAGGTAAATTATTTTATTTGAATGCTTTTCTGGTTTTTGTGAACATGTTGCCTGCTGAATGCTAACGCTAAATGCTACGCTAAATGCCACGCTAGCTATTAATACTGTTACACAAATGCTTGTTTTGCTATGGTTGAGAAGCATATTTTGAAAATCTGAGATGACAGTGTTGTTAACAAAAGGCTAAGCTTGAGAGCTAGCATATTGATTTAATTTCATTTGCGATTTTCATGAATAGTTAACGTTGCGTTATGGTAATGGACTTGAGGCTGTAGTCACGATCCCGGATCCGGGATGGCTCGACGCAAGAAGTTAAGACTTAACAAGATATAAGATAGGTTTTGTTGATGCTGAGAACGGAAAATATATGTTCTTAAATAACATACTTAGGATGTTATATGAACTTGAATGTTTTCTTGTGCTTTTTACAGAAATGTTTCTTAATGTTCAAAGAAAATTATTTAGATAGAACAATGAGGAAACCTGCAGAAAACGTTCCCACAGAAGGACGTTGTTTCTTTAAATCAAATCAAATCAAATTTTATTTGTCACATAGACATGGTTAGCAGATGTTAATGCGAGTGTAGCGAAATGCTTGTGCTTCTAGTTCCGACAATGCAGTGATAACCAACAAGTAATCTAACTAACAATTCCAAAACTACTGTCTTATACACAGTGTAAGGGGATAAAGAATATGTACATAAGGATATATGAATGAGTGATGGTACAGAGCAGCATACAGTAGATGGTATCGAGTACAGTATATACATATGAGATGAGTATGTAGACAAAGTAAACAAAGTGGCATAGTTAAAGTGGCTAGTGATACATGTATTACATAAGGATGCAGTCGATGATGTAGAGTACAGTATATACGTATGCATATGAGATGAATAATGTAGGGTAAGTAACATTATATAAGGTAGCATTGTTTAAAGTGGCTAGTGATATATTTACATAATTTCCCATCAATCCCATTATTAAAGTGGCTGGAGTTGGGTCAGTGTCAATGACAGTGTGTTGGCAGCAGCCACTCAATGTTAGTGGTGGCTGTTTAACAGTCTGATGGCCTTGAGATAGAAGCTGTTTTTCAGTCTCTCTGTCCCAGCTTTGATGCACCTGTACTGACCTCGCCTTCTGGATGATAGCGGGGTGAACAGGCAGTGGTTCGGGTGGTTGATGTCCTTGATGATGTGTCCTGGAGGGCCCCGGTGATGCGTTGTGCAGACCTCACTACCCTCTGGAGAGCCTTACGGTTGAGGGCGGAGCAGTTGCGGTACCAGGCGGTGATACAGCCCGCCAGGATGCTCTCGATCTGTAGAAGTTTGTAGAAGTTTGTGAGTGCTTTTGGTGACAAGCCAAATTTCTTCAGCCTCCTGAGGTTGAAGAGGCGCTGCTGCGCCTTCTTCACGACGCTGTCAGTGTGAGTGGACCAATTCAGTTTGTCTGTGATGTGTATGCCGAGGAACTTAAAACTTGCTACCCTCTCCACTACTGTTCCATCGATGTGGATAGGGGGGTGTTCCCTCTGCTGTTTCCTGAAGTCCACAATCATCTCCTTAGTTTTGTTGACGTTGAGTGTGAGGTTATTTTCCTGACACCACACTCCGAGGGCCCTCACCTCCTCCCTGTAGGCCGTCTCGTCGTTGTTGGTAATCAAGCCTACCACTGTTGTGTCGTCTGCAAACTTGATGATTGAGTTGGAGGCGTGCGTGGCCACGCAGTCGTGGGTGAACAGGGAGTACAGGAGAGGGCTCAGAACGCACCCTTGTGGGGCCCCCGTGTTGAGGATCAGCGGGGAGGAGATGTTGTTGCCTACCCTCACCACCTGGGGGCGGCCCGTCAGGAAGTCCAGTACCCAGTTGCACAAGGCGGGGTCGAGACCCAGGGTCTCGAGCTTGATGACGAGCTTGGAGGGTACTATGGTGTTGAATGCCGAGCTGTAGTCGATGAACAGCATTCTCACATAGGTATTCCTCTTGTCCAGGTGGGTTAGGGCAGTGTGCAGTGTGGTTGAGATTGCATTGTCTGTGGACCTATTTGGGCGGTAAACAAATTGGAGTGGGTCTAGGGTGTCAGGTAGGGTGGAGGTGATATGGTCCTTGACTAGTCTCTCAAAGCACTTCATGATGACGGAAGTGAGTGCTACGGGGCGCTAGTCGTTTAGCTCAGTTACCTTAGCTTTCTTGGGAACAGGAACAATGGTGGCCCTCTTGAAGCATGTGGGAACAGCAGACTGGTATAGGGATTGATTGAATATGTCCGTAAACACACCGGCCAGCTGGTCTGCGCATGCTCTGAGGGCGCGGCTGGGGATGCCGTCTGGGCCTGCAGCCTTGCGAGGGTTAACACGTTTAAATGTCTTACTCACCTCGGCTGCAGTGAAGGCAAAAAAGTTATTTAGTCTGCCTGGGAGCAAGACATCCTGGTCCGTGACTGGGCTGGGTTTCTTCTTGTAGTCCGTGATTGACTGTAGACCCTGCCACATGCCTCTTGTGTCTGAGCCATTGAATTGAGATTCCACTTTGTCTCTGTACTGACGCTTAGCTTGTTTAATAGCCTTGCGGAGGGAATAGCTGCATTGTTTATATTTGGACATGTTACCAGACACCTTGCCCTGATTAAAAGCAGTGGTTCGCGCTTTCAGTTTCACGCGAATGCTGCCATCAATCCACGGTTTCTGTTTAGGGAATGTTTTTATCGTTGCTATGGGAACGACATCTTCGACGCACGTTCTAATGAACTCGCACACCGAATCAGCGTATTCGTCAATATTTTTATCTGACGCAATACGAAACATGTCCCAGTCCACGTGATGGAAGCAGTCTTGGAGTGTGGAGTCAGCTTGGTCGGACCAGCGTTGGACAGACCTCAGCGTGGGAGCCTCTTGTTTTAGTTTCTGCCTGTAGGCAGGGATCAGCAAAATGGAGTCGAGGTCAGCTTTTCCGAGCGGGGCAGGGCCTTATATGCGTCGCGGAAGTTAGAGTAACAATGATCCAAGGTTTTACCACCCCTGGTTGCGCAATCGATATGCTGATAAAATTTAGGGAGTCTTGTTTTCAGATTAGCTTTGTTAAAATCCCCAGCTACAATGAATGCAGCCTCCGGATAAATGGTTTCCAGTTTGCAAAGAGTTAAATAAAGTTTGTTCAGAGCCATCGATGTGTCTGCTTGGGGGGGGGGGGGTATATACGGCTGTGATTATAATCGAGGAGAATTGTCTTGGAAGATAATGCGGTCTACATTTGATTGTGAGGAATTCTAAATCAGGTGAACAGAAGGATTTGAGTTCCTGTATGTTTCCTTCATCACACCATGTCTCGTTAGTCATGAGGCATACGCCCCCGCCACTCTTCCTACCAGAAAGATGTTTGTTTCTGTCGGCGCGATGCGTGGAGAAACCCGTTGGCTGCACCACATCGGATAGCGTCTTCCCAGTAAGCCATGTTTCCGTGAAGCAGAGAACGTTGCAGTCTCTGATGTCCCTCTGGAATGCCACCCTTGCTCGGATTTCGTCAACCTTGTTGTCAAGAGACTGGACATTGGCAAGAAGAATGCTGGGGAGTGGTGCACGATGTGCCCTTTTTCGGAGTCTGACCAGAATACCGCCTCGTTTCCCTCTTTTTCGGAGTCGTTTTCTTGGGTCGCTGCATGCGATCCATTCCGTTGTCCTGTTTGTAAGGCAGAACACAGGATCTGCGTCGTGGAAAACATATTCTTGGTCGTACTGATGGTGAGTTGATGCTGATCTTATATTCAGTAGTTCTTCTCGACTGTATGAGAACATTTGAGAACATTACTACAAGTAGATCCATGAGGAAACCTTTAGGAAATGTTATACTAAAATACTAAAATTCCCACCTAAGAAATACATGGTTCTCAGAACATTATTTGCTAGCTGTGTATCCAGCACCATTCCTAGAACACTGTGGGAAGGTTGAATGCAAAATAATCATAGGACAACCACATTCTCACCAAGCTAAGAAACATATGGTTCTCAGAACGTTATGTGCTAGCTGGGATAGGACACATAGAAGCTCCATGGAAAGTGTCACCAATGTTTTTCCCCCACATAATTATTAACTGTTTTTCACTTTGCTACATCCAATGGTTTTGATCATGTTATGGTGTTAACTGAAGCTGCTATAGAGCACCAAGTGCTAACAGTATCTGGATAATGTGTGAAATGCTTGATAATGCATGTGATATCAATAGAGAGGTATATTTTCTGGATGATTTAAATATTGACAGGCTTTCATCAGGCTGCCCACTCAAGCTGTACCTGGTTCAGGTTATCAATGAACCTGCCAGGGCAGTTACAAACAGCACAGGGATGAAATCATCAACATGTATTGATCACATCTTTACTCATTTGTTTGAAAGCAGTATCCAAATACAGTACATTGGATGTAGTGATCACAATATTGTAACCATATCTAGGAAAACCAAAGTTCCAAAGACTGGGCCTAATATAGTTTATAAGAGGTCATAGAATACGTTTTGTAGCGAATCCTATGTTGTTGATGTGAAGAATATTTGTTGGTCCGTGGTGTATTGAGGAGAAACCAGATGCTGCACTTGACACATTTATGAAATTGCTTATCCCAGTTACTAATAAGCATGCACCCATTAAGAAAATGATTGTTAAAATGGTTCAATCCCCAAGGATTGATGAGTAATTGAAAAACTGTATGGTTAAGGGAGATGAGGCAAAAGAAATGGCAAATAGATCTGGCTGTACAACCGATTGGCAAATGTACTGCAAATTGAGAAATCATGTGATGAAACTGAATAAAAAGAGGAAGAAACTACACTATGAAACAAATATAAATTACATGAAGAATGATTGTAAAAAGCTTTGGAGCATCTTAACTTCTTCGGGATAGGGGGCAGTATTCGGAAGTTTGGATGAATGAGGTGCCCAAAGTAAAAGGCCTGTTACTCAGGCCCAGACGCTAGGAAATAACTGTTAAAATAATGTCTGTGAGTATAATGTCTGTGAGTATAACAGAACTGATATTACAGGCGAAAACCCGAGGACAATCCATCCAGAAAAAAAATTCAGCACACCCCTGATTACTATGGCTGTCAATGGAAATATGGAAGGAATACCTCCCAGATTGCAGTTCCTAGGGCTTCCACTAGATGTCAACAGTATTTAGAAATAGTTTCAGACTTGCGCTAGAATTTGTAGTTTTTGTATGTGGCTCCCATTTTGAATGTTAGTGTTTGTAGCGCATTCCGGTGCACTTCGTTAGTTATCAACTGGGGATTGATGAGAAACGTTGTTTGACTTGTTTGGAAGACTTTTATTGGTAACTTACGGGATTCATTTGTATGCATTTTGAACAAGGGAAACCAGTGGATTACTGAGTCAAGAGCGCCAACAAAACGTAATTTTTGGCTATTTATCTCCGGTAATGAATATACCGGAGATATATGTGGCTCCCATTTTGGCTGTAGTATTTGTAGCGCACTTCGTTAGTTATCTCCAGTAATGAATATACTATTGTCCGTCTTAAATTGTATTGTTTATTTCCATATTAGGGTACATGGGGATTGATTAGTAACATTGTTTGACTTGTTTGGACAAAGTTTATTGGTAACATTTGGGATTCATTTTGTATGCATTCTGAACGAGGGGAAACAGGTGGATTATTGAATGAAACGCGCCAACAAAACTTATTTTTTGGGATATAAAGAAGGACTTTATTGAACAAAACAAACATTTTTGATGTAGCTGGGACCCTTTGGATTGCAAACAGAGGAAGATCTTCAAACGTAAGTGGTTTATTTTATCGTTATTTCTGACTTTCGTGATGCATCTGCATGGTTGGAAAATGTTTTTAATGCTTTTGTATGCAGGGCGCTGTCCTCAGATAATCGCATGGTATGCTTTCGCCTTAAAGCCTTTTTTAAATCTGACAAACAGCTGGATTAACAAGAGGTTAAGATTTTACCCGATGTAAAACACTTGTATTTTCATGAATGTTTAATATTACGAATGTTGTATTTTTTTATTTCGAAATTGAAATTTTTGTCAAAAAGGCAAATTCCGCTCCATCATTCATTGAATCAGATGGCTCATTCCTCACAAAACCCACTGAATTTGGCAACAAGTTTAATTATTTTTTCATTGGCAGGATTAGCAAATTTAGGCATGACATGCCAGCAACAAACACTGACACTACACATCCAAGTAAACAGTTGAAGTCAGAGGTTTATATACACATAAGCAAAATAAATTTCAACTCAGTTTTTCACAATTCCTGACATTTGATCCTGTCTTAGGTCAGTTAGGATCACCACTATTTTAAGAATGTGACATGTCAGAATAATAGAAAGAGAGTAGAGAGAGTGATTTATTTTTAGATTGTATTTATTGTATCACATTCCCAGTGAGTCAGAAGTTTGCATACACTCAATTAGTATTTGGTAGCATTGTCTTTAAATTGTTTAACTTGGGTCAAATGTTTCAGGTAGCCTTCCACAAGCTTCCCACAATAAGTTGGGTGAATTTTGGCCCATTCCTCCTAACAGAGCTGGTGTAACTGAGTCAGGTTTGTTGGCCTTCTTGCTCGCACATGCTTTTTCAGTTCTACCAACAACATTTCTTTACGATTTGAGATCAGGCCTTTGTGATGGCCACCCCAATACCTTGACTTGTTGTCCTTAAACCATTTTGCCACGACTTTGGAAGTGTGCTTGGGGTCATTATCCATTTGGAAGACCCATTTGCAATGAAGCTTTAACTTCCTGACTTATGTCTTGAGATGTTGCTTCAATATATCCACATAATTTTCCTGCATCATGCTGCCATCTGTTTTGTGAATTGCAAAAGTCCCTCCTGCAGTAAAGCACCCCCACAACATGATACTGCTACCCCCGTGCTCCACGGTTGGGATGATGTTCTTCAGCTTGCAAGGCTCCCCCTTTATCCTCCAAACATAACGATGGTCATTATGGCCAAACAGTTCTATTTTTGTTTCATCAGACCAGAGGACATTTCTCCAAAAAGTACGATCTTTGTCCCCATGTGCAGTTGCAGACCGTAGTCTGGCTTTTTTATGGGGGTTTTCAAGCGGTGGCGTCTTCCTTGCTGAGCGGCCTTTCAGGTTATGTTGATATAGGACTCGTTTTACTGTGGATATAGATACTTTTGTACCTGTTTCCTCCAGCATCATCACAAGGTCCTTTGCTGTTGTTCTGGGATTGATTTGCACTTTTCGCACCAAAGTACATTCATCTCTAGGAGACAGATAGCGTCTCCTTCCTGAGCGGTATGACGGCTGCGTGGTCCCATGGTGTTTATACTTGTGAACTATTGTTTGTACAGATGGACCTGGTACCTTCAGGCATTTGGAAATTGCTCCCAAAGATGAAACAGACTTGTGGTGGTCTACAATTTTTATTCTGAGGTCTTGGCTGATTTCTTTTGATTTTCCCATGACGTCAAGCAAAGAGGCACTGAGTTTGAAGCTAGGCCTTGAAATACATCCACAGGTACACCTCCAATTGACATAAATTATGTCAATTAGCCTATCAGAAGCTTCTAAAGCCACAACATCATTTTCTGGAATTTTCCAAGCTGTTAAAAGACACAGTCAACTTAGTGTATTTAAACTTCTGATCCATTGGAATTGTGATACAGTGAATTATAAGTGAAATAATCTATCTGTAAACAATTGTTGGAAAAATTACTTGTGTCATGCACAAAATAGATGTTCTAACTGACTTGCCAAAACTATAGTTTGTTGAGTGGTTGAAAAAAAAGTTTTAATGACTCAACCTAAGTGTATGTAAACTTCCGAATTGAACTGTATCTGACCAAATTATGAAAGACAAGCATTGTAATTTTGAATTCCATGAAGTAAGTGTGGAAGAGTTGAAAAAAGGATTGTTGTCTATCAACAATGACAAGCCACCAGGGTCTGACAACTGGGATGGAAAATTACTCAGGATAATAGTGGATGATATTGCCACTCCTATTTGCCACTCCTTATTCAATTTAAGCCTACTAGAAAATGTGTGCCCTCAGGCCTGGAGGGAAGCAAAAGTTATTCCCCTACTTAAGGATAGTAAAGCCCCTTTACTGGCTCAAATAGCCGACCAATCAGACTGTTACCAACCCTTTGGAAACTTTTGGAAAAAATTGTGTTTGACCAGATACAATGTTATTTTACAGTAAACAAATTGACAACAGACTTATAGGGAGGGTCATTCAACAAACATAACACTTACACAAATGGCTGAGAGAAATTGATGATAAAAAGATTGTGGGGACTGTTTTTACTCGACTTCAGTGCGGCTTTTAACATTATCGATCATAGTCTGTTGCTGGAAAAACACATGTGTTATGGATTCACACCCCCTGCTATATTGTGGACAAAGAGTTATCTGTCTAACAGAACACAGAGGGTGTTCTTTAACGGAAGCCTCTCCAACAAAATCCAGGTAGAATCAGGAATTCCCCAGGTCAGCTGTCTAGGCCCCTTGCTTTTTTCAATCTTTACTAAAGACATGAGTAAAACCTATGTATAAGGATGACTCGACACAGCGACTGAAATGACTGCAATACTAAACAAGGAGCTGTAGTTAGTTTGGGATGGGTGGAAAGGAATAAATTAGTCCTAAATATGGGACAAATTATTCACTGAACCCTAAACCAAGTCTTGTCATGAATTATGTGGTAATTGAGCAAGTTTTTAATTAATTAATTAATTTTTACCCATTTTTCTCCCCAATTGGTAGTAATTACAGTCTTGTCTCATCACTCCGAAACACAACCCAACCTAGCCACACTGCTTCTTGACACAATGCACAAGCCAAACCAGAAGCCAGCCGCACCAATGTGTCGGAGGAAACACCGTACACCTAGCGACCTGGTCAGTGTGCACTGCGCCCAGGCCCGCCACAGGAGTCGCTAGTGCGTAATGAGACAAGGATATCCCTGCCAGCCAAACCTTCCCTAACCCGGATGACGCTGGGCCAATTGTGCGTCGCCCCATGGACCTCCCGGTCGCAGCCGGCTATGACAGAGCCTGGGCTCGAACCCAGAATCTCTGGTGGCACAGCCTTAGACCACTGCGCCAACCGGGAGGCTGTAATTGAGCAAGTTGAGGAGACTAAACTGTTCTGTATTGAAAACTGTCATGGTCAAAACATATTGGTACAGCAGTTGCTAGGATGGGGAGAAGTCTGTCCATAATAAAGCACTGCTCTGCATTCTTAACAGCACTATCAACAAGGCAGGTACTACAGGCCCTAGATTTGTGTCACCTGGACTACTGGTTAACAAAATATTTTATTGAAACAAAGTGTGTACAGAGAGTCAGTAGGTAGTTTCACAGGAAAATTGCAATTGGTTCAGAAAAGGGTAGCACTGCTGGCCCTTGGATGTACACGGAGAGCTAACATTAATATGTATGTCAATCTCTCCTGGCTCAAAGTGGAGAAGAGATTGATTTCATCACTACTTGTATTTGTGCGAGGTATTGACATGTTGAATGCACGAGCTGTCTATTTGAACTACTGGCACAAGGCTCGGACACCCATGCATACCCGACAAGACCAGAGGTCTCTCCACAGTCCCCAAATCCAGAACAGACTATGGGAGGCACACAGTACTTACATAAAGCCATGACTACATGGAACTCTATTCCACATCAAGTAACTCGTGCGAGCAGTAAAATTAGATTTTAAAAACAGATAAGACACATTTATGGAACAGCGGGACTGTGAAGCAACACAAACATAGGCACAGACACATGCATACAAACACACGATAACATACGCAGTATAGACACACATACACATGGATTTTGTTGTTGATATGTGGTAGTACAGTAGGGGTTTGAGGGCACTTAATATGTTGTGAATGTATTGTAATGTTTTAAAAATTGTACTACTGCCTTAATGTTGCTGGACCCCAGGAAGAGTAGCTGCTGCCATGGCAAATACAAAGCTGTGCCCCTCCCTACTGTGTTTTCCAGGGCAGCCAAAATGTTCCTGACTCGTTCGCTGGAGATGCGTCAACATCTGTTGGCCAGATCACCTTGAATCTGCCCAGAGTCCCTCAACAACTCCCTGACGTCCAGAACCTGCTTGTACAAAGCCTTCTCCAGGTTCCTGTGGACAACACAATCATCTCTGTCAGGATTATACCATACTAATTATGCTAATAGAATTGACACTGAGTGTACAAAGCATGAAGAACACCGTCCTAATATTGAGATGTCGTCCCCATGCTGGCCCATGTTGTCTCCAATGCTTCCCACAGTTGTGTCAAGTTGGCTGGATGTGCTTTGGGTGGTGGACAATTCTTGATAAACACGGGAAGCAGTTGTTGAAAACCTAGCAGAGTTGCAGTTCTTGACACAAACCGGTAGAGCATGGCGCTTGTAACGCCAGGGTAGTGGGTTCGATTCCCGGGACCACCCATACATAGAATGTATGCACACATGACTGTAAGTCGCTTTGGATAAAAGCGTCTGCTAAATGGCATATATTATTATTATTATTACCATACCCCGATCAAAGGCACTTACATATTTTGTCTTGCCCATTCACCCTCTGAATGGCACACATTGTGTAAGAAAATTAAGGGAGTACCATAAACTATAATCAACTGGCTAATAAATACTTTATTGAAACAGAGTTAGTCGGTACAGTTTCAGCAGAGAAAGCTTCAGTTTCATCTATATCAGTTTAAACAGCTGAGAGTAGCACTGGTCCATTATTTTTTGTTGTTGTTTTACCTTTAACTAGGCAAGTCAGTTAAGAACAAATTCTTATTTTCAATGACTGCCTAGGAACAGTGGGTTAACTGCCTTGTTCAGGGGCAGAACGACAGATTTGTACAGCTCGGGGATTTAAACTTGCAACCTTTCGGATACTAGTCCAATGCTCTAACCACGAGGCTACTCTGCCGCCCCATAGCGCCACAACATGTAGCAGAGGCCACTCGTTATCGCACTACGGACCAGAGCTAGACATGGAACAGATACATTTAAGGCAGGTTTGTCATGCAGAGAAACATTAGACCTCATTCAAAATGTTTTAGAAGAAAGGATGTAATGCATTAACAATTTCATTCATTAGCATTCCATACAGTAGTAATAGTTGGTCCGAGACTATCCATAACAGCAATTACTTATCCAACGCTGAGTGTTACAACAGTATTTCCTCTCGGCCAACAAGCATAATGAATTACATAGCTTACATCTGTACGTACCTGGTCCATTACATCAAGCAAAAGTTCATTAAAGATAATTACATACATTTCAGCGTCCAGTTTGTGCTCTCCGAAGCTGAAATTCAAAATGAATTTCAACAGTTATATGCTTCCATATTGAACAGGCTTACGCTAGTAAATTTACAGCCTTGGGGAATATGAAGATCATAAACAGCAGCACTTGAGTTCATTAACCATGCATTGCATTCCCTTTCATGTCAAAGGAGCAGAAGTACATGCATTAAGTCGTATTGATACTGTAATACGTATAGTGGGTATTAAAAATCGTGCTTGATTTAAGAACATGGAGATGCAAAGCTCCATTGCAGGGGGTATACTGTACGGTGTCAATGCTCCGTTATTAAAAAAAGGGTGGTAGGTTCACTGCAATGTTGCGGAGATACGCGGATGCACGACGATGATGATGGTCGTCTGATAGTTGAGGTGTCTTCCTGGTCCCGGTTACATCTTTCTCATCTGGGCCATCAGCTCTTCTAGACTCTGTTCTGTTTCCTCCACAGTCTCCCCTCCTGACGCCCCGGTCTCCTGGAAAAGGAGAACAGAGGTCATTATTAGTTCAAACTGGCTTGAGATGCCTCCTTGAGGTTGTACCGGTTACTTCCACTGGCCCAGAAATAGTGACTTAGCTTGTTTGTACCATACAGAGTAGCTTATAACAAACTTTGCCTACTTAGTCATCACAGGAGGCTCATAATAATGGCCGGAACGGAAATCATGTGTTTGATACCATTCCACCTAATCCGCTCCAGTCATTACCGCGAGCCAGTGCTCCCCAATTAAGGTGCCACCAATCTCCTGTGATAGGCGTTATGACCCTCAAGGGGCTATGCATTGTCTGCGTTCATCAAAAAAACAAAAAGAATATCATAGTATTTTTTATGAGGTTTGTATGGTACTGACCTTCTCAGGGATGGTGTAGGCCACAGTGATGCCTTCTGGGAGGTCGGGGACGGGGCCTGAAGCCGCATGGAGTTCCTCTTCTGTCTGCTCCGACACCAGCTCAATACCTGACAGAGCAACATAGGTCAGTAATGGTCCCTAGAGTGGATCACTTGCTATGGACAATACATTGAGGCAATATCAACGCTCCAGCTACACTCACCCCAGTCGTTCTCCTCGTGAACCACTTCCTCCTCCACCACCTTCTCTACAACCTTTTTTGGTCGCTCTGCCTCTTTCTTCTGTGGACCACAAAGCACGCACACCACTGAATTACAACTGTACCCGGTCCTGTACACACCCCAGGTCATGATGGGTGTTGTAACTTTAATGTGTTACAGAGTTAATGTTTAAGTTAATTCATTGAGCTGTATCTAAAGATATTTATTTAGTTATTTACATATGTAATTGTATTGGTTAGGATTGAATTACGCTTTTGACTGCAAGTTCCAGAATGCCTTGCGACAGGAATGAGAGAGATAACGGGACAGTTATGTGCAGGTGCAAGGTGATTCTGGAACTTGCAGTCAAAAGCGTAATTCAATACTGTTCAATTCCACAATAAAGTTCAAACGAACTGTCCTCCTTAGCTGATAGCAATTCCAACAATGTACTGAAGTGATCGGTATCCGGATTTGACTGGGCTATTTCCACATCAATCTGATTCAAAATCCTTGTTGTGGCGCCTCGAATGGTACCCCGCTTTCGTCTCATTCTTTCTGCTTCATGCCGACGTTTCTCCTCAGCCATTTCAGCCGCTTCTTCGTCGCAGCTCATATCCCGGGATTCGGCACCAAATTTTTGATTAACTGTCTTCAAAGTAATGACTCGGGACGTCGGGTTTGATATGAAAGCTTTTTTTTAGTAATAATACTTGTTCACGTTACATTTAACAACTTTAGATTCTACAGAGCAATGCAGGTAAGACGCTAGCGGAAAGGTCAGCTTAATCACTTTGCACCTGCACATAACTGGCGCGTTATCTCTCTCATTCCTGTCGCAAGGCATTCTGGAACTTGCAGTCAAAAGCGTAATTCAATACTAACCAATACAATTACATATGTAAATAACTGTAAAGAAATATAATATGAAGTAGAGAGACAGAAAGAAAAAGGAGGAAAGGGCCTCCTTGGTCAGTCACCTTATAGTCGTCCTGCTGTTTCCTGCAGTAGCGGTCATCACATGTGGGGTTGGCCTTCATGGCCATAGTGGGGAAGAAGTCCTGCATGGCGTTGTAGCCCAGGTAATGGCTGACTGTGCCAAACTTCAACAGGTACCTGAGGACAATGAACCACTGTTAGGATATCTTCATAGGCAACCCCGTTATGGGTCTTTGTGTTGGGCTATGATCAGGGTCGTATTCATTAGGCCACACCGTCGCAAAATGCTTCTCGACAGAAAACAAAGTGTTTTCAAAGTGTTGCCTCTTGATTGGACAAGTTCCGATAGTGCCTCTATTTCAGTCTGTTTTCTTCCATGTGGGGCCTAATGAATATGACCCAGGTCCCATTTACAAGCAAATGTAACCCAGATCTTACTTGAGGACGTTTTGGACCAGGATCCCTGCCACCACACCCATGGTGGTGGGTAGGCTGGCAGCACACACCCCCTCCCTCTTCAGGGTCTTCTCATCAATGTTGGCCGCCACCACCAGGGGAGGAGCACACTGTCACAGGGACAATCAAAGCTTGTGTTTGCAACGTGCCATCCGTTTCAATTAAAGGGACTGTCCGGTACTTTTCTATACTTTTCGGTAGTTCTGAAAGTAGTGCCCACGAGCCAAAAGTGCAGATGTGTGCGCCACGTCATTGCTCTCACTCTGCTGGGTGTGATACTTGCTAGCTGTCACTCAAATGGCGAGGGGCTGAATCTCATTTGCTGGGGTGGTGGGGGGGGGGTGTAGGGAGAAATGGCAAAGCTTTGAAAAAACAGTCGCTTTCAAACTGGGGTTTGCCTGGCTAATTGAGGTAAAACATGAACTATCGACACATCCAGCCCAAAGCAGAAGGTTTAAAAGAGACTTAGTAGTCGCCAAAGTACCAGAGCATGTCTTTAAGTAGAACAGTGATATTGCAAATGGTACCCTTTTTCCTATATAGTGCCCTACTTTTAACAAGAGCCATATTGGCCCTGGTCAAAATAATTGTTTTGCCCTGGACATAAATAGGGAAAAGGGTGCCATTTGGGACCCATCCTAAGTGTGTGATGTGACGTACTGCGAAGCAGGCCGTCTCCCCCGGGATGATGAGCTGGATGTGTCCAGACACAGCGTTCTCACTCACACCCGACTCCATCCAGATCTGACCCAGCTCGTTACACGCCTAGGAACGAGAAAATGACCAACATACATCATCTGATCTTCAACTCAATACTGTATGTTTTATTGTCAGGGAATGAGGGAGATATATATATATATATATTAGTACTGACTGCGTTGATGGCCATCCGGGCCTCAAAGTTGTCCACACAACTCAGAATCAGGTCTACGGCCTTTCCTTCCTGAAGCGCCCCATAACTGAGACAACACAAAGTACTTAAACAGAATGACCATGTGGCGATCACGTGGACATTTCAGAAGTTATGTGTTATGGTAGATCTTGAAAGTTGAACAAAAACAACGCCGCCTTCTAGATTTATTGGTGTGATCTGTATGTGTTTTCTTCAGTTGTCCTCATCATGTAAAGTAAAGCATCCAATTTCATACTGTAATGCAATTCGTTTTTTTTTTTTAAATCAACTTGAAAGTCAGAGAACTGACTTTCAACACTGAAAATGCTCTGCAGAAATGACCACAAAAGCAGTATTATTACTGCACTTATGAGATAGGGAGAGGACACAAGTTCTCACCTTATGCGATCCATGAAATGTGCGAAATGTTCCATGGTGGTGATGTTGTAGTTGTGGGTCTCAAACTGCACATCTGGGTTGATATTCCTGTTTGACAGAACGTAAAAACATGTAAGCACCTTATCGTGACGTTACATAATATAAATCAGACCAGTGGTACGTTTTGCAGGACACAATGTTGTGGTATGTTCAGATGTAAATATATGACGCAGGACCAACATCTCTGAGGATTTGTTGATGACATTTTTATTCTGGCAACGTTCCACAATGTTTGCCTACTGAACGTGGCCCCCTCAGGTCACTACTGTACCTGAGTGTGTGTTCAGCTGCCTCTACTTTGCTGAGGCCGGCCTGGTGAGGCTGGAAGAACAGCCTGTTCATATTGGCCAGCTCCACTTTGTCATAGTCAAACAGGATGAGCTGTGCAAAGAGATGATGGCAACAAGGCAGAATGACTCGGCGTACGTTGTTGCATTGATGGACGTTCGGAAACATAAGGTTGAAAACGAACGATATAAAGATATGTTGATTTAGTAACGTGAAGTTTGTATTACCTTACCAATGCCACATCTTGTGAGCATTTCTGCAGTCACACTTCCAACTCCTCCAACACCCACCACAGCTACAGTGAACGTCCTGATTTTCTGTTTAACAGTAGAATATAAATAAACGCATGCCCATTTTGTCATATTAGATCGTTTGTAAGGGTTTTAAAATTCCAGAATTTCAGGACTCCTCCAATAGGGATTTATAGAAAGCCTCAGAATATTGGGGACATTGTGCAACCTTCGATGTGTATCGGATAACAATATAACATGCGATTGTATCTTACCTCATAATCTTCAACAATGCCCATTCGCTTCAAAGCCATCAGACGACTGCAAGGTAAGAACGCGAGGTAAGCAGTTTACACCATATGCCGGTATGTGGCGTTTATTTCTGGGGTGTCAACCATATCATGTACTCTCTTATGTATTCATGATCACAAATGACTCAATTTGCGGCAGTTAGATTTCGACAGCTAGATATACCTGTAAGGGTTTGAATCCACTACTTCTGCACTCATTTTGTCGATCCTTGGTCTGTGATGAGGTTGGTTGTTGTCGGCAGCTTCCTCGGCACACATCGCCGTACATCGCTTTTGCTTACACTTGATCAACTCATTCTCAAGCTCCCTCACTCGCAGCTTCAGCTCTTCGATTGAGGTCATGTTTCTATAAAAAGAATAAGCCACACTACTCCGTTGTTCAAGTGTAAAATGCCTGGATTGAAAAGCCTTGACAATCACATAAAGACCACAAGCGACCGGCTAGTACACGTCTACACAGTTCGAATC
The DNA here is from genome assembly GCF_023373465.1 of Oncorhynchus keta. Classification (NCBI taxonomy): domain Eukaryota; kingdom Metazoa; phylum Chordata; class Actinopteri; order Salmoniformes; family Salmonidae; genus Oncorhynchus; species Oncorhynchus keta. The sequence goes on along the minus strand of NC_068448.1, from coordinate 47,976,023 downwards.
AACTGGCAACCCGAGTTTCTGTAAATACAGTCCGGGCAGAAACAAGCTGCGTTGAGTAAAAATGTTTTTTAAGTCCTATAAATACATGATCTCTACGGCATCTAAAAATTCGACCATCGGTCAGTGCGTGCCATCAGCAAATCTGTGCATTTACCAATCTGTGAGATGAGCTCAGTCACTCTTTTGTAGCGACGTTTTACAGAAAACTGCGGATTGCGCAAAATTTGATCTGCAAAACACTGACTCTCACCTCCGTTGACCAAAACGAAACCATTCGACTTTCCATATTGTACGAGATTAGCTAATTCGTTCAATTTTACGACTTTGACAAATAATGAATCCACACTGAAATATGGAAGACCAAACAGCAACTCCTGTTCGGGAGCAGCACAGGTTCAACACGGTCAATCTTCAGCGATATCTGGCTGGAAAGACACGAGGTGTGTCCAACAACGACAGGTTCACTGTCAGACAATACAGGTATGCTCACCTTTTATCTGAAGTGTTCCAGTTCCATAGAAATGAGCATACTTCGTAAAATGGAGTGAATCACTGTCCATGCCTTCCGTGTCTGATCATTCCAGTGCTGGACAATCCAACCCCACCTTCCTTATCCAGACCCCTTCTGACAGCTATGTCCTGAGAAAGAAACCGCCGGGTATGCTTCTGCCAGGGGCTCACAAGGTAGTTATGATGCAAAACCTTCTCAATAATTAGATAAATAATGAGCAAGAACAGTAGTAAAAGACACTGTGCTCTTTGACACAGTTTTAGTTGTTTTAGCTGTATTATTTCTCTCCAGTAGAGGGAGACAAAGTTTAACGTTACAAGTACAGTGAAATGCCTTGCAAGGTCTAAACCCAACACAATATCAATGTAGTACTAAAAAAACAGCATAAGGTAGAACAAAACACACGAGAAATAAAAACAAGTGAAACACGAGAAAGTAAGAAGCTATATACAGGGACCATATTTCCAATGTGCAGGGTTAAGCTACTTGAGTGGTAGAGGTAGATCTGGATAGGAGTAAGGTGACTAGGCATCAGTGGTGGAGAAAATACCCAATTCTCATAATCTAGTAAAAGTGAAGATATCTTAATAGAAAATGACTCAAGTAAAAGTGAAAATCATCCAGTAAAATTCTACAAATATTTGGTTTTAAATATACTTAAGTATCAAAAGTAAATATATTTGCTAAAATATACTTAAGTATTAAAAGTAAAAGTATAAATAATTTCAAATTCCATATATAAAGCAAACCAGACGGCACTATTATTTTTTTTTCCTTTTTTTTTAATGTATAGCCAGGGGCACACTTAAAACACTGAGACGTAATTTACAAATGAAGCAGACCAGTTGCAGTAGAGATGACCAGGGATGTTCTCTTGATAAGTGTGTGAATTGGACCATTTTAAGCATTCAAAATGTAACGAGTACTTTTGGGTGTCAGGGAAAATGTATGGAGTAAAATGTTTATTATTTTCTTTAGGAATGTAGTGAAGTAGAAGTAAAAGTTGTAAAAAAAAAAATATATAAATAGTAAAGTACAGATACTCCAAAAAAAACGACTTATTAGTACTTGAAAGTATTTTTACTTAAGTACTTTACACCACTGCTCGGCATCAGGATAAATATGTGTGTTAGTGTGCGTATATATGTAAAGTCCTGTGAGTGTGCATGGAGACAGTAAATAAATATGTAAATACAAGGGTTAACGCAGATCATCCGTGTAGCAATTTTGTGTAGCTATTTTAGCAGTCTTATGGCTTGGGGATAGAATCTGTTCAGGAGCCTGTTGGTGTCAGTCTTGATGCACGGGTACTGCTTGCCGTGCGGAAGCAGAGAGAACAGTCTATAGCTCGGGTCCCTGGAGTGTTTAACATTTAAAAAAAATATATATATAATAATATGAACCCCTCCATGAACCCCTCTTTTTACAGCTTTTTTGCTGTTTTTTTTTTTACAGTTTTGTCAATTGGGATAGACTAGAGTATGTAGTAATAATACCCCAACAAATTGCTTTTGATACATTATGTAATGTATGCATTACTTTTATTTATTTGGAAGCATTGACATTTGTGACAGCCCGTCCCAACCGAGGTTTATGTCGAAAAATCCCGACAGTTTCTTTTTTTTTTATTACAAACATTTAGTTTCAGAGCTCCAAAATGGCATATCATACACTGTGTGCATGTGAAAGTATGCTGCTTTAAAAGTGGATACATTTGTTATCCCACTTAGGAGACAAGTAAAAGAGAAAAATGTCCTTGAAAGATTGCTAGAGAGCTCTACTTTGTTTACGCCCCCATTCAGCATCTCATATAAATGCATGGTATATCCCTCCCCTTATCTCAGCCAATCATGGCTAGCCAGGAAGGATCCTGCCTTTCTCCCTATATAGACATGGCAGCACTGCTTCTAGCACCTAAGCAACTTTGCAGTGTTTTTTTGTTTGTTTGTGTTATTGTTTTTGTTATTGCTTCTTACATTATTAGCCCAAAACATTTTGTGTTATTACATTTAAAAAAATACAATAATAATCATAATTAAAAAAAAAAAAAAAGCATTTCGATACACTTAAAATATAATCTGCTAAATGTGTCTGTGACCAATAACATTTGATTTGATTTATAGCTCAGTGCGTTCTCCTTGGCTAAACTAAGCTCGTCATCTAACATTTGTATTGATATTTACGGATCCCACACAAGTTTGCAATTAAGGCACATGAAAGTTCACATGTTCAAGAAAGCATTTCTGCAAAATGGCCCTACTATGAAGTAGAAACTAGCGTCACCCCCCCACGTTGGGCTGTCGGTTCACATTTTCTGTTTTCTGTGTGCGAGGTGGACAGGGAGTATCGAGTGCAGAAGGCCCTGTTCTCTGCTGGGTTCCCAGTTCCCCAGCCACTGCTACACTGCACTGACGCAGAGGTGATCGGAACCGAGTTCTACCTGATGGAGCATGTCCAGGTAGGTCAATGCTGCTCAGCGCACAAACTTGCGTGAGCCATTAAAATGCACCGTTGAGCTGTAGTAGGACTTACACACAAACTCTCCCTCTGTTATGTCCGGTTGATGAGCGCGGTATTACGTTTTGTATATCGTTTGGTTAGATATCATTGTGTTCCCCTCTCTGTGGTGTAGGGGCGTATATTCCAGGACCTGAGGCTCCCAGGGGTGAGTGCAGCGGAGAGGGCAGCCTTGTATGTGTCTGCAGTGGAGGTTCTGGCCCGTCTTCACTCCCTGGACCTAACCACCATGGACCTAGAGGGGTACGGGAGAGGGCCTGGCTACTGCAAGAGACAGGTAGAAGATAGATATCCTTTATTCCCGTTCCATTTTTATTCCACCCCCTTTCTATTACCATTTGCATCCCACTTTGGTCTTAAAATATCATTTTCACTTTGACCGTTTATTACCCAAAAGGTGTCTACCTGGACAAAGCAATACAGAGCAGCTGCCCACAAAGAAATTCCCGTCATGGATAAGCTCTCTGATTGGCTGTTGAGCAACCTGCCCACCAATGACAATGAAGTGGCCCTTGTCCATGGGGACTTTCGAGTGGACAACCTGATTTTCCATCCTACTGAGGTTGAAACATGGCTTGAAGCTTACATTAAACAGTAATAATACTGTAAAACATATTAGCATTTTCATAGCACTTTTCCTAAAGTGTTTTTCATTGTATATGAGACTAATGTTGTAGAGGAAGTGGATGACTGAAGTGTGCATATCTAATAGACAAATGTTATCTTTCTCTCTAGGCTCGTGTGGTGGCTGTGTTGGACTGGGAGCTCTCCACCACGGGCCAGCCAATGGCAGACCTGGCCTACTTCCTGATGCCCAACTATTTGCCCAGCGGCCTCAGCCTCCTCAGCTGCATGGGCAGCCTCAGGGGTGTGGAAGGTATGACCTCTGAGTTATTATATCTGACACAGATCAAGGATCAGCTTACAAGCTCTAAACCCTAAATTAAACCATTAAGCAAGAACGCAACGTAATCCTACTCTGTTCTCTACAGCTTGGATTTTATGTGGCCTGATTTGATTTTCATCTGTGTAATGCTATTGATGAACTTTCTCTATTTATTTCCAAATGGCCAGGTATACCTTCTCCTGAGGACCTGATCTCCATCTACTGCCGGTGCCGAGAGATCCCATCTTCTCTGCATCAGCTCAACTTCTACCTGGCCCTCTCGGTCTTTAAGATGGCAGGGATCGCTCAGGTTTGGCTCACACTCTCTCATTCTCTCTCGTTCTCTCTCGTTCTCTCTCGTTCTCTCTCGTTCTCTCTCGTTCTCTCTCTCACTCACTCACTCACTCACTCACTCACTCACTCACTCACTCACTCACTCACTCACTCACTCACTCACTCACTCACTCACAATATGATAATAGATAATATAAGATCAGTAGTGATAAAAGTAAAGATACCTAAATATAAAACAACTCAAGTAAAAGCGAAAGTCAGCCAGTAAAATACTACTTGGGTAAAAGTCTAGAAGTATTTGGTTTAAAGATCAGCCCCTTTTTTTCAATTTTCACCTAAAATGACATACCCAAATCTAACTGCCTGTAGCTCAGGCCCTGAAGCAAGGATATGCATATTCTTGGTACCATTTGAAAGGAAACACTTTGATGTTTATGGAAATGTGAAAGGAATGTAGTAGAATGTAATACAATAGATTTGGTCAAAGATAATACAAAGAGAAAAAAAAGGCCATAATGTATTATTCCATCCCAGGCACAATTTAGATTTTGGCCAGTAGATGGCATCAGTGTATGTGTAAAGTTTTAGACTGATCCAATGAACTAATGCATGTCTGTTAAAAGTTTTGAATCAAAACTGCCCAAATGTGCCTAATTTGTTTATTCGAAATTGTGCACTCTCCACAAATAATAGCATGGTATGTTTTCACTGTAATCACTACTGTAAATTGGACAGTGCAGTTAGATTAACAGGAATTTAAGCTTTCTGCTAATATCAGATATGTCTATGTCTTGGGGAAATTCTCTTGTTGCTTAAAACTTCTTCGGGATCGGTGTCCCTTCCACGGGGCGGTTTAGCTAACGTAGACTGATGCGATTAGGGTGAGGTTGTAAGTATCAAAAGTAAATGTAATTGCTAAAATATGCTTAAATACCAAAGTAAAAATATAAATAATTTAAAATTCCTTCTATTAAGCAAAACACACAGCACTATTTTCTTGTTTTAAAAACAAAATAATTATGGATAGCCAAGTGCACAATCAGACATCTTTACAAATGAATCATTTGTGTTTCGTCAGTCCGCCAGATCAGAGGCAGTAGGGATGACCAGGGATGTTCGCTGGATAAGTGTGTGAATTTGACAATTTTCCTGTCCTGCTAAGCATTCAACATGTAATGAGTACTTTTGGGTGTCAGGGAAATGTATGGAGTAAAAAGTACATTATTTTCTTTAGGAATCTGGTGAAGTAAAAGAAAAATTGTCAAAAATATAAATAGTAAAGTACAGATACCCCCCAAAAACGACTTATTAGTACTTGAAAGTATTTTTACTTAAGTACTTTACACCACTGGATAGGATGCACCTTTTCACTAATGGCATATGATGGCCATTGAAATGCCAGATGGACTGGTGTAAATGAAGGAACACACACACACACACACACACACACACACACACACACACACACACACACACACACACACACACACACAGTGTAGCTGTTTTTTGATGCTCTCTCTCTCTGTATCGCTCAACTTGTCATCTCTTTGGCACTGTTCGGCTGAAGAGGCAGCTAATGAGCTCAAACTATTCCCAGGTCCACATTCTCATCTCATCTAATCTCATCAAGTCACACACACACACACACACACACACACTTTGTCTTATCTGCTTTCATTATCTTTATTCTGTATCTGAACACGGCAAACCAAAGCAGACTCCTGTGTTGTGATCTATACAAATCATTATTTTTCATCAATCAGCTTTCATCTGTCTTTGACACCATTTTGCCTCTTTCTTACTGATAATGCTATCTTACTTACAAGAGGACTTCCTAGGACTGAGATATTTCTCTAAACTGTCTCTGCTCACAGAAGATCTTGTCTCTGTGTGTCTGTAACCCCTTCCCCCTCTCTCTCTCTCTCTCTCTCTTTCTCTGTTATAGGGGATCTATGCGCGCCACCTCTTGGGCAATGCCAGTGCTCCCAATGCTGCCCAGTTTGGCCAGAGTGTGGAGCCGTTGGCCCAGGTTGGGCTGCAGATTGCAGAGAAGTATGTTGGTTGACATGATACTCAAACTACAGTCTATCATCCCATAATAGTGCCCGTATGTATTATGGTGTGTTTGTGCGTGTCTGGCTGTTTGTAGCCCCTCCAGGTCGGGCCCTGCTGATGCCAGACTGTTCCTCCAGACTGCTAAAGGCCAGGCTGTCCACCAGCAGGTCACAGAGTTCATGAAACAACACGTGCTTCCTGCTCAGCAGGTCAGTTGAAAGGTCACGGGTCAAGAGCAGAGAAGACAGTAGGAGGAGTTACAGGGCACTGCATGAGTCAGAGTGGCGGTCAGAGTAATGAGGTACAGAGAGTGCCGGAGGGAGCAAGCTAAGTGCACTCACACTTTACATGCGTCAACAAAGAGACAGAATTGTTCATTTTGTCACATGCCTCATAAAGAGCATCTGGGACGTATTAAATGGAGACCACAACGGATACAAGACAAGCGCTTGTAGAAGAGCTGAGGATTCCATATCCTCATTGAGTCGGTCTCTTCTGTGGGCATTATACATTTCTGTCTGAAATGTACTGTATTGTGAAGTTGCAACCTCCTGAATTAGTCCACGCTTTGTATATTCACCAGTGGATGACTCTGACTGTTTTTCCCCCAGGAAGTATCAGAGTACTACTCTAAACACGCCCACTCGCCCCAGAGATGGCACCCCCCTCAGGTGATAGAGGATTTGAAGGTAAGGAAGGACATGCTGGGGGGGGGTGATGTTGGTGTTTTTTGATGGTCAGCTCTTGTAGAGTGTTTGAGGAATAAGGTGAAGTTGCCCCTAGACATTGATCTTGGGTCAGTTTAGCATTTACCCCCGTTAATGCTTAAGGTTAGGATTGGGGGAGGGGAAGCTGATCCTAATCTGTACCAACGGGGAAACTCCACCCTAGAGCGGTGTTTGAGTTCAGAGGTCATTTAAGATGTCCCCCCCCCCTAGGTGAAGGCCAGAGAGGCGGGGCTTTGGAACCTCTTCCTGCCGGCAGTAAGCGGTCTCAGTCAGCTAGACTACGCCCACATCGCAGAGGAAACGGGACGATGCCTCTACGCCCCCGACCTCTTCAACTGCCAGGCCCCTGGTAAGGCATGGTCACCACTGATTAAGCCTGTTGAAGTTACTGTCTGATAGTGTGCTAAGTTTAGGACCAAGTTCTTTGCTGATGCACGACAAGGTAGATGATGTTCGGAGCCATTCATGATTAATAGATGTATCTTATCTAATGATGTGAATCATGCTTGTATTCACGTTTCATATTTACGTAATTAAGTCATGATGAGTTATAACATCGGACTGTAAAATCACCAGGAATTGAGAAAAACAAACGTGTTTAAGTTATGAAATCTGTTCCCAAGTATTCCAATGAATAAAAAGAGGCATACAGTGTGTGATCGTGTCTCAATGTAACTTATTCTTTAAATAAGCAGTTTATTTTGGGGCTTAGTTGTGGTCAAGTTGCAATGTACAAATGATTATAAATTAGGTTACATTGATGTGATGGTGTCATTGGATAATTCGTAGATCTATTGTTGTGTTTGCCCCTACAGACACGGGGAACATGGAGGTCCTCCACATGTTTGGTACTGAGGAGCAGAAGAGAGAGTGGCTCCAGCCCCTGCTCAGTGGACAGATCCGCTCCTGCTTCTGTATGACAGGTACGCCCTCAGGCCCAGGGCCATGCTTTAATATATGGCTACACTATATCCCTGCTGTGTATTCATGTATCTCTATATAAGGCTCCGCTTCCTTCTAGTCGTGTCAGTTCACGTAGCACAAGACGATATGACGTGATGGATCTCATTAATACAGTTATTAAAGGTCTCCAAACATTATATGGTGATAACTCATCCCTTGTGTCACAAATATGCACTCTTAAATGAATTCGCTCCTCCTTCTTTTTAATTAAGTTTTGATTTATAATTTCGACAGGAGGCTAGGAAAGCTCTCTTACTCATAAATAGACTAGTGACATGCTTAAATGGCAGCCATTTTGTGGCAGTACGTTCACCACGCATGACCCTTTGGAAAGTACACTATTAGAAGAAGAAAAAAGGTGCTGAGTAGAACCGTACAGGGTTCTTCAGTTTGTCCCCACAGGGGAACCCTTTTTGGTGCTGGGGTGAACCCTCTATGTAGGGTTCTTCAAAGAACTCCCTGTATATGGTTCTACCTAGAACCCTCTATGAAGGGTTCTGCCTAAAACCCTCTATAAATGGTTCTACCAAGAACCATTTTATCATCTAAATGTTCTTCCTAGAACCGCCTATGAAGGGTTTTACCGAGAACCCTTTTATCTTTGGATGGTTCTTCCTAGAACCCTCTTATGAGCAGTTCCACCAGCCTTATTAGGCTTTAACATTTTGTTATTTCAGACAGTACATTACATATAGCATAAGACCTTTCTTTGAGGGTCTAGTTATACCTCAACATAGTGTTGTTACAGGCTACAGCCTGTAAAATACATTTAGAAATGCATATTATTCAATTATTGCACCCACACTGCTCACGCCCGCCAACGAGTGTTGCATTGCTAACACGGAACCCAAACCGGCTGCGTGCGTGCATACATTTATTTTGTCCCCCACACCAGACGTGATCACGACACGCAGGTTAAAATATCAAAACAAACTCTGAACCAATTATATTAATGTGGGGACAAGTCCAAAAGAATTAAACATGTATAGCAATTTAGCTTGCTTGCTTGCACTTTTGCTAGCTAATTTGTCCTATTTAGCTAGCTTGCTTGCACTTTTGCTAGCTAATTTGTCCTATTTAGCTAGCTTGCTTGCACTTTTGCTAGCTAATTTGTCCTATTTAGCTAGCTAGCTTGCTGTTGCTAGCTAATTTGTCCTGGGATATAAACATTGAGTTGTTATTTTGCCTGAAATGCACAAGGTCTTTCATAGTATTACCACGATGACCGGCAACAAAGTTTGTCTTTCAAATCACCCACGAGTGGTATAACCAATGAGGAGATGGCACGTGGGTACCTGCTTCTATAAACCAATGAGGAGATGGGAGGGGCAGGAATTGCAGTGCGATCTGCGTCAGAAATAGGAATGACGGCTTCCTGGGTGGCACAGTGGTCTAAGGCACTGCATCACAGTGCATGTGCACAGTGCTAGGCTCTGTCGCAGACGGCCGCGACCGGGAGGCCCAGGCCCATGGTGCGGCGCACCCGTAGGGATATGGCCCTCCTGCGGGCCGTCCGGGTTAGGACCATTGTGTCAAGGGTTTGGCCCAAAATGGGTAAAAAAAAGGGATATCCTTGTCTCATCACGCACTAGCGACTCCTGTGGCGGGCCGGGCGCAGTGCATGCTGACCAGGTGTCATGCTGACCATTGTGTCAAGAAGCAAGACTGTAGACAAAACTGTAATTACAACCAATTGGATACCATGAAAAAAAATAAATGTATGCACGATGTGTGGGGGACAAAATAAATGTATGCACGATGGCGCACGTGCGCAGCCGGTTTTGGGTTACGTGTTAGGAATATCCTGGTTCACAGGCCACATCAGGCCTGCAAGTGGCATTATGCTGGCTGGCAAAGCATGTGTAGTTCCTATTGGAATCCAGACAGAGTTAGGTTATCCAATAAGTGAAATTGTTAATCACCCATAACCTGCATTCAGAGTGACTGCCACGGTAGGGAAGATCGAATACTGAGACTACCTCAATCATCTAAACTGGAACAACCATCTCAGTAACGGGTGCAATAAATCCAACAGATTGGATTAGTTTAGAAAACTGTATGCTCTTTATCTTTCTGTAGCATAAAATGTATTAAACAATCAATGTACATGCAAAAACACATATTACACTAAAACAAACTATTCTGAACCTCTCACTGCAATAAAGCATGCGGGGAAATATTATTTATGGCTCTTTGTAGAACCCTTCTTGCCTGCCAAAGAATCATCAAATAACCCTTTCTTACAAAAATGGTTCTTAGGATGTTAAAGGTTCTAGGTAGAACCCTTTGCCTTACAAAGAACCCTAGTCTTCCAAAAAGGGTTATTCTGATCGAAACGGTTCTTGGTAGAACCCTATCTCTTCTACGAGTGTAATAACCCTGTTAGCATGCTTGTGGGGGTGCTGCCTCCACTCAGACGTCTCCACCTGAGGGGAGAGGAGGTTGTATATTCATCCCAGCAGGTACAGGCTCTATCTCCATAAAGACACTGAACACTCTGAGCGAGGCCTGTGGGACCACACCATGAGTCAGAATGTTGAGAATGAGCCATCCCCCTCTGTTTGTTACCCATTACAGAGAAATTGTATGCATCGCAAATGGCACCTTATTTTCTATATTGTGCACTACTTTTGACCAGGGTCCCTAGGACTATGTTAGAGCTCTGGTCAAAAATAGTGCACTAAGTGGGGAATAGTGTGCCATTTGGAACACATGAATAGTAATGTAATGATGTCAGAAGGGACGATAGTGGGCGTTAGGTTCCCTTGTGTTCCTGCAAACACAGATGTTGTTTCCGAGGTGTTTGTGTGCGTCATCGGTCTGGTTGATTTCAGATGAGCCTCCCACTCCTGTGTACACTCTGTGTACACATTCCTGGGAATTTACTGTGCACAGAGAAACCTTCACTCTAGAGTGGATCAGTGTTTGGACTAATTAAAGAGCAGTTCACACACACGAGTACACAGAGAGGTAGTGTGTCCCGCGTGTTAACCACTACCCAGTGATCTCTGTCTGGGTGGGTGCGTTTCCTGTGCACAAGACTTAAGAAAAGGGTTAACCCGCACATTGCCATGCTTTTCCTGTTTGCGGTGCAGCTACAGCCCCAAAGTTGACATAGTCGGTAAAAAAAACATGTACTGTACCAATAACTCCCACACAATTTTAGCTCTGCCGTTTTACCCTGTCAACAGAGCCTGATGTGGCCTCCAGTGACGCCACCAACATGGAGTGTAACCTTCAGAGGGACCAAGACCATTACGTCGTCCACGGGAGGAAGTGGTGGAGTAGTGGTGCGTAAAACCTACTTGTTGTCTCACTCACTTTTTGAATTCCGGGTTGATTTATAATTCCAGCTGGAGACTGGGTAAGCAGGGAAGCCTATTCATTGTTCAATTACTCCAAAATAGACCGTTGACACTCTTAAATGAGTCGCGAATGAATAAATATTGAAGGGCTCTCTCTCCATTTCTCTCTCTCTCTCTCGGTTTGCATGCCACCGAAGCAGAAAGGCCTAAAGTGTTTAAGCTTAATTGTGACTCCTCCCGTGCTATTTGAACAATGCTCTAACTGCCTGAGAGCAGTTACTACCCAAAAGCAGCGCTTCTTTTCATCTCTCTACCCAAACACACTAATGAGGTAAACATTTTATCCTCTCAGCCACACATGGCTTACAGAACTCATTCATGGAACCAAGACAAACAAACACTGAAAGGACCATGTTAAACATTGTGACGTGTGAGTCTGTGCTTTTTAAAGGCCATTGTGTGACTGTTTATTTCTTATATTGACTCAGTTTTTATATAGTGAATGAAAAAGTTTATTTGTGGAATCTTTGACAAAGATGCAGATACCAGTTACTCACCGGCCAAACAGTATAACCCTATAAGCCGGGGATCATCAACTAGATTCAGCCGGGGACGATTTTTCTAATCAATTGGAGCTAATTTCCTGGTGCTTTTGCAGTCTTTTATGTCCAACAATGATACAAACAACAAGTTGTACCAGTCAAAAGTTGACACACCGACACATTCAAGGGTTTTTCTTTTATCTTTACTATTTTCTACATTGTAGCATGATATTGAACACATCAAAACTATGAAATAACACACATGGAATTATGTAGTAACCAAAAAAAGTATGAAACAAATCAAAATATACTTTATATTTGAGATTCTTCAAAGTAGCAACCCTTTGCCTTGACGACAGCTTTGCACACTCTTGGCATTCTCTCAACCATCTTCATGAGGGAGTCACCTGGAATGCATTTAAATTAACAGGTGTGCCTTGTTAAGTGCCTTGTTAAATGCCTTCGGAATGTATTCAGACACTTAGACTTTTCCACATTTTGATGTTACAGCCTTATTTAAATAAATGTTTTTCCTCAGCAATCTACACAATACCCCATAATGACAAAGCGAAAACAGGTTTTTAGAAATGTATTAAAATGTATTAAAAAAATTTAAAACGTACATCCCTTATTTACATAAGTATTCAGACCCTTTGCTATGAAACTCGAAATTGAGCTCAGGTGCATCCTGTTTCCATTGATCACCCTTGAGATCTTTCTACAACTTGAATGGAGCCGACCTGTGGTAAATTCAATTGATTGGACATGATTTGGAAAGGCACACACCTGTCTATATCAGGTCCCACAGTTGACAGTGCATGTCAGAGCAAAAACCAAGCCATGAGGTCGAAGGAATTGTCCATAGATTTCCGAGACCGGCATGTATCAAAGCACAGATCTGGTGAAGAGTACCAAAAAATGTCAGCAGCATTGAAGGTCCCCAAGAACACAATGGCCTCCATCATTCTCAAATGGAAGAAGTTTAGAACCACCAAGGCTCTTCCTAGATCTGGGAGGTGACCAAGAACCCGATGGTCACTCTGACAGAGCTTCATCTCCACTGTGGAGATGGGAGAACCTTCCAGAAGGACAACCATCTCTGCAGCACACTACCAATCAGGTATGTATGGTAGAGTGGCCAGAAGGAAGCCACTCCTCAGTAAAAGGCACATGACAGCCCACTTGGACTTTGCCAAAGGCACCTAAAGACTCTCAGACCATGAGAAACAAGATTCTCTGCTCTGATGAAACCAAGACTGAACTCTTTGGCCTGAATGCCAAGCGTTACGTTTGGAGGAAACCTGGCACCATCCCTACGGTGAAGCATGGTGGTGGCAGCATCATGCTGTGGGGATGTTTTTCAGTGGCAGGGACTGGGAGACTATTCAGGATTGAGGCAAAGATGAATGGAGAGAAGTTCAGAGAGATCCTTGATGAAAACCTGCTTGAGTGGCCCAGCCAGAGCCCGGACTTGAACCCGATAGAACATCTCTGGAGAGACCTGAAAATAGCTGTGCTGCAAAACTCCCCATCCAACCTGACAAAGCTTGAGGATCTGCAGAGAAGATTGGGAGAAACTCCCCAAAAACAGTTGTGCCAAGCTTGTAGCGTCATACCCAAGAAGACTCAAGGCTGTAATCACTGCCAAAGGTGCTTCAACCAAGTACTGAGTGAAGTACTGAATACTTATGTAAATACGATATTTCCGTTATATTTTATTTCGTGAATTACAAAAAAAAAATCTAAAATCCTGTTTTTGCTTTGTCATTTTGGGGCATTGTGTGTAGATTGATGAGGGGAAAAAAAGATTTTATATATTTTAGAATAAGGCTGTAATGTAACAAAATGTGGAAAATGTCAAGGGGTCTGAATACTTTCCGAAGTCACTGTATGCCTGTAGATGTTGCTAACTGACCCCCTCAATCACTGTCCGCTGTAGGACATATTACAGATGTTCCCCCACTCACAAACTGTGGTTTGAGGCCCTCCTCATTTAAACATTCTCTTGGAACACTGGCCTGTTGTTTTCAGTATCGGCACGGAACATATCCTTAACCCTTTCAAGACTGTCTTGTAATGGGCCTCCCGGGTGGCGCAGTGGTACGGGAGTTGTAGCGATGAGACAAGATAGTAGCTACTAAAAAAACAATTGGAGACCACGAAATTGGGGAGAAGAAAGGGGTACATTTTTTTTTTAAAGAGTAAAAAAATATTTTAAAAAGACTGTCTTGTAATAATTCAATCTGAGAGAAGTTGAGAATGTATGGTCCTGTCTGGTTCCGTTAGTAGAGCAATGACTGGATCGTGGGTCCAATTCCCGTTTGGGACCACCCATATGAAAATGTATGCGTGCCCTACTGTACGTCGCTTAGGATAAAAGTCTTCTAAAAGGCATATATTATTATGTTGCCCATTTACCTGTGATTCATCTGATAACACTTGGTATGACGGTGTTGGCACTGTATTGAACACACAATGTTCTCTGGCATTGGATAACATATTTTGGATATGAATACATTCTGTGCCCGCATTGTTTTCCCTCTAAAGCCTCTAATTCACGGTTCACTGTTTGTCGGAGACGACTGTCTCTAATGCCAGTGACGTTTTCTATCAAGTTTGACAACGTCTAATTGGATGTACATGTAGGTGGTTTCTAAACCCATGAACAAACAGAGTAGTGGTCTGAATGAATAACCGAGACATCATTATCCTGGAAACTAGTGGTTTTCCTGGATTCCCAGCATTCGGGTTCAATCGAAGGAGGAACATTATGCATTTAGTCATTGATGATATGGAGAGATGCCAATCACTTACCGAGACGGTCATTTCTCTACTATAATATAAATGCGTATACTTTACACAACATGTAGCTTAGAGATGGCCTTGCATTTGGTAGATATTCAAATATTTTTTTTTACAGCTGTTTATTTTTTGATGTTATACAGTAATGACAGCAGAGCAAATGTATTTCACCAACTAAACCAAGTGTCAAGATACTTGAGTCGTGTCATGTGACAGTTGGCACAGAAGTGACAGTTGGCACGTGATACAATCAGTCAGGTGCAGCTGTAAAAGTTCTTAAGAATCTGAGGAGCCATGACAAATTGTTTCAGCCTCCTGAGGGAGAAGAGGCACTGCTGTGCCTTTTTCACAACGGAGCTGGTGTTGAGTCCTCAGTGATGATATTAAGTCCTCAGTGATGTGGACACTGATCTTGAAGCTCTCGACCCAGTCGATGTGGATGGGGGTGTGCACCCGCCCCTGTTTCCAGTAGTCCATGATCAGCTCTTTGGTCTTACTGCCAGCTCTCTGACCTCTTCTCTATAGGCTATAGGACTTACCACCGTCATGTCGTCAGCAAACTTGATGATGGAGTTGGAGTCGCGTGTGGGTGAACAGGGAGTACAGGAGGGGGCTAAGTACACACCCCTGGGGGCCCCCCATGTTGAGGGTCAGGGTGGCGGAGGTGTTGTTGCCTACTCTTACCACCCGGGGGTTGAGAAGTCCAGGATTCAGTTGCAGAGGGAGGTGTTCAGTCCCAAGGTCCCAAGCTTGGTGACCAGCTTGGAAGGGACTATGGGGTTGAATGCCGATCTGTAGTCAATGAACAACATCCTCACATGATGTATTCCTCTTTTCTAGGTGGGAGAGGGCAGTGTGGAGTGCAATTGAGAATGTGTCGTCTGTTGGTGCAGATCTGTTGGGGCAGAATGCAAATTGGAGTGGGTCCAGGGTATCTGGGAGGATGGAGTTCATGTGTGCCATGAACAACCTTTCAAAGCACTTCATAATTACAGATGTGAGCGCTACAAAGCGGTAGTCATTGTGGTAGGATGCCATAGAGTTTTTGGGACCAGGAATGATGGTAGTCAGCTTGAAACATGTGGGGGATTACAGACTGGGACAATGAGAGGTTGAACGTGTCTGGGAAGACGCCTGCCAGCTGGTCTGCACATTTATTTTGAAAAAATGACCTTTGTTTTGAAGTCATACTGAGACAAGGGTCTCTTTAACAGATGAGCCCTGCATAAATACATCAAACGCATACAATTTACACAACATATGAAGAAAAAATGGACATATTTATCAACATAGAGGTCTCTGATCATAACTCTGAACTGACCAAGGGGGGCCAGAACTGGAAGTTGTTCCACATGAAGGGCACAAAAAAAAAAAAACTAAAATCAACTTTACTCAACTGTGGAGACTGAAGGGGCCTCCAGTGTTCTCCAAGCCTGAGACCGGCTTTGGTCATTTGTCAAGTCTAAATTGAATTAATGATGATGGATACATAGAACGTTTCTGCATGAGTGCTTTGTAGATAAACACAATAAAATGCTGCTCTCTCCTTACATACAAAGAGGCCCAACCCACTTTTTGATACAAATCACAATGGTGAGTTCTATAACCATCACCAGTAATCAACCGAAGGACACAATGGAAAACAGTATCTAGTGGTTTAAGTGTAGATGATGTAGCATGCATATAGATAATATCCCCATAATCTATAATAGACATAAAAGTGGCCTGGACAATTTCCTTCCTATTAACAAAAGTCAGACATGCTTTGGTTCCGTAAAAGATACCAACCTTGAACTTCAACTTCTTCACCAGCTCAGTGACATGTTTTTTAAAAGACAGTTTGTCATCAAGCCAGATACAAAGATATTTGTAGGAAGGAACTCTCTCCATTTGTGTACTGTTGTAAGTAGTCATTAGAAATGTAATGTAAATCTGGGTAATGGGACCTAGAAAAAAGGCATGCGTTTTGTTTTGTTTGCACTTAACACTAACTTTAGATCTAATAACATTACATTGTTAACATTGTTATTTATATCAATTGTAAACAGTAGTGGGCCGAGTATCGTATCTTGGGGCACCACTTTATGTATTTCAAGGAACTCAGATTTGAACCCATCTACCTTGATGGCCTGAGTTCCGTCATTGAGATAATTATGAAACCATCAGTCTACAAATATGGCAGCACAATTATTTCTATCATTCAAGGCAGGTATTCCCAAACTGGGGTACGCGCAATGCCATCGGGGGTACGCCAAATAAAAATGTGATTCAATGATCTTCACATTTTCAGACAGTCTATTTCTATTTTCCAACGGGGCTATACATTTGTTTTTTTTTTCCCTCGCCTGAGTGGCTTCGTTTCACTGCCAAAAATAACATTTAGCCATCTAGTGTTCAGCGAAATAACAACACAATGTCATATACAGGTATGCTCAAATAATTAACATCCAATCACATTAACCGTTACTCTCTCGCGGGAATTCCACTAATGGTCTGTATGTAGACAAAAGTAGCTGCTGCTCATGCTGGTATCTATACTGATGGCACAAAAGCCATGACAGGGAGACATAGTGGAGTGGTAATGTGCGCGCAAGCAGTTGCTCCCGACGCCACTTGGGTACACTGCAGCATCCACCGAGAGGCTCTTGCTGCCAAGGGAATGCCTGACTGCTTGAAAGACGTTTTGGACACTACAGTGAAAATGGTTAACTTTGTTAAAGCGAGGCCCCTGAACTCTCGTGTATTTTTTTAAATTGAGAGATGAGCTTAAAGTTTTTCACTGACCATTTTCACTTGTCTGACCGCTTGCATGATGACGAGTTTCTCACACGACTGGCCTCTCTGGGTGGTGTTTTTTCTCGCCTGAATGATCTGAATCTAGGATTACATGGACTCTCTCTGCAACTAGCCTCAATTTTGTCCTGCACATTGAATATATGATTAAGAAGTTGGAGCTCTTCTCTGTCTGCATTAACAAGGAAAACACACAGGTCTTTCCATCAATGTATTATTTTTTGTGTGCAAATGAACAAGTTTACGGACAATGTCAACTATGATCAATTTAATTTAATCAGAAGCAACTGCCAGATTTCTGGATTGGGCGACGCTCAGAGTATCCTGTTAAGACACTGATGCCCTTTGCAACCACATACCTATGTGAGGGTGGATTCTCTGCCCTTACTAGCATGAAAAATAAATACAGGCAGACTGTGTGTGGGAAATTATTTAAGACAGACTCTCTCCAATACAACCCAACATTGCAGAGTTATGTGCATCCTTTCAAGCACACCCTTCTCATTAACCTGTGGTGAGTTATTCACCATTTTTTTTATGAACAAATAAGGTTTTATATATGAGATGGTTAAATAAAGAGCAAAATGATTGATTATTAATATATTATTATTTGTGCCCTGGTTGTGACAAAAACTCACAGTCATTTTTATGTTTAATCAATGTATCGTACAGTGTGTGTGTGTGTGTGTGTGTGTGTGTGTGTGGCAGGCTCACAATGATGGCAAAAAACAACCGAGTGCGCTGACCCTGGTGCTAGAGGGGGTAGGCAGCTGGAGGTTGAATGTTTGAAGGGGTACGGGACTATAAAAAGTTTGGGAACCACTGATCTAAGGTATTTGTAATTTCATTTACAACTAGCATGGTAGCCGTAGTGGTGTTTAGGTCTGAATCCAGATTAACATTACGAATAACATTTACAGATTGAAAATAACAGCTATTTGTTGACCAATGATTCTAGTATTTTCGCAAGGCAAGGGAGCTTGGAAATGGGTAGATCATTTTCAAGATCACTATTACATGCTATGAAGACAAACCCCAGGAAGACCATCTGGCCCTGTGGCCTTAGGAGTGTTGACCCATTTAACAACCTCCGTGTTTTCCCCGAAGTGTGCATAAAAGGCATTTGAGTTTGTTTTGTAGAGAGGCATCGTTGTCTTCATGTCTTCCTTTGTACTCTGCAATGTACTATAGGCCCTGCCACATGGGATTCCACCTTGTTCCACTATTGTCCTTTTGATGCCCCTGCTGACATCATAGCGGGACTTGTTCATGTCCTCAGCCGTAGCCACAGGTTGCCTGCGACAGCCCTGTGAGCTCTGAGAGCGATGCATTTCCTGATGAAGCCGGTGACGGAGGTGGTAATCTCGCCGACGCTATCAGCGGATTCCCGGAACATATTCCAGTCAACGCTAGCAGAGCAGTTCTGCGGCAAAGCGTCCGCCTCGATAGACATTTCTTTTAACGGAACGTGCCACTGGTACTTCCTGTTTGAGATTTTGTTTCTGAACAGGAAGCGGGGGGGGGGCTTTGTATGCTTGCTTGTGGGTTGAGTAACAGTGGTCTTTATCATCCTTAGTGGCGAAAGAGATGTGTTGATAGAAGTTGGGCATTACGTGTCTTAGTGGCTCGGGAATTTAAATCACCGGCAACAAGAAAAGCAGCCTCCGGGTACTTGTTCTCCTGGGTTGTTTATAGCCTTGTACAGTTTGTTGTTGTTGTCCTGAGGCGGAATATATACAGCAGTCAGAATAACAGATGACAACTCCCTTGGGTGGTAGAAGGGTCAGCATTTGATCATCAGATATTCCAAGACGGGTGAACAATAGGTTGAGACTTCCACTGCGCTAGCGTCTGCACACCATTTGGTGTTGATGAAGATATATATACATACACCCCTCCCCATCTGGATTTCCCTGAATCCAATGTCCTGTCCACTCGGTGAATGGAGAATCAGTCGAATTGGATAGCCATGTTGAGTATCTTGTCTGAAAGCCATGTTTCAGAAAAATAAGGAATTTAGAATTTATGAGAGCCCTGTTGATAGCAAATCCAGGATATGAGGTCATCCATCTTATTATCAACGGACTTTCCTTTTGACCAATAGAATGGCGGGAAGTAGTGGCTGGTTTCCCCTTTGCTTTAGTCTCACCAGGAAGCTCGCTCTCCTGTGTAACAACTGCGCTGGGAGTTGGGAAGTAAGTACAGGGAGTGAGCGTTTTTTTAAATAAATAAATAAACAAGACAAACTTGAAACACTCACCAACATGAAACAGAGTCAATAACACCTGAGGAAATAACCAAGGGGAGTGACAGATTTAGGGAAGATAATCAAGGAGGTGATGGAGTCCCGGTGAGTGTCATGAGGCGCTGGTGCGCTTGACGATGGTGACAGGTGTGCGGGCTAATTAGCAGCGTGATGACCTTGAGGCCGGAGAGGGAGTATAAGTGACATCCTGCCTCTTTCTTGCCGGCGTTTCCACCTGATGTTAAGGATGCGTGCGCAGGCTAAAATATCAAAACAAAACTCTGAACCAATAACATTCATTTGGGGACAGGTCGAAAAGCATTAAACATGTATGGCAATTTAGCTAGTTAGCTTGCACCTGCTAGCTAACGTTAATTTGTCCTATTTATCTAGCTTGCTGTTGCTAGCTAATTTGTCCTGGGATATAAACATTGAGTTATTTTACCTGAAATGCACAAGGACCTCTACTCCGACAATTAATCCACACATAAAACGGCCAACCGAATCGTTTCTAGTCATCTCTCCTCCTTCCAGGCCTTTTCATCTTTGAATTTATATGGCGATCCATCTAAACTTTCATTGTATTTCCACGACAACTGGCAACAAAGTTTGTCTTTAAGTCACTCACGTGGATATAACCAATGAGGAGATGGCACGTGGGTACCTGCTTCTATAAACCAATGAGGAGATGGGAGAGCCAGGACTTGCAGCGCGATCTGCGTCAGAAATAGGAATGAGTTCTATTTTAGCCCTTGGCGTCGCAGACGCGCGCAATAATTGAATAACATGGATTTCTAAATGTATTTTGCGACGCTCGCGCACCCGACGTGTCCGATCTGGTCAGCATGTAAGGGAGGTTACTCTCATTTTGTATTCTGGCCTTTACAAACCTCCTCAGTTCCGCCTTGTTTGGGGATGACGCTGTCCCAGTAAATGAAGTAACTGATGTCCTACGTAACACTATTTTCGCCATCACTGTATCCTTACCCCTTAAATTATTGGGAGCGTATATTGAGTGGACAAAATATTAGGGACACCTGCTCGTTCATCACATCGACTGACCAGGTAAAAGCTGATCCCTCATTGACGTCACCTGTTAAATCAACTTCAAATCAGTGTAGAAGAAGGAGACAAATACAAAAATGATTTTTAAGCCTTGAGACCATTGAGGCCTGGATTGTGTATGTGTGACATTCAGAGGATCAATGGACAAGACAAAATATTTAAGGTCCTTTTTAAAATGAGTATTTTAGCATTTTTTTTAATTTTATTTAACCTTTATGTAACTAAACAGGTCAATTAAGAACAAATTCTTATTTTCAATGATGGCCTACCACCACACAAAGGACATCCACACAACTGTGGGAAGCATTAGAGTCAACATAGAACCAGCATCCCTGTGGAACGCAAAGACACTGTAGAATCCATGCCCTGACAAATTGAGGTTGTTCTAAGGTCAAATGGGTGTGCAACTCAATTAAGGTGTTCCTAATGTTTTGTACATTCAGTGTCTATAGAGTTTGTCACCACTTCTTCTTATAGGATTCAAAATTCTATTTGCATCGTAATAATGTCCAGATATAGGCCTACAACTTATATATAGATAACTCCAGCATTTATGCTTTCTCCCACTTATATCCATAGGAGATGTTTAACGAGAAAAACAGCTTGTTTCCATGCTGCGTTTGATTTGAGTAATCGACATTGTTCCCAAATGGGATAGTTGTGGTTTGTCTTCTCTATCATGACTGCAACAGTGCCACTAGAAATTACCTGATTTGACCCTGGACTCATGTAAATCTACCCTCTCTTTACGGAGGAATCTGGACTCATATACTGTATATATATATATATATATATATTTTTTTTTTGCTGCACTTTTTTTTTCTTCTATTCTACCCTTGATCTCCTTTTTCCTTCTCTTTAAAATGAGTCGCTTTGGGGTACATTTCAGAGCTGTGTGACCGTGACGACTACAGCCCTTTACTGTGTGTGTGTGTGTGTGGTGATGTAGTTTTAGCTGTAACACACTTCCAGGAGTGTGGTAATTTACTCCAATGACTCTCAGACCCATGGTGAGCCTCTTATCTGGAGGCCATAGTGACCCCGGCATTACAAGCAGACCCAGATGTCAACCATCTGGACTCCTCGACTCCATGCAAGACTAGTTGATATCTGCTCATACCTAGGCTGACTCTCTGTTCATTGAAACATGGGTCCTATGATGGGATATTATGAATGATCACTATGTGGTGTACAGTAGAATGGCTGTTTGGTCGTTTTCCTCTGGCTCACTATCAGAGGATGTGGAATTGGTTAAGCTCTTCGGTTAAACCTCTTGGGAAATGACAATTTAGCTCAGCTTAGAAAATGATACTTTAATGCCACTGATGAGCCTGATTGGTTTTGCTTGTTATCCTGGCTTGTATTGTACTTGTAGGCCTTTTCATGAGATGGATAGAGTAGAGACGTGACAGTAGGGAGCAAAGTAGAATAACGAAGGATAAAGTGATGGATGAAGAAAGACAGGTTGGTCTGAAAAGGAGAGGTTGATCTTAGTGAATAATGTACAGTGTAAATATGAATAGGTAGATACAGTATAGATATGTCTAGATATATGTATAGATAGATACAGTATATGTATGTATAGATAGATACAGTATAGATAACGTCTGCTTGTTTACCTACACACTAACCACACTTGATGGTTTAGGGCAGAGGTGTCAAACTCAATCAGCATTCTGGCCATATTGTACACTTTCCCTCCACTGCACGCTGTAAACGGAACACACGAAAGCAGAGCAAATTGGCTGTAATTTCAGAAGAAGAAAAAAAACTTGTCGCATTTATACTCGCTTGTGTGTCCTATTGTCCTTTTGTAGTAAGGTATACTGTACCCTGCGTGTGAATACTTCATCATTTTTTGACAACTAATATTACATTTTCTTTAGGCTACAGTCATGCCCCATTGGAACCCGAAACTTAGCATGGACAATGGCACTGACCGAATTTTCTACCAGACTGAAATTCTACCAGACTGAACATTTGAACTCTTCGTAGGCTACAGTTGAGCCCACAACACCTTTAAACTTTCGGGCTGGTAGAAGATTTGGTCAGTGCCATTAGTGATGATATGATACGATACAGCGCGCACTGTCTGGTGCGTGTGCGTGCGTGTGCGTGTGTGCGTGTGTGTGTGTGCGTGTGCGTGTGCGTGTGTGTGTGTGTGTGTGTGTGTGTGTGGCAATGCACTGCCGTTTGGCATGCAGCACTTTGGCAGTGCTTTCTGTGACTTGTAATGCAGCATATGAAAATGGTGGGTTTTGAGAACAGCCAACTTTTACAAATTGTAATTATTTAAAATAAAATAAAGTCTACATTTATAGTGAGAAAAGTTAACCTCTTAACATTATAAATCAACATAAATGGACAGCTTAGCATATTTTTTTAACAATATTACATTTAAAAAATGATTGTGGTGCCATTGTCACTGGTGTTACCTATATTATATTTTAGATGACAATTCAGGCTAGAATGTAATTTCAGTCTTAATTTGCAT
This sequence comes from Oncorhynchus keta, assembly GCF_023373465.1. Classification (NCBI taxonomy): domain Eukaryota; kingdom Metazoa; phylum Chordata; class Actinopteri; order Salmoniformes; family Salmonidae; genus Oncorhynchus; species Oncorhynchus keta. The sequence continues at coordinate 47,952,823 of NC_068448.1, read as the reverse complement.
ATACACTCAAAAACAAAGTCCTCTCACTGTCAACTGCGTTTATTTACAGCAAACTTAACATGTGTAAATATTTGTATGAACACAACAAGATTGAACAACGTAGACATAAACTGAACAAGTTCCACAGACATGTGACTAACAGAAATGAAATAATGTGTCCCTGAACAAAGGGGGGGTCAAAATCCAAAGTAACAGTCAGTATCTGGTGTGGCCACCAGCTGCATTAAGTACTGCAGTGCATCTCCTCCTCATGGACTGCACCAGATTTGCCAGTTCTTGCTGTGAGATGTTACCACACTCTTCCACCAAGGCACCTGCATGTTCTGGGACATTTCTGGGGGGAATGGCCCTATCCTCACCCTCCGATCCAACAGGTCCCAGACGTGCTCAGTGGGATTGATATCCGGGCTCTTCGCTGGCCATGGCAGAACACTGATGTTCCTGTCTTGCAGGAAATCATGCACAGAACGAGCAGTATGGCTGGTGGCATTGTCATGCTGGAGGGTCATGTCAGGATGAGCCTGCAGGAAGGGTACCACGTGAGGGAGGAGGATGTCTTCCCTGTAACGCACAGCGTTCAGATTGCCTGCAATGACAACAAGCTCAGTCCGATGATGCTGTGACACACCACCCCAGACCATGACGGACCCTCCAAATCAATCCGGCTCCAGAGTGCAGGCCTCGGTGTAACGCTCATTCCTTCGGCGATAAACACAAATCCGACCATCACCTCTGGGCAGACAAAACCGCGATTCGTCAGTAAAGAGCACTTTCTGCCAGTCCTGTCTGGTCCAGCGACGGTGGGTTTGTGCCCATAGGCGAAGTTGTTACCATTGATGTCTGGTGAGGACCTTCCTTATAACAGGCCTACAAGTCCTCAGTCCAGCCTCTCTCAGCCTATTGTCTGAGCACTGATGGAGGGATTGTGCGTTCCTGGTGTAACTCGGGGAGTTGTTGCTGCCATCTTGTACCTGTCCCGCAGGTGTGATGTTCGGATATACCGATCCTGTGCAGGTGTTGTTACACGTGGTCTGTCACTGCGAGGACGATCAGCTGTCTACCAAGCGCTGTCTTAGGCGTCTCACAGTACGGACATTCAATTTATTGCCTTGGCCACATCTACAGTCCTCATGCGTCCTTGCAGCATGACTAAAGCACGTTCACGCAGATGAGCAGGGACCCTGGAAATATTTTTCAGAGTCAGTAGAAAGGCCTCTTTTAGTGTCCTAAGTTTTCATAACTGTGACCTTAATTGCCTACCATCTGTAAGCTGGCAGTGTCTTAATGACCGTTCCACAGGTGCATGTTCATGAATTGTTAATGGTTCGTTGAACAAGCATGGGAAACAGTGTTTAAACCCTTTACAATGAAGATCTGTGAAGTTATTTGGATTTTTACGAATTGTCTTGAAAGACAAGGTCCTGAAAAAGGCAAGTTTCTTTTTTTGCTGAGATTATAATTAAAGACAAAGGGTTAATGATAATACTAAGAAATTGTTTGGATAAGTAATAATTTACATTAAACATGCATGTGTAAGGTTTTATTGTCTGACATTTTTCCATTTATACTATTCTTTTTTTGTAACATTAGAAATAATTGAGGTTGATTCATCAAATTGAATGATCATATCCTTAAAATGTTTACTAATGAGTGTAGCTACAGTTATGTAGATACAAAAACCATATACAATTAAATTGTGCAAATCTGATGCCAGAACAGTACAGCAGTATCAGTGACGCAATGTAACACCAATGACAAACATAAGATTATTTCAAACAAATTTGATCAATTTATTATTAATCTTTTCAATTACAAATAATCTCAGATTTATTAAGAGGGTTGATTTTAATTTGCTCAATAAAATGAGGGTTATTGGTCAAATATTTAGACCAAAAGATAAAGCTTATTGACAAAAATGTGTCTTTCATGAAACAGATTTGTTGTCTGTAAAATCAAATCAAAGTATTTGTCATGTGCGCCGAATACAACATGTGTAGACCTTACAGTGAAATGCTTACCTACAGGCTCTAACCAATAGTGCAAAAAAGGTGTTAGGTGAACAATGGGTAAGTAAAGAAATAAAACAGTAAAAAGACAGGCTATATACAGTAGTGAGGCTATAAAAGTAGCAAGGCTACATACAGACGGTTAGTCAGGCTGATTGAGGTAGTATGTACATGTAGATATGGTTAAAGTGACTATGCATATATGATGAACGGAGAGTAGCAGTAGCGTAAAAGAGGGGTTGGTGGGTGGTGGGTGGGACACAATGCAGATAGCCCGGTCAGCCAATGTGTGGGAGCAAAGGTTGATCGGCCCAATTTAGGTTGTATGTACATGAATGTATAGTTAAAGTGACTATGCATATATGATAAAACAGAGTAGTAGCAGCAGCGTAAAAGAGGTGTTGGGGGGCACACAATGCAAATAGTCCGGGTAGCCATTTGATTTCCTGTTCAGGAGTCTTATGGCTTGGGGGTAAAACTGTTGAGAAGCCTTTTTGTCCTAGACTTGGCACTCCGGTACCGCTTGCCATGCGGTAGTAGAGAGCAGTCTATGACTGGGGTGGCTGGGGTCTTTGACAATTTTTAGGGCCTTCCTCTGATACCGCCTGGTGTAGAGGTCCTGGATGGCAGGCAGCTTAGCCCCAGTGATGTACTGGGCCATATGCACTACCCTCTGTAGTGCCTTGCGGTCGGAGGCAGTGATGCAACCAGTCAGGATGCTCTCGATGGTGCAGCTGTAGAAAGTTTTGAGCATTTGAGGACCCATGCCAAATCTTTTCAGTCTCCAACGGGGGAATATGGACACCAAGGAATTTGAAGCTCTCAACCTGCTCCACTACAGCCCCGTCGATGAGAATGGGGGTGTGCTCGGTCCTTGGTTACGTTGAGGGATAGGTTGTTATTCTGGCACCACCCGGGCCAAGTTTCTGACCTCCTCCCTATAGGCTGTCTCGTCATTGTCGGTGATCAGGCCTACCACTGTTGTGTCTGCAACTTAATGATGGTGTTGGAGTCGTGCCTGGCCAAGCAGTCGTGGGTGAACAGGGAGTACAGGAGGGGACTGAGCACGCACCCTTGTGGAGCTCCAGTGTTGAGGATGAGTGTGGCAGATGTGTTGCTAATTGGAGTGGGTCTAGGGTTTCTGGGATAATGGTGTTTATGTGAGCCATTACCAACCTTTCAAAGCACTTCATGGCTATGGACGTGAGTGCTACGGGTCTGTAGTCATTTAGGCAGGTTGCCTTTATGTTCTTGGGGACAGGGACTATGGTGGTCTGCTTGAAACATGTTGGTATTACGGACTCAATCAGGGACATGTTGAAAATGTCAGTGAAGACACCTGCCAGTTGGTCAGCACATGCACAGGTCCTGGTTATCCGTCTGGCCCCGCAGCCTTGTGTATGTTGACCTGTTTAAAGGTCTTACTCACGTCGGCTACAGAGAGCGTGATCGCACAGTCATCTGGAACAGCTGATGTTCTCATGTATGCCTCAGTGTTGCTTGCCTCGAAGTGAGCATAGAAGTGATTTAGCTTGTCATGTCACTGGGCAGCTCGCAGCTGTACTTCCCTTTGTAGTCTAAGCCCTGCCACATAAAACGAGTGTCGGAGCCGGTGTAGTATGATTCAATCTTAGCCCTGTATTGACGCTTTTCCTGTTTGATGGTTCATCGATGGGCATTGCAGGATTTCTTGTAAGCTTCCAGGTTAGAGTTCCTCACCTTGAAAGCGGCAGCTCTAGCCTTTTGCTCAGTGCGAATGTTGCCTGTAATCCATGGCTTCTGGTTGGGGTATGTACAGTGGGGCAAAAAAGTATTTAGTCAGTGCAAGTTCTCCCACTTAAAAAGATGAGAGGCCTGTAATTTATCATAGGTACACTTCAACTATGACAGACAAAATGAGAAAGAAATCCAGAAAATCACATTGTAGGATTTTTTATGAATTTATTTGCAAATTATGGTGGAAAATTATGGTGGAAAATAAGTATTTGGTCACCTACAAACAAGCAAGATTTCTCAGACTTCTTTAAGAGGCTCCTCTGTCCTCCACTCGTTACCTGTATTAATGACACCTGTTTGAACTTGTTATCAGTATAAAAGACACCTGTCCACAACTTCAAACAGTCACACTCCAAACTCCACTATGGCCAAGACCAAAGAGCTGTCAAAGGACACCAGAAACAAAATTGTAGACCTGCACCAGGCTAGGAAGACTGAATCCGCAATAGGTAAGCAGCTTGGTTTAAAGAAATCAACTGTGGGAGCAATTATTAGGAAATGGAAGACATACAAGACCACTGATAATCTCCCTCGATCTGGGGCTCCATGCAAGATCTCACCCCGTGGGGTCAAAATGATCACAAGAACGCTGAGCAAAAATCCCACAACCACACGGGGGGACCTAGTGAATGACCTGCAGAGAGCTGGGTAAAAAAGTAACAAAGGCTACCATCAGTAACACACTACGTCGCCAGGGACTCAAATTCTGCAGTGCCAGACGTGTCCCCCTGCTTAAGCCAGTACATGCCCAGGCCCGTCTGAAGTTTGCTAGAGAGCATTTGGATGATCCAGAAGACGATTGGGAGAATGTCATATGATCAGATGAAACCAAAATATAACTTTTTAGTAAAAACTAAACTCGTCGTGTTTGGAGGACAAAGAATGGTGAGTTGCATCCAAAGAACACCATACCTACTGTGAAGCATGGGGGTGGAAACATCATGCTTTGGGGCTGTTTTTCTGCAAAGGGACCAGGACGACTGATCCGTGTAAAGGAAAGAATGAATGGGGACATGTATCGTGAGATTTTGAGTGAAAACCTCCTTCCATCAGCAAGGGCATTGAAGATGAAATGTGGCTGGGTCTTTCAGCATGACAATGATCCCAAACACACCGCCCGGGCAACGAAGGAGTGGCTTCGTAAGAAGCATTTCAAGGTCCTGGAGTGGTCTAGCCAGTCTCCAGATCTCAACCCCATAGAAAATATTTGGAGGGAGTTGAAAGTCAGTGTTGCCCAGCAACAGCCCCAAAACATCACTGCTCTAGAGGAGATCTGCATGGAGGAATGGGCCAAAATACCAGCAACAGTGTGTGAAAACCTTGGGAAGACTTACGGAAAACGTTTGACCTCTGTCATTGCCAACAAAGAGTATATAACAAAGTATTGAGAAACTTTTGTTATTGACCAAATACTTATTTTCCACCATAATTTGCAAATAAATTCATAAAAAATCCTACAATGTGATTTTCAGGATTTTTTTTTTCTCTCATTTTGTCTGTCATAGTTGAAGTGTACCTATGATGGAAATGACAGGCCTCTCATCTTTTTAAGTGGAAGAACTTGCACAATTGGTGGCTGACTAAATACTTTTTTGCCCCACTGTACATACAGTCACTGTGGGAACGACGTCCTCAATGCACTTATTGATAAAGCCAGCCAGTGACTGATGTGGTGTACTCCTCAATGCCATCGGAAGAACAAGCTCTTGACAGTCTCACAGCTGAGCTGCAGAGGTGTTTTTCAAAGAAGAATTGTGAGATAATGCAAGGGGTCCAGTCTCTCAACCCGAAGAGTACAACATTCTTGAATGAGTAGCCTCTGTTTGCCTTTGCTCGGGCCTTTGAGTCAGATTTGGAGGACCTCAAACATGAGGCTTCTTGATAGGAGAGAGAGAAGTGGAAGGGACAGACTGTCAACTCTCCTTGACTTTGTTGTGTTTCTGGAACCTTAAAAAGAGGTCTTCCATGAGCTATTTTGACTTTGTAAGATTTCTGCTGTTACACCAGTCGGCAGTGCTTCTTGCGAGAGAAGTTTCTCATCTTTAAAACAACAATGGTTGATGACTGGTTAAGTCACCTCGGAATTCTCAGTGTTGAGTCGAGGGGGGCACGCTCCCTCAACAAGGATGAGTTTGTCAAACATTGAACCACAGAATTATGCTGTTATTAAATCTACCAGGGATAATTTGGCACTAAGGTGGTCCCTCTGGTCATGATTTAAAACCTGCACTGTGTACTAACTAGTACACTGACGTTCTAAAATGATCAATCCAAAGGGTATCATGTCACACAGATTTAATTTGGTCTTGATTAGGCCAATTCCCCCAAATTTATTTGCTATTAATTAACATAATATATATGAACAGAGATATGATACTGTAAGTTTAATATTAATGGGCACCAAATTTATTTGACATTATCATGTCCATTTCTACTTGATACCTGGTATGTCAAATTGCAGTGTTTGTTTTGTAAATGTACTTTTTTTGTAAATAACCTAAGCATTTGTGTGTTACATAAATGGCAATCTTATCTCCTTGGTGCTATATATATATATATATATATATATATGTGAAATCAGAGTGACCCAAGTCTCTCCAGTGTGTGGGTGAGAAAGAAATTGAGCTGCAGTTCCGAGGTAGAAACACTGGCTATTCATAGTATGTTAAATAATTCAAGTGAAGTAACCCTTTAGGACCAAACTATCTGCCACATTGAAGAACACCAGGTTAAGTATCACTTCTACCTCTAATCAGCAATCATAGGATTCATTCATGCTCCTTGGATGCCAGGTTAGGGTTACACACTAATATCTAAGATGGTGGCCACTTGCTCAAACCACACTTCTTAAATTGTAAATAAATCACTTAATCGTGCAATTTTATCAATAACTTTAATCCAATTTCCTTTCCCCTTACTAAAAACTGTATAACACCAGTGACGCATCTTAAGTCCTCGCATTAAATTACCAAGTTAATCATCAAATTGTTAACATATGAAGAGAAAGTGCACACTCACCATGTGCTTTTCAAAACAGTCCCATCTCCAATAAACCTTTGTCCCAGGAAGAATTTGGCAAGGATGTTGCATTTTTTCAAAGTGGTGGTTTTTATACATTTTAACACCGGTGACATGAAGTTGAGGGACAGCTATTACTTGTAAATTATTTGTAATATTTACTTGATATTTTAGTTTTTTTAAGTAGTCCACTAAATAACTATATTACTTTGTATTATGACATTTAAAGAGGGAGAAAGATGTATATTTTGAAAGTCAAAATATGTCATTAAACCATGACTAAGGACTTGAGGGACAAGCTAATTTCATGGTACTGACCGTGCTCTACAATATATAAAAACAATTGTTTGCAATAATAACTGTCTTACATATGTTTTGATTAATAATAAGACACTTCAATTAAATAAAAATAAATAAAAAATAAACATTTTGGGGTGTCATTATCTCACACTTTTAAGTGTTTTTCCTGGTGAATAAGGCCGGGACAGGAAAGCCAACATTTTTGTAGAATGACCCATATGGCTGGCGGTATTGAAGTGGACCAAAATGAATTGACAACTCAAATCATTGCGCAGGCTGGATAGAAATGCGTCTTTGGCGGGATTCGGCCCTGTGGGCCTTGTGTTTGACACATGTGGTTTAGGGTGTAGTAGTATGTCACTCTTGCTGACCTGACACACCCTTAAATGTTTTTCAATCTTCATTTCAGAGAACCTCTCACATTTTAACTAGTCAGTCAAGCCAAATCGTACTGAGCTGGTTATCAGTATGAGGCTTACACACTACCTCAGAGTGGATCGATTATCGGTTGAACAGGCACCTTCGGAATTGTTGTAAGACATGATCACTGGGAGTCTGCAGACAGGCCAAAAATCATCTAGTCTCTAAGCCAGCGTTAAGGTTGAAGTCCCTCATGCGGGGTCGGTTCCAGGCCTTTGTGGCACATGAAATTACAATTATAATAACAATTCATTTTTTGTTTTGATGGGGGAACTCCGTCTGGGTTTCAACTTTTGTGAGAATTTCAACTATTGTGAGAATACAACCGGTGCAATTTTGAAATTTGTTTGCCCATCAGCAGTTCTTCTCTTGCTGTGACAGTCACCAACAGTCACTCAATTAGCCATGTCTAGACATCTAAACGTGTAGTAATCATGGCCGAATACCAACACAGGGCCTGTGCCATGGGCCCTGACTTCCAGGGGGCCCCCAATTTAGATTTTGTCATTCTCACTATGATATTAACATGGCATAAGTTATTACAAACAAAAAAAGCACCACCAAATCAGTCATTGTCAGTGTTTTGGGAGAAAGTTGAGGAGATTGCTGTGTGAGTTTATCAGGATATCAATTCACGTTTTCATTTGTCACATGCGCTGAATACAACAGGTGTAGACTTTACCATTTAAATGCTTACTTACAAGCCCTTAACCAACAATCCAGCTTAAGAAATGTAGTTGAGAAAAATATTTAGTAAATAAACTAAAGTAAAAGTGTGAATAGTCTGGGTAGCCATTTGATTAATTGTTCAGCAGTCTTATGGCTTGGGGGTAGAAGCTGTTAAGGAACCGTTTGGTCCTAGACTTGGCGCTCCGGTACCGCTTGCCGTGCAGTAGCAGAGAGAACAGTCTGACTAACAGATCCTGTAAGAGAATAGGAGGTAAACACTGAGGATATTACTGTAGCTCTATCTCTGGTGGCTCCGGGTTCTGAGGAGTTTGTCCGCTTTTAGAAGATCCTCTGAATCATTCCTGTGGTGGTGTAAAGGTTTTCAGTAAGACACTGATTAACTCTCCACACCATACAATGCATCTGACTATGCTTTGGGGGGGGGCGACTTTGTTATTCATGGGATACATTTGCTTTAAAAAAATAATAATAATAATAAATTAAATCCACCATTTTGTCAAAGGAGCTTTTGAGCCCGCTGGAGTTAAACGTGATATGATGTGCCTTATCGATTTCAAAGGGTTTAATATAAAAGTCCTCTTTTAAAGAAGAGTCTTAAGGAAGAGGATACATGGCCATACTGAAATGGTTCACCCCTGTTCGATGCATTGCACTCAACAACAACTTCTATTGCACTTCTAAACCCAGATTATTTAAATGGGGGGAAACATGAGAGGACAGGCAGGGTAATTTAAATGCTGTGGAATCCTCTTATGGGTAATGTGTCCCAAATGGCACCCATTCCTCTATATAGTGCACTACTTTTGGGTGCCTTTTGGAGACTGAACCCTTAAAGAAGAAGCCTGCTGTTTGTGTACGGTCTTCCTGCCTGTGTGATGGCCGGATGGAAGCAATCTCTCCCTCACCCTCACTCTCTCTTGATCTCTCTCTACCTCGCCTACTCTCACTCACACACTCACTCACACACTCACTCACTCACTCACTCACTCACTCACTCACTCACTCACTCACTCACTCTCACACACACACACTCCCTGTCAACTTCTCTGTCTTTATTTGGCGGATCTCTCCAGTCTTTTCTCACTGGCAACCCGCTGTGCAATCAGACTGCCTGCTTTCTTCTCTCCCAAAGCCACATAATACATTGAAATCATATGCTTCCTATCTGCAGGCACCATGGCTGTTTGAGGTTGAATGGAGGATGAGTAATAACACGAGAGATTTAGCTTGAGGGAGCCGTTCCTTCTCATTTTTAGATTTATTTGATGTTTCCATATATGAGAAATAGTGGGGGGGGGATCACATAATAACAACTTTATTTTATTTACTCAAGATTCTGCTATACTAAAGATTGACTAGATGTAATATATTATTTACGTAGACAAATACAGATTTATCTTGATGTCAAAGTTACTTAACAGTTATATATGTATCGCAACGGCTTTTCAAAATGCTGGTATAGAGCATCTGCTTTAAAAAAAAGGGGGGACATCTGTGATTGGTACATTCATTTTTGGACCTTTGAATCCCAGATTGCCCCTTTTAAGTATTTTCAGAAAAGTCAATAGAAGTGTTGTGCATTTGCCCTCTCGGTCACCACGATCCGTAGTGAGCCACTCTCACCATAATGAGAGTTCAGAGTTTTTAGACATGTTAGATGGTGAAGGTGCTGGTGTCCTCGTCCTCCGAGACAGAGTGTGAGTGTGTTTGCCTGGCGGGGGTGTGTGTATTTAGCGAGATCTCCAACGCCCTCTCCTCATTGCCGTAGTGACCACCGCACCACCTCCCCCCGAGGCGCTTGACGACCCTGAGGACATGTCCTCTGAAAGAGGAGCCTATGAAGGCGTAGAGCATTGGGTTGAAGCAGCAGTGTGTGACCGCCAGGCTCTCCGTCACCTGGAGAGCCCGGTCCAGACCCTTACTGAGGTCACAGTCGGTCACCAGGCCATAGATGACATCCAGCGTCCGCCACAGCTTCACCAGGTTGTAGGGCAGCTGGGTAAGCAGGAACACCGCCGCCACGGCCAGCAGCACCCGCAGGGCCCGCCGCCTCCTGTCCCTGCACACATTGGCTCCGACCCTAACCAGCGCCAGGCCCACCCGACAGTAAGACACTCCCATGACCAGGAACGGCAGGAGGAAGCTCAGCAGCACCTCCAGCAGCTCCAGGGCAGCCTTGGTCGGCCGAGCCATGCTAAGGGGGTAGACGGCCGCGCAGACTAGACGATGAGACGAGTGCTTCACCGTGGAGAACAGCATGTCAGGCAGGCCCAGGCAAACCGCCGTGGCCCACACCACGACACACACTAATATCCACTGTCTCCTGGCCCGCGGGCCACTCGCGGCCCGGCCTCCAGCGTTGTGGACCAGTGCACGGTAGCGGTCCACGCTAACGCAGGTTAGCAGCAGCATGCCACAGCTGAAGTTGGTGGCATAGAGGAAGGAGGTGAACTTGCAGGCAGCCACTCCGATCCGCCAGCCGTGCACAGCGTCGGCCGCCCAGAAGGGCAGCGTGAGGAGAAGGAGTAAATCGGCCACGGCAAGATTCAGGATACACATGTCTGTCAGCGTCCGCAGTCGCCGTGGCGACGTATACACCACCACAACCACAGCGTTGCCTGCCACGCCCACCACCAGAGCCAAGGCGTAGACTACGGGCAGGAAGAGCCGGCCGAAAGAACGCACCTCCGCTTTGTCGCACACCGAGTGGTAGTCGTCGTAGTAGTCACTGTCGTTGGAGCTGGAGTTGTCGTAGTCGTAGTCCTCTTCCTCCATCCTCTCTGTTTTCTGAGATATAAGGGACTAAAGGAACATGACATGTTAGGAATGACATCAAGTCAGTTTAGTCTATACTGCTGCATTGTATTAACTTAAAAGAGACAAGATCACTATTTTCTGTTATAGACAAGGCTTGCTGGTTAAAATGATTATCATTCACATACTTTAGACAGAATGTATCACATAATATGAAATGTGTATTTCATCTGAAAACATATATTAGTAGAGAACTAGAGAATGGCCATCCATCTGAAAGTTTGTAATGCACTTACAGCCAATAACATGACGATCCAAGTTGTCGACAACTATAGATTTTTTGTTAACCTTCCTCCCCCTCACTGCTTTTTGTCCCTCTTTCTGACCCGTAGGGGTTTTTATATTGGGTAGAATTTGTTGCCAATGCTTGACAGGGTGAGGAGTGTGTGTGTGTGTGCGTGTGTCACAGGAGGTTGGTGGCACCTTAATTGGGGAGGCCAGGCTCGTGTTAATGGTTGGAGCGGAATGAGTGGAATGGTATCAAATATCATGGAAGCCAGGTGTTTGATGCCATTCCATTTGCTCAGTTCCAGCCATTTTTATGAGCCGTCCTCCCCTCAGCAGCCTCCATTGGTGTGTGTGTGTGTGTGTGTGTGTGTGTGTGTGTGTGTGTGTGTGTGTGTGTGTGTGTGTGTGTGTGTGTGTGTGTGTGTGTGTGTGTGTGTGTGTGTGTGTGTGTGTGTGTGTGTGTGTGCGCATACCTGCATACCTGCGTGCGCGTAAACAATAAGCTCCTTCTTGTCAAGTACGCCCAACACAACAAAATTCCTTACCCCTTGACATGGTGACTATTCATACCATTTCACTTATTCAACATTTTGTTGTTAGAGCCCGAATTCAAAATGGAATATCTCATTTACATGAAGCATTCACACCCTTGAGTCAATACATGTTTAGGATCACCTTTTGCAGCATTTCCATTTCCAGTATTTCTGAGTAAGGCTCTAACAGCTTTGCACACCTGGTTTGTAAAATATTTTCACATTTATTCTTTTAAAAAGTTCTCCCAGCTCTGTCAAGTTGGTTGTCGATCATTGCTAGATGGCCATTTTAAAGTCTTGCCATAGACTTTTAAGCCGATTTTAAGTCAAAGCTGTAACTTGGCCAGGAGCATTCAATGTCATCTTGATAAGTAACTCCAGTGTATATTTGGCCTTGTGTTTTAGATTATTGTCCTGCTGAAAGGTATATTTGTTTCCGAGTGTCTGTTGGAAAGGAGACTGAACCAGGTTTTCCTGTAGGATTTTGCCTGTGCTTAGCTCTATTCCGTTCATCTTTATCCTAAAAAAAACTCCCTGTGCGCTTGTGTGCGAGCAAATACCTGCGTGAGTGCAAACATTAAGCTCCCTCTTGTTAGGAATCTCTCTAGCTTGATTTCCATCACAAAACCTGTCAGTTGGAGTCACTTGCACACTAGTACACCCGACACAACAACAAAATTCCTTACCCTGTCAAATTCCTTTCCCCTGGACAAGGTGACTATCCCAGAAAAATCAGACTAATCTTTAAACACTCTTTGTGGTTTCTCAGATTAAGCCTAGTCCTGGACTAAATAACACTTTTAAATGGAGGTTATCCAATAATCTTACTGTTTAGTCCAGAACAAGGCTTAATCTGTGTCTGGGAAATTTCCCCACAACTTTGGTAGAAGCCAGAGGGGAGGGGGGGGGGCTTATCAAAGGGTTTGCATTCCCCTACTGTAGATGTAGATCTGTAGATAGTTTAACAGCAGAGCTGTGAGGATTAGATCCATACACAGTGCCTGCATTTGTGTCAGGCGGGAAGCGTGTGTTGTGTCGTGTGTGTGTGTTTTTACAGATCACAGTGTGTGAGGATGTGCCCAAACGGACAACTCCATCAGGACTGCTGCTGTTCCTCATTCATACTGACTCTAATTGTGTTTACTCTGCCTGGAAATGGACCAAATCATACCAGAATCTCTGTTTGGGTTAATATCTGACTTCAGATTGTTCTCACATATTATTGTTAACAAAGGAACACTTGTGTGGATGAAACTCCGCTGGCCGAGAGTAGGGCTGTGGCGGTCATGACTTTTTGTCAGTCGGCGATTGTCAAGCAAATAACTGCCGGTCTCACGGTAATTTACCGTTAATTAACATAAACACGTTTAGCATCTCCTGGCTTCCACGCATTGCCTTCAAGCCACTGATGCAGACCTTTTGGAACATCTACATTTAAAAAAATGATAACGACTATAGCCTACACCATCAAAATAAACCCATTATTTATTTTAAACAGGTCTAAGGAACCATGATATGAAGAACAGAATAGTCTACTCTGAGATTGTCCTTATGTTAGGCCCTGATCTGGCTATGCCATGTAGCTGTGGGCTATTGTACACTAATTCATTTAGCAGACAAGACTGGCATAGAATTCTGTGGCATTATTTTATAGCACGAAGAATACAATTGAATATAGGTGAATAAAATAAAGGGTATTTCTCCAAACAATTTCAGAGGGAGTGCGAATGTGGCTATTCTGTGTTGTGGTTAACGAAGAAAAAGGTCCTCCTATATGCTTAATTTAGGAGTTATTTTTGCAACTTTAGTTGTGATACAAACGTTGGGCTATACGTTTACATTTTTAATACATTCTAAGGCTACGTGATGTGACTCTAATGATGGTTTGAAATAAAGTTCCTTGAAAGGCATGAGCTCGGCCTTTTTTCTTGCGCAGGCTGCACACACTTCATCAGTCTCTCATTCACAATTTGACAAGACCTGATAATATTCTCACCGGGCCTCGAATTTCACAGCGGCATCCCCCTTGTGTGGCCGTAATGGCCCCTTAAATAGCCATTCCTTTTGCGGCCAAAGTGCCCTTTGGTGCCCTTGGGCTGAATATAATAACTATAATTCCCTTCTTCCGGCTGTGTTCCGAAGCACCGCTCACTCACATGGCTCTCTCAGAGATCTCAATTCTTATCAGCCAATGCCTGTCACCTAATTGGGTCCTTTTCACATGCATCTCAGCTCCGAAGTAAGCTACAGGTGAAACAGACCCATCGGGGACGCAAGAGTGTGCATCCTTCTTATCGAATTCTGAGGTGCATATTAATGATGTTAGAAGAACTGTCTTCATTTACTTTTCGTCAGCCAACAAGATGAGTAGGCCTAACGAACAGCAAACGCACTAGCCTATGTCAATCTACTCTCCCCCATAGTACAAAGGTTTACCTAACTTGTCCTTCTGTGCGAGAAATAAATATTCCAAACACACTCTGGGACAGTTGTGGGATGTGATCGATCGCAAATGAATACAACCACCCGCAATGAGGCTGATGCAACAGATCAGAACGTTTAGTCTAACATGTTGATCAACTATGATGCTGTTTCTTTGTATTATAAGCGCAGCAGTGTGCACACTGCTATAAGCGTGAATGTTCCAAAATGCAATCAATTAGCGGGAAGACACTGTTCTCATGTGACCACGAATGCTATTATGCATGTAATGTTTTATTATAAAGGTGCTTTTTTTTATGGTAAAAATGATCATCCCCAAAACTTGAAACTCACGCGCAGCCTACTGTATGTATGCCAGTTAGGTTCTACAGCAGTTGTAAAGCGGATTGATGTGCTTCATTTTAAGAAGGTATTTGGCCGCTTTAAGTTGTGATTACAAACCTTATCAAAACGTATAGGCTAGGCTACATGAGTTGTGCGACTATGATTTGAAAAAGTCAACAACAACAAAAAGGCATGCGCTGTTTCTTGTCTTACTGCACACGCTGAACATCATTCACAAGTGATAATATATCATTCACAAGTGATAGGCTAATATCACCCATCAGACTATTCTTAATTTAATCTTGTCTTTATATATGCTAAATAATATACACTGTATGTCTGAAATTAGTTTTGATTTAGAATGGACCATTATCGTGCACCTGTCTCGGAACAGGGGCAGGGGAAAGAAATGCATGTCATCTATGCACTTAAATAGCAAATGGAGGACACTTTTCCCATGGTTCATTTTCATGCTAGCCAGGCAGGCTGTACTCCTGCTGTAGAGCAAAACAATATGGTTAATATTAGGAAAGCTGAGAAATGAATACAGTAGGTCTAGCCTATAGAAAGCTAATGGGATCCTCCTCTTTTTAATAGAGGCCATCTGTTTTCTGACGCAATTGCCTAGCCTATAGAAATGGTGTGCAACACGAGCTCATGGGCTCTCGGGAAGTGTTTGATTAGATTTTCGATTACATTTGCATTGATGTCAGAGTGTATTAGCGGCACAATAGAGTGCTGAGTACCAGGCAGTCAGCAGGCTACTAGTAGGCTACTATTGACCATCAGCAGCATCAGAGCTTGGCGAAGTCTAGTTACCGTGACTAAACTGTCAAGTGGAATTTGACTGCGGTTATGAATCGTGACTGGCGGTAATAGGGTCACCGTAACAGCCCTAGTGGAGAGTTTTTCTACGAGTAGGTGTGTGTGTGTGCGTGTTTGACTGCACCGGGCAGTATTTAGCTAGATACAGTATTACATGTGTTTTAATATTCATGTGCTCTCTAACAGATCATCAAAACAGGTGAGGCATCGTCTCCTTTGCCACCTGAGTTTAAAAACATGGGTATTTAGGATGGCTTCCAGGTCTGTTACATTATCCATCAACGTGTTGCAAATGAGCCGTAGAGCTGCCAGTGTTTGTACAAGAACGTCTGTTCTCATGTCGAAATATCTCAAATATTCAGCTGTCGCAGCTGTTCTTTCCTACCGGTTGAGATCTCTGTCTGAGCTGTATGGCCAAAAACACATGAATATTCCATCTCTGATTAACTACGAGATATTAAACCTCAAGGAGCATTTTGTGTCAAAAGGTGTTTTAAAAATAGAAATCAATTATAAGAAAACCAGCTGAAACTAATTTGTTGGCTTCGATGTTCTGTCTGACTGAATATGCCATCATTTCAGAGAATTGTCAGGTTAGGTTCAATCATAAACACACTACAGAACTTTGAACTTTAATAGTCCTAACCATCACTGTTCAGACAATTGAACTTCAGGAACTTATGAGTCATAGCTAGGGTTGCAAAGGGAGGGTATATTACTGGAAAATTTCAAAGTGATAACTTTCAAGGAATATATAGAATTTTATCAGATGACAACTAGTGGCCTTTTTGGGTATTGTTATTATCACTGGCCCTGTCACATGTAATATACAGTATATATAAAACATCAAATTCGACTATTTAAAAATGTCAAATAGAATGACAAAGCTGTAAAACATTATCCTAAATATTAACCATCAACTTAGTGAAAACCATTGGTGTTATATTTTTGTTGACACTTTTTTTTTTTATGCCCTTGAAGTCTTTGTTGTAAATGTTTTGGGGGAAAACCTGGTGGCAGTTGTGAAAAAAATACAATAGTTGGAAGAGTTGCAGAGTTGCAGATGCCTTATTAATTAATTAGGCTATTTTCTTTTGAACCATCCATATCTCAAGGCTTAAAATCCTCCCCTTCAACTACACTGATTTGAAGTGGATTTAACAAGTGACATCAATAAGGGATCATAGCTTTCACCTGGATTCACTTTGTCAGCCTTAATCCTTTGAATACTCAGTGTATATAAAACATATATATATATTTTTTAAAGTTATTTGAATATAAATGACCAAAGTTAACATAAATTGCCATTTCAGAAGATTCCGGTAACTTTGGTAAACTACCGGTAGCTTTGCAACCCTAGTCATAGTCTTTCTATAAATGTTACTGCCCTCACTAGAATCATATACAGTAGGTAAGTGAGGAATACTTGTAACTATTTTTAAATAATACATTTTCAACTTAGTGTATAAAGTAAATAAACGTAAAGTAAATAAAGGAGGTGGTTGAGTCTTACCCTCAGTGTCTTCCTGTGTGAGATGTTGAGGCAGTGGTAATTAATCCAGGAGAGACATCCAGTGGTATGGTACTGCGTTCCTCATAGTTTTTGTCAGCCCGTTTGTAAATCCAATGCTCCACCTCCCCTCCCTACAATGACCCGCAGTCTGGGAGCACCTTTCACTGCTGTTTGTGTGTTTGTGTGTGTGTGTGTGTGTGTGTGTGTGTGTGAGCCTTTAGCTCTCACACACACACACAGCTGGCGGGGCTCCCATGCTGAAGTATATTTTTTTAGGTAATTGCAGATTAAATATATGCCATTTATTAATTGTTTGATTATGCGTTTAAAAATATTGGCTATTATTTACAGGAGAGTTAAGCTTTGTGAATGACTTGTTGCTCTCCCCTCTCTTCACAGGATGTATAGAAAATATGAGACATATGAAACAACAATAAACTTCATAAAATGGCCACATCTTGGTCTTATTAACTTTTGGTCATGTAGCGTATGTTAGTCTGTCAGACACATACATACACATCACACGACAAAACAAAACCCCAGTCTTCGCCTGGGCAAACAACAGGCTTACCTAGACACAAGGAGAACCTCAGGATTGGGCCAAGACCAGGTGTGTTCATAGTGACAATTTAGTGTGGGCATAAAAGTGTGAAACGTATTTTCTTATCTTTCCAGCACAAGGGAATTTTTGTTATTGTGTGCAGTACACCTCTCTCTGTGTGTGTGATACTCTCCACACAACACAGTTCACACTATAGAATCACATTGTGCTTGCTTCGGGCCTACTTTTGTCCACAGGACTTAATTGATTTGATTTTTTTTGGTCTGCAGTTGTGTGATCCTGTAATAATCTGGTGTCCATATGTCTGTGACTCCACGTCCGTCCCCGGGGGACAGGGTACGGTCACTAGAGCAGGACAGTAAACAGGAAGCCAAGCTTTTGGTCACCTCCTCACCTCGCCCCAGGGACTCTGCTGGATCTCTGCGTTCCAGAGTGTACCCACAACCCACGCCACCCCAGCTACACCCTACTCCAAACTCATTTCAAAGCATCTTTTCAAGATGGCGGCAAGCAAGTCTTTTTTTTCTCTCTGATCAGTGTTTTTAGCTGACAAGGTTTTCGTGGATTGTTTTGGCTCCATTTAGCTTTGTTTCGTCTGGCTATGAACACATTGGACAGTTTTTTTTTTTTTTTTTTTTTTTTTTTTTTTTTTAAGGAGACATACAAGAATTTGATATACCTGGGCACCCTACTTATCCGAGCAGACACCTGCCTACTGCTGTTTTCATCCTTCCACTTGACATTGTGCCTTTGGATGTTTTCGGGCTACTGCTAAACTTGATCTCCGCGTGGTTTCAGCCTACTTGGATAGATATTTATTTTATCTCCCGCGGCTCAGTGTAGCGCTTGCCTCCCTGCCGGCTTCCGCAGGCCTATACAGGAAACTACATCCCCTCCAAGGTGCTTCTCTCCTGGCTATCATACTGGTAAAACGGCCTCTATCGCATTGCTGTTTTGATTGGGCCCCAGCATTTAAACGCATTGAATAAGTCGCTCCTTGCTGTTGTTATGCTGGCTAGTTTTGTGCCTTGGTTGTGTCTATTGTGGGTCCTAGTGCTGGCTGATTTCTAGATTTCTAGTCTATGGTTGGGTTCTGGCATTCTGCCTGTAACTGTTGTGATCCGATAAACTGTGTGATTCAATCAAACTAACTATCACACTGTGTGGATTGATTGACCTTTAGCTGATTCCTCGCCAACCTATTTTATTTGTGTGGATTATTAACTGACTTTTTGCCATATGGGGAAAATGACTTTTTCCAGATTGGTGGCTACCACCTTCAGAGACCTCGGTGATTGTTTCATCCCACCTATTTTGCGGCCTCAGGCCCTACGGTGCTAACCTTGGAAAAGTCATTTCAACTTCTACTCCTTCCTTCCATTACAAATAGGGATAGACCAAATGGTGCAGTTCTAATGCAATCGTATAGCCATACCGACTATATCAATATCAACCATCAGACAAGACCTGCAACCGCCAACTGAACGTAGTTTGAGTTGGAGACTCCATGTGACTTTAAAAATCGTGAAAGGACCTCCCAGGGGCACTGCATCACAGCGCTAGCTGTGCCACCAGAAACTCTGGGTTCGCGCCCAGGCTCTGTCGCAGCCGGCCGCGACTGGGAGGTCCGTGGGGCGATGCATAATTGGCCTAGCGTCGTCCGGGTTAGGGAGGGTTTGGCTGGTAGGGATATCCTTGGCTAATCGCACACCAGCGACTCCTGTGGCGGCCCGGGCGCAGTGCACGCCAACCAAGGTCGCCAGGTGCACAGTGTTTCCTCCGACACATTGGTGCGGCTGGCTTCCGGGTTGGATGCACGCTGTGTTAAGAAGCAGTGCGGCTTGGTTGGGTTGTGTTTCGGAAGAAGCACGACTTTCGACCTTCGTCTCTCCCGAGCCCGTACGGGGTAAAATTGAAAATAAAATAAAAATACAAAAATCGTGAAAGACTTACTTCCTAAACTGGATTACATTAAGATCTGGGCTATGCCGATGAATCCGGACATTCTGGTATCCAGGGACATTTTGGAAATGTTGAATATTAATAGTGAGTGTTATATTGTGTTTAGAGCTGACAAACAGGGTAGAAGTGTGGTGGAGTGGCCATTCTACTTTCCCTTTCTGTCTTTACCGAAATCCATTTCCCATGCCCAAAATGTTTAGCTACTATGTTTAAAATGTATCCATAACTGTAAAAGGTGTCTACTGTGTTCTCTCAGCTAACCATTGTGCAATCGGGAAGTTAACTAGTTTGTTGTCTTCTTTTATTGAATCAGAAGTTATTATCCTGGGTGACCTCAATTATGATTGGGAAATGCAGGCTTCAGACAATTTAAGACATATATATAATGATCTAAACCTAACCCAGCTGGTGACTAAGCCTATACACTAAAGTCAACTCTTCAAAGTCAACTCCAATTGATCTTATTTTAACGAATACACCAGAGAAATATGTTTCTACCGGTGCCTTCACCCAAGACATTAGTGACAATTGGCCAGTTGTTTGTGCTAGAGATGTGAGAGTACAGAAATCTAAGCCTTGTGTCATCACAAATAGGAACTTTTAAAAACTTCAGTGAACAGCCTTTTTTTTACGTGATCTTTATGTTAGTGACCTGGATTGTATTTCAGCTATCCCTTAACCTGATTGAGCTTTGAGCCTTTTTGCAGATGTCTTCAATACTATTGTGGATAACAACAAATCAAAATATATTACGCATGTTGGTTTGTTGGTTACTACATGATTCCATATGCGTCATTTCATAGTTTATATGTCTTCACTATTATTCTACAATGTAGAAAATAGTCCAAAATAAAACCTTGAATGAGTAGGTTTTGACTGGTACTGTATGGGGGAACAGCTCATAATAATGCCTGGAATGGGGTAAATAAATTGGTATCAAAAACATGGTTTTCAATATTATGAGCCATTCTCCGTTCAGCAGCCTCCACTTATATATGTGTATATGTGTTGTATAATGTGAATATTTATGTTGTATTATACAGGGCGCATTTCAAAAAGAGTCTTGAGCCTCAATATATCTTTCCTGTTAAAATTAAGGTAAAAAAAGAAAAGAAATTGGTAGTAAGAGGAAGGATAGATATCGCCCTCTAGTGGCTGTTCCCCATCTCATCAGTGTTTCCATTGACATTACTGGAATAATATTACAGTGTAGCCATATTGTCAGGACCACTTACTCTGCCATAGTAAAAATCTCTTTACAATCAATAACACGCTCACACCATAAACCATAAAGAGTTCCGTGGTGATAGAGAAGCTTGTGGAGTTTTTTAAAAACAAGTTAAAGCATCAGAAGGGAAACAGAAACGTGTCAAATAGAACTGTACTGTGTAGATCAAATGGATGTGGTTCCAGTTGGGAATACTAAATAGGCTTGCATCCCAAATGGCACCCTTTTCCCTATATATTGCACTACTTGTGACGAGCGCCCCATGGGCCCGGGTTAAAAGTAGTGCCTAGTGGTTAGAGCGTTGGGCCAGTAACCGAAAGGTTGCTAGATTGAATCCCCAAGCAGACACTATAAAAAATCTGTAATTCTGCCCCTGAACAAGGCAGGGGCAGAACCCACTGTTCCTAGGCCGTTATTGTAAATAGGAGTTTGTTCTTAACTGACTTACCTAGTTAAATTTAAAAAACGGGGTTGCGTCCCCGTTTTGGACCTGTCTGTTTGCAGCTCCGCCCACGCTCGTCAGAAGGAACACTGAGTCTACTGAGTCCACCATACTGAAAATAATCATGGATTGTATATTCTGGGAGTGTGAAAATGTTTGCTTACTGGTTTTATGTCCAGACATCCCAAGCTGAGAATAAATCATCTATTTTGTTTTAGGGGCCACTCCTATAAGGTAGAGGAGTTTATTGTTTTCATGTTGTTTTAACTTTGATTTAACATGTCTGACTGTTCCTCCAGGTGCTGGTAACCCAAAGTGCAAGGTGGCTATCGTGATGTGCAAGAGCAAGTCGAATAGCACTCGAAACAGGTACGTTACACTACACATCCATGTCACAAACAGTGTCCGGAGTCCATTGAAGTGTCGGGTACACAGCCCTTAGGGATCATTCCAGATATCGCGGGGCGCATTTATGTCAACAGGTGTATTGTTTGCATTCAGTAACAATGCTGGTGAAATTTATGTGGTTAAGTTTTGGATTGCTTTTATTCCATACAGTATTTCTGTCTTGTTTCACTCTTCTCAGACAGCCTCCTGGTGGGATATTAGTGCAAAGAAGAATTTGATAGAAAAAAATAATTTGTTTAGTTTTGTATTCTGGGTCCAAACCCCTGGCTCCTGTGTAGTCGGGAGGAAATCAATCGTCTGCTTGTGGTAAAAGTTGTGTTTAAGTCCTGTTGTGAGAAGGCTTTATACAGAACTGTGTGTGTGTGTGTTCCAATTAACACCTCCAAATGATTTATCTACCTTGGCAGCCATCTCTAAAAACCACCCACTATGTGCTATTCAAACAGCCATTTATGACTTTCCAAATTAAATACACACTGCTCTCCTCCTGCCAACCAGCCTCTGCTGGAATCCGCTCTCCATTTCTATCCAGTCCCAGATGTAGTCTTGAATGAAAAAGGTGTTTCTGGCACCTGTGGAACAATAACATATAGTTGACCTTGGCCAAGGACACGGTTCTGTGGCCCAGAGACCTCGGTGTGGCCTTGAGGTCTCTATCATTTCAGCAGGGCCGTTGACGTGAGGTTCTCTTTTCGGGCCGTTGAGGATGATGACATTCACAATGCTGTGGAGAATGCTTCCTGTGTTTCTATTGCAGTGGTGCACAGATGACCCCAAAGCTCGGATGTGGCGGGGATTGAGACATGAAAGCGAGAAAAGTAGAGGGAAAGAGAGAGAAGGACAGCAAGCTAGAGGGAGATAAATTCTAACCTACCCCCAGTTCCCATTTATTCCGGTCTCTCCTTAAGTCTACGTTCATGTACCGAATGGCACCCTATTACCTATATAGTGCACTACTTTTGACCGGAGCCCTATGGATCCTGGTCAGATGTAGTGCACTAGCCTATTTAGGGAATAGGGTGTCATTTGAGACTCAGCCTGTGTTGTCCCCTACCAGGATTCAGACCTCTAATTAGCGTCGGTAATCAGAACTGTGTGTTCTCTTCCACGTCATCTGTTTCTCCTTAAACGCCTTCTCCTTATCTCTCTCTCTGGAAAAGTAGAGACAAGTTCCTCTCTCTCTTTTTCTGTCTGTTTACCTCACCACCTCTCCCTTGGTTTCTCTTTTTCTCCCTTTCTCTCTCTCTCTCTCTCTCTCTCTCACACGCCACCCAGTTAATAGAAAAGGCTCATCCCCTCGACCTCAGTGAGGTGTGTTGACCAATAAACGGTGCACCGTCAAATCTAGCGCCACCGCCTAGTAACTTCGGTGATGCACTCATCTTCCAATACATTTAAAAAAAAAACATTTATCATAGATGTTCTTGATAGATCGTCTGTAATTTTCACTTCAGTGCTTACGTTAAGCCAGATGGGTGAAGTTTATAACGTTACCGTCAGTTAACTGTGAGTATCAACCCCCATCCTTGTTTTAAGCTTTGTTAATGGACGGGAAGTCTCTCAGATCTCCGTTGCTACAGCAGCACAGCAGACTCATCCACACCGAGCTCCCGTTGGAAACCGCAGGGCTGATGAGAAAGAGAGAGAGAGCCAGAAAGGGAAGGAAACCCCCATCCTGCTCAGTTAGTCCTGGGACAGAGTGTAGACGGTTTGTTTGGCTGACTCACTTCATCCACTACCCATCTGTAGTGCCCACCTGAGTGATGCCATGGTGGCCATTTTGTGCCCGAAAGCTCATCCGTGAATCAGCTCGAACTTCACCTCATTTATATTTGAGACGTTTCGCCTCTCTCTTCTTCATGGAAGTTTCTGGCTTATTAAGATTCAGAGCTTGCCTGCTACCTCTGCTGCTGCCCTCTCTATTCTCCTCTCTGCTCCTCTGTCAGCAACGACCTTGGCATCAGAGAAAAGAGAATAGGAATTAAATAGAAAGCATAGTTAGCCGGATCATAAGTTCTCTCTCTCTCTCTCTCACTCTCACACTCACACTCACCACACTCTCTCTCTCACTCTCTCTCTCTCACTCTCTCTCTCTCTCTCTCTCACACTCTCTCACACTCTCTCACACTCTCACTCTCTCTTTCCTCCAACTGTAGCTGACTGAGAAACTTGTGTCAGTTTTAGAGGCTTGGTCATGGTCTTTATGTCTCTGTGTTACTGACAAGGGTTATCTATCTGTGGTATGAATGTGGTCAGCTCAGATCTATGCAGCTCTGGTTGTGAGGTGGTTTTTGTGTTCCAGACACGGTCAGCACAGTATGATCCTGGTTCCACTGGACACCCCTGGTGTGAACGTGATCAGACCGTTGACCGTATTTGGACAGGACGGTAGGATATTTTCCCCTCATAGACTATATACAAAAGTATGTGGACACCCCTTCAACTTAGTGGATTTGGCTATTTCAGTCGCACCTGTTTCTGACGGGTGTATAAAATCGAGCACAGAGACATGCAATCTCCATAGACAAACATTAGCAGTAGAATGGCATTGCTGAATAGCTCCATGACTTCCAACATGGCATCGTCATAGGATGCCACCTTTCCAATAAGTCAGTTTGTCAAATTTCTACCCTGCTAGAGCTGCCCGGTCAACTGTAAGTGCTGTTATTGTGAAGTGGAAACGGAGCAACAACGGCTCAGCCGCGAAGTGGTAGGCGCCACAAGCTCACAGAACGGGACTGCCGAAGGCTGAAGCGCATACCGCAAAAAAAATTGCCTGTCCTCTGTTGCAACACTCACTATCGAGTTCCAAACTGCCTCTGGAAGCAACGTCAGCACAAGAACTGTTTGTCGGGAGCTTCATGAAATGGGTTTCCATGGCCGAGCAGCTACACACAAGCCTAAGATCCTAATGCCCAATGCCAAGCGTCAGCTGGAGGAGTGTAAAGCTCGCCGCCATTGGACTCTGGAGCAGTGGAAACACGTTCTCTGGAGTGATGAATCACGCTTCACCATCTATCAGTCCGACGGACAAATCTGGGTTTGGCGGACGCCAGGATAAAGCTACCTGTCCAAATGCATGGTGCCAATTGTAAAGTTTGGTTGAGGAGGAATAATGGTCTGGGGCTGGTTTTCATGGTTCGGGCTAGGCCCCTTAGTTCCAGTGAAGGGAAATCTTAAAACTACAGCATACAATGACATTCTAGATGATTTTGAGCTTCCTACTTTGTGGCAACAGTTTGGGGATTTTAGATGAACTGTCTTCAAAGTAATGACTCGGGACGTCGGGTTTGATATGAAAGCTTCTTTTAGTAATAATACTTGTTCACGTTACATTTAACAACTTTAGATTCTACAGAGCAATGCAGGTAAGATGCTAGCGGAAAGGTCAGCTTAATCACCTTGCATCTCTCTCATTCCTGTCGCAAGGCATTCTGGAACTTGCAGTCAAAAGCGTAATTCAATACTAACCAATACAATTACATATGTAAATAACTGTAAAGAAATATCTTTAGATACAGCTCAATGAATTAACTTAAACATGAACTCTGTAACACATTAAAGTTACAACAGGGGAAGGCCCTTTCCTGTTTCAACATGACAATGCCCCCATGTACAAAACGAGATCTATACAGAAATGTTTTGTCGAGATCTGTTTGGAAGAACTTGACTGGCCTGCACAAAGCCATGTTCCTCAACCCCATCGAACACCTTTGGGATGAATTGGAACACCGACAGCGAGCCAGGCCTTATCGCCCAACATCAGTGCCCAACTTCACTAATTCTCTTGTGGTCCCTGGAGCAATGATCTAGCGGAAAGCCTTCCCAGAAGAGTGGAGGCTGTTATTGCAGCAAAGGGGGGGGACCAACTCCATATTAATGCCCATGATTTTGGAATGAGATGTTTGATAAGCCGGTGTCCACATACTTTTGGTCATTTATTGTATCTGAACAGGCAGATTACTCATTCCCCATACGGTTGAGTGCGTCCCGATTGCCTATGTGCACTTTATGGGGGAGAGGGTGTCATTCGGGACGCAGCCTTGATTTGATTAGATCAGGCTTTCTATGCACATAAAACATGCTGTTTATGTACAGTAACCTCAGTCGTTCATCTCTCTCTGTGATTCCCTATGATCTGTTGTATCAGATGCCATTCACGGTGGACATTTTGAGATCCACTTTGACAACGTGCGTGTGCCTGCTTCCAACATTCTTTTGGGTAAGATACCAAATCCTAACGTTATTGACACAGGGTATACATGCTCTATCACTGGGGTTCTCCAACTGGGGGTTTTATTTTGCCCCCCCCAACCAATTTTTTTGGGAGCAAAGAAAATAAGAAGATTTGCGTTGAGAATTTTTCATTGTTGGACATAACACTGTAAACACACCAGGAAATCAGTCCTAAGTGATTGTAGTCTGTTCCCAAGTACAGTATTTGCACACATAATATGATGTGATTGCATGCAAATGTAAGCCAGGTTTGAAATTGTCATTGTTTTGTCAAATATTACATCTGTTTGGGTTTCTTGCTGTCAATTTGCAGTCTACAGATTGACAATCCGCTCAAGAAAATAATCAGCCCCGCAGCTGATTCTAGTATGATCCACTGTATACACACTGTGCATGACCCTTAAAGGGGAAGTTCGGTATTTTACAACTTAATGTTAGATGGTTCCTCACCCTGAAAATGGTCTGTAGGCCAGGAGAAACTGTAATGCATGGTTCCGTTTTCTGCCAAACCATGCCACTACAACTTCACTTAAACCAGCTTTAGCCAACGACTGCTAATCTATGGAACTAATGGGGAGATGCGGAACCTGTAAAAGACAGGCGACAGTAAATGTCATTTTTGTGTCTGTCTGTAATACTGTCTGTGTGTCTGTCCCCGTGCAGGTGAGGGCCGGGGCTTCGAGATAGCCCAGGGTCGTCTTGGTCCTGGCAGACTGCACCACTGTATGAGGGCCGTAGGATCTGCTGAATGGGCACTGGAGCTGCTGTGCCAACGTGCTGCGCATAGACAAACCTTCGGCAAGAAACTCTACCAGCATGTGAGTGTGTTGGTGGGGGTGGGTGTATGTGTAAGTTATCCCACAGTCACTTGGCAGACATTAACATACCATTTATGTTACGTAGTCTGTCCACGAGGGCATCGTGGAGCGACATTCCTAATGGTTATGGGCTTTCGTCGCTGCACAAAGTCAGAGTAATAGTACCAAGTTCAACTCTGGCTCCGCATCGGTCTAGCCATGTGTCTAAGATCTATTGTTCAACAGAAGTGCTGCTCCCTGACTTCTCTGTGCCAGCAGCTTATTCTGAGATACCAGATTGATCTCGCCTGTCCCGGAATATTCTCTTCTTAATAAATCAGTGTCTCTATGGGCCCTGCTTACAAGTAGTGCACTACATAGGAAATAAGGTGCCATTTGGGACACCCTGCCCAGAGTGGGGCATCAGAACAGGCATCAGGTCATACTCAGCACTATTTCCTGTCTTAATGCGCTCCCATGACAGAGTCTGGGCCAATAGTAGTGACTCGGCAAGCATCCATCATTTTAGTGACAGCCGATGGGATTAATCTCCTCAGAGATGCCACCGCTGAGTCCCAAATGGCACTCTATTCCTTACATAGTGCACTACTCTTGACCAGGGACTAGCATTAGTGCGCTGGTCAAAAGTAGTGCACTACGTAGGGAATAGGGTGCCATTGAGGACGCCGCCACTGTCAGATTTGTCTGCGTTGGAGCTGAGAAACGTAGTGGTGCTCAAGGCTCTGCCGTGTCAAGTTTATCTTAAACATTTTGAAATCTAGCTAGTGCTAAACTGACAAAGGGGTAGTGATGGGAATTTCTTAGTGCTCGATACCCTGGCATAGGGAGTTGATCTGACAGTGCCAAATGAAAACTTTACAGTGTGAGGATTAGATATAGTGAGTGTATAAAATTAGGATTTATGCCATGCTAAGGCTTTTAGCGCTGTTGTTGCCAAGTGAAATATGCACATTTTTATTGCATTTGGAATCACTGGATGTGTGCGTTGCTTAGCCAGTGCAGATGCCCACAGCACAGCAACTGGACAGAAACCCTAATAACTCATTATTGGAACATGTATTTTATCTTATCAAGTTTTTATTCAATTGAGGTAATCACATTGCTCGATAAACCGCTTAGTTGCTGAGACCTAGAGGTCCAATTGAGTTACTGTCAAAACGTTTCATGAGCTGTACATTGTGATTGAGTGAGTCTGTCTGTCTGTCTGTCTGTATCTGGTCTATTTGCTCTCTCTCTTTCTCTGTTTCTCTGTCTGTCTGTATCTGGTCTATTTGCTCTCTCTCTCTCTCTCTCTCTCTGTTTCTCTGTCTGTCTGTATCTGGTCTATTTGCTCTCTCTCTCCCTCTCTCTCTCTCTGTTTCTCTGTCTGTCTGTCTGTATCTGGTCTATTTGCTCTGTCTGTCTGTCTGTCTGTCTGTCTGTCTGTCTGTCTGTCTGTCTGTCTGTCTGTCTGTCTGTCTGTCTGTCTGTCTGTCGTCTGTCGTCTGTCGTCTGTCGTCTGTCTGTTTGTCGTCTGTCTGTTTGTCTGTTTGGTCTATTTGTCTGTCTGTCTGTCTGTTTGTCTGTCTGTCTGTCTGTCTGTCTTATCTGTCTGTTTGTCTGTCTGTCTGTCTGGTCTATTTGTCTGTCTGTCTGTATCTGGTCTATTTGTCTGTCTGTCTGTATCTGGTCTATTTGTCTGTCTGTCTGTATCTGGTCTATTTGTCTGTCTGTCTCTCTGTCTGTCTGTATCTGGTCTATTTGCTCTCTCTCTCTCTCTCTGTCTGTCTGTATCTGGTCTATTTGCTCTCTCTCTCTCTCTCTGTTTCTCTGTTTCTCTGTCTGTCTGTATCTGGTCTATTTGCTCTCTCTCTCTCTGTTTCTCTGTCTGTACTGTATCTGGTCTATTTGCTCTCTCTCTCTGTGTTTCTCTGTCTGTACTGTATCTGGTCTATTTGCTCTCTCTCTCTCTGTGTTTCTCTGTCTGTACTGTATCTGGTCTATTTGCTCTCTCTCTCTCTGTGTTTCTCTGTCTGTACTGTATCTGGCATATTTGCTCTCTCTCTCTCTGTGTTTCTCTGTCTGTACTGTATCTGGCATATTTGCTCTCTCTCTGTGTTTCTCTGTCTGTACTGTTTCTCTGTCTGTATCTCTGTGTGTGTCTGTGTCCAGGAGGTTGTGGCCCACTGGATAGCAGAGTGTCGCCTGGCAATAGACCAGACTCGCCTACTGACCCTGCATGCTGCTCACGCTCTGGACACACTGGGCAGCAGGAGCGCCCGGAAACAGGTAACACGCACACCTCATTAGCAGAACAAACCGCCTAATTGTCTCCCTAACTGTTATGTGACCGTTCTGAATGTAATATGGCTAAAAAGACTGTGCCTGCTTGAAACAGACCGCCTGGTTATGTAAACGTGTGTCTGAAAACGTCAGAATGTCAATGGGTTGTAAATATGAATTACAGCCGTCTGCTTCCTGCTTAGAAAGGTCGGCCTGATATGTCTCTCATGTCACATCTGTATTATCAGTCACTGTGCATACACAGAGGCTTTCAGATCTGTCATACAAAGACACACACACACAGGGTTATATTCCGAGCTGGCCTGTCCCTATCCGAACTCGAAAACCAACCAAGGGACACACAGAGGTGAAGAGTCACCCGAAGTATCTCACATATTAGGACTCTATAATATGATTGACATCAGCCTGATGTGAGAGCTGAACTGAGGTGCACTGACAGGAGACGTGAGTATAAGGTGAATGGAGGATAGTGGAGATGGAGGGATGAGAGACCCGAGGGTAGATTAGTACATATTTGCATCCCAAATGGCCCCCTACTGTATTCCCTATATAGTGCATTGCTTTTGACCAGAGCCTTGTGGGCCCCCCCCCCGATGAAAAGAAGTGCACTATATAGGGAATAGGGTTCCATTAGGGATGCACTCCATGAGGTGAGTGAAGGAGCGAGGGTATGGAAGGGCCCGTGCCAGCGCCCCCACGTTTAATCTGATAAGGGGGACGCGGGAGACGACAGAGGGGAAGACGCGGCCAACTCATTGTGACGGCATGACCCGTGTCTGAGGTCAGAACAGAACAGAGATGGACTAAGGAGTGACTACAGGAATACAGAGCCGTCACTCACATCTCCTATCATATCACGTCCCCTCACAGACACGATACTGTAGGGTAGGACAAATGGTAGCTCTGATCCAGGGCGATACGCACGGATTGCTGACACTGACAAGGCTCAGCATCAGCAACCCGCACGTAACAGCCTGGGTCAGAGCTAAGCAGATAATGTAGTACTTATTCTACTCATGTAACCAAGGGAATGGAATGCTACGAGATACAGTGGCCTTTTCTGTTGATGATGTTTCAGTACCATGTACAGTGAGTCATCAGTAGTTGAAATAGCTTGGAACAGCTGTGCAAATGTAACAGGAGAACCTGAGGCCTATTCAATTAGTGGCTATAGAGCACTATGTTAACAACCTTTTGCCATTATCCTAGAGTTCCACGTGTGTGTGTGTGTGTGTGTGTGTGTGTGTGTGTGTGTGTGTGTGTGTGTGTGTGTGTGTGTGTGTGTGTGTGTGTGTGTGTGTGTGTGTGTGTGTGTGTGTGTGTGTGTGTGTCAATCCCGCCACACCCCTGCCTGTGTTCCATCAGTTTCACGGCGTGGAGATTTACCCACAATGCCGAATCCTGCAGGGCTTTGAGTAGCACTCAGCTTACGCTCGGCTCCACACCGCCCGATGTCCTGCTTGCAGCTGTCACAGCAGCACACACACACCCCACCACCATCAGTGTAAGGAGTTATGACAAGGAGTGGTGTCCTGGAGTACCTCGTTTCTTGAATAACACGCTGTGATTCTCCCGAACGCTCACATGAATACAGGGGATTCTCATCTAAAGGCCAGGTGCTGTTTCTGAGAAATATGAGATATCTCTTCCAGGCACAAAGATGTCCCAGGGGTTGGATGATCAAAGCCCTCGGCAACGCTGAACACTCCACCAGCCAGGTTCTTTCTGGGACGCGTGGCTCGCCCAGCCTGCACCCAGAATGGCGCCCCTATTCCCTACGTAGTATTACAGTTCGCAAACCTCAAGTGTTACTGGTCCCCCTGTTCATTTCTTAATAATGGTCTCTTGTAGATTGCCATGATCAAGGTGGTTGCTGGCAGGATGGTGTGTAAGGTTGTGGACACTGCCATCCAGGTGTATGGGGGTGCGGGTGTATCTGGAGACTTCCCCCTCGCTCAGATGTAAGTAGCTTTCATTTAGCAGGTTTAGTCTTTTGTTGTTTTTTTAACTGTTGTGACTGCTTTGTTGCTTTTTTTTGATAGATCAGTATTGATTTTTTTTTTTTTAGCTTCGTTAGAATCATTCAAAGGAAACTTGATCAATGTTCATTTAGTGATACAGCTGGTGGCATTTCCTTATGCCCCTTGTTTGTTTTGATCCAGACACTGCCAGGCGGTGCTGCAGTGCTGCACATTACCTGGCTTCCTCAGAAAATGTCTACGGTTGTAGCTAGGACTGTGGCGTCATGACATTTTGTCAGCCTGTTATTGTCATGCAAAAGACTGCTGGTCTCACGGTCATTGGCCGTTAATGTAACATAAAGAGGTTTAGCATCTCCAGGCCTCCATCCATACAAGCCACATACCAGCCACTGATTACGTGCCATTGGAACATTTTCATTAATAAAAGTCTAAGAAATCAATTTAATATACACCATCACAATATAACCATTATTTATTTATGGCAGGTCTAAAGAAACATTATGATATGAAGAAAACGTATTTCAGAAGAACACGTTTTGAGTTGGTCTACTGTATGTTATCTGGCTATGTACCAGGCCATAGGCTGTAGGCTTGCTCATTTTAGTAGGCAAGATATGCCTTTATTTTATATAAAATTATTTTATATTAAGAAGAATATAATTGAACTTAGCTGAATATAATAGACATGATATTTTCCAATTCTGGAGCGAGTGCGCATATGAAGTGGCAATGTTGAGCGTAAAAGTGGTCATTTGAAACAGGTCCTATATGCTAGATTTAGAATTATTTGGCAACTTTAATTGTGAATGATTACAAACCTTAGAATGTCTTAGAAATCAAAAAATATATGGGCTTCATGATGCGACTTCAGGCTATTGATGATTTGAGAAATTCGCTTTAAAAAAAGCATGCGCTCAGTTCCTTCCCTCAGCCTGCACACGCAGTTCTCTCAAAAGGTGATCATGTTTTCACCTATCAGGCTATTCTCAAGATAATCCTGTCTTCACTAATATGGGAAATTTGTTTCGATTAAGAATGGCTTATTATCAAATGGGCAGGAACAGGGGCAAGAGAAAAAAGACGTCCTCCGTATGCACTCCAATATAGAATGGTTGCCGCTTTCCCTCCGGTTAGTTTTTCACTGATGTGGGTGGGGTAGGCTACTTCGGTTTTATAGCGGAGAATGTATTTAATATGAACAGCTGAGAAATACATGTAGTAGTAGCTGTGATCCTCCACTTTCTTGTGGCAACCATCAAAAATCTGCTTTCACACGGGATTGCATATAGAAATGTAGTATAATTGTAGGGTAACTATGTAAGACGCCCTGCACAATCAATGAACCAACAGCATCGCCTAGACTCGTGGATAGAAAGTTGTACCAAAGACATCTTAAATCAGTTTTGTTTCATGGTTTTCTGCTGTGCGTAATATGCTGTAGGCTATGTATTGTATAACTGCACAATCATTTTTTGCATAAACTGTAATATGCGTTTGGGTGTTTTGAATTAAAGCAGCAATTCTCATTGAAATCAAGTCTAAGAAGCAGTAGATCTGTTCTGTGTGCTATTTCTATTTTGCGTCTTTTACTTTCGGTTTTATACACCAGCTGAAAATACGATATTTTTTTTATAAAATATATTTCACAGCAGTTCAGATGGTGCAATGATTCTCTACACCATACTTGCTTGTTTTGTCCAGAAATTAGGCAAACTATTCGAATTTTAACAACCAGGAAATGGCAGAGCATTAAGAAAGCGCTGTCCATTTCTTGGTAGGCTTCGAAACACCCACAATGACCAAGTTTTCGACTCAGTTTCAACCTGGTGTTGAAATTCTTTCTTCAAATGAATCATCACAGGTGAGTTTTAAAAGCAAGGATACTGTTTCGATGAAAAGTAGTTTGATTAGATTTTTGATTGCATTTGCATTGATGTCAGGGTGACATATTACCGGTACATGACTGCCGGTGTGGTGGTAATATGGTCACCGCAACAGCTCTAGTCACAGCAGACAAACACTGAGATGGAAAAATGCTTTCTCATGAGATCGGCAGGCAGGCTGCCACTGAGCATCAGCCATGCAGGCAGTGATGGGTGGCAGCTCAACGCTTACAATGGAAGACACACAGGCAATGGGGAAGAAGAGGGGAAAACGGCTTTGAATACCGATGATCAATTACCATTTGTGTGTCTCAAATGCAAACTACAGTACTAATAGTGTAACGGTTTACGTCATCGGATGAGGAGGAGTAGTCGGAACCAAAGCGCAGCAAGTGTTCATGTTTGTTTATTGAACACTAATATAAAATAACCAGAGAATACATTAAACCGAAACGGTCCCGTACGGTGCAAACACTAAACAGAAAATAACTACCCACGAAACCCATGGGGGGAAAAGCTACCTAAGTATGGTTCCCAATCAGAGACAACGATAGACAGCTGTCCCTGATTGAGAACCACACCCGGCCAAAAACAAAGAAATACAAAAACATAGAATGCCCATCCCAAATCACACCCTGACCAAACCGAAATAGAGACATAAAAAAAGCTCTCTACGGTCAGGGCGTGAAAGTAGAGTCTATTGTCAGAAAGACAAATGACACTTTAATCTGATAATAGGCTAATTACTCCTTTCCATCCTAACACACAGTATTAGCCTAATCTTCCAGTCTGGAGCCGATGTACTGTACATATTGTACAGAAGTTGACATTGTCCCCCTGCTAACATTGTGTGGGATCTTTTTTTTACAAGGTGTATCAATGGCCACACAATGTGGTCAAGTTCTTTCTCTCTCTCTCACCTCAAGGCTACAGGGTCTTAAGCCATACACGTTTCTATTGCATGTTAGGATGCTACAGTATGCTACAGTATGTTCTAAATAATAATTGTTGTTGTTTAGATGGAGTATGACAAGGGTTCATTCATCAGTGCACACTCCAGCAAAATGTACCAAAACGTTTTGAAGCGAAAACAAGCGCTTCTTAACCGGACATGTTCCGGGAGTGCCTCCCTGCTTCAGTCCCTTTTCTTCCGTTTGGTGCCTAATAAATACGACCCATTTTGTCCCTCCACAGGTATGCGTACGCCAGGACTCTGCGCATAGCAGACGGGCCAGACGAGGTGCACATGTCGTCCATCGCCCATCTGGAGCTCAGGGACCAGATGAGAAAAGCCCAGGCCAAGCTGTGAGGTCTTGCAAAGAGGTTAACAGGATGGGTTAACACACAGGCAGCCCTCAGACAGACCGCAGGGTAGCGGAAGGGTTAAGAGGTTTTAACACAGATTAAGAGTGCCGTGAAGGAGCTTCATCTGTCACGGGAGCTACGGCGATTGATTGACAGGCCAATCTCACCTACTAATCACTGTGGATGCCAATCGTAGATCTCCACATACAGAGATTCTGAGATTTGCTTATCTGAAACATAATCGTGATCAACTCTTGTTTTGCCTTAATGTGATTGTGGGGGAATAGCAGTCTACTGTATTATGGTATGAAGATCTGGTAGAGAATGTGTTGTCTGCTGGACTACAGATGGCGCTAACAAAATGGGGTATTGTGTTTATTGATTCAATAGAATTGAGTAATTTATAACTAAAATGACATACACTGCCTTAATATGCTCATAAGATAAGTAAATAAAGATTTGGATGTGGTAAATCGCATCATTTTATGAATTCACTATGATTATCGCAAGGACTCCTTCAGAGGCATGTTTCACAACACAAATGTTTACGTATTTACATTGAGGCTATAATGCCAGGGATTGACTGAAACACCTGCTGAGACTGAAGTCGTCCTAATATGGACACCTTAGACTTGGACCTCACCTTGGATCCTTGCCCTGGAGTCACCAAGCCCTTGTTCTGACAGTATGTTCACACAGTAGATTTGCCGGGCATTCAAGACTTAACTTGTATGCAAAAACACTCAAACCATCTCCATCAGTTGTCATGAGCTTCCTAGTGCTGGAGAAATTTATTTAAAAAAAAGTTTATTCTTTCTTTCTACCAAATTAAGTTGGACTTCTAGAACAGATGGCGTTCAGTCTTACATCTTCAGGATTGTTTTCCCCCGCTAGCAACTGGTCCAATGCCCATAAATGTTACAGAATAGTCGTCCTCTCAGCACAAATGTTTGCCTGCTAGTTTAGACTCTGCCCCTGATCCTCCTTGCCTTGGGCATTCACTTTCTGCAGCCCAAACGGCCCCCCTCTTCCTTTACATACCGCACTACTTTTGACCAGGGCCCATAGTGCTCTGGTCTAAGGTAGTGCACTATGTAGGGATAAAGGTACCATTTGGGGATCTGACATCTAATTGAATCTGTGACAGCCTGTTTTTTGGGAATAGTGAAATGTACTAGTCCATTTGTCAAGGTGAAGCCCAACTCTGTCATAGACTAAACTGAAAATAACAACCCTCTGTAGACTTATCAAATGTATTTATAAAGCCCTTTTTACATCAGCCAATGTCATAAAGCGCTGTACAAACAGCAAGCAATACAGATGTAGAAGCTGGGGCAAGCTGTCATGACGTATCCTCCTACATTTGAATCCGATATATGCACAGAATTACCAAAGAATCACCTTTCTAAAAATACAATTCTGTAAAAAAACAAAAATGTGTAAATCAGCAGATTATATTAGACAATATTAAAGGGGCTCTCAAAGATACTGTATACTTGTCCTCAGCAATGTGTTTCCATTATACGTATATATAATGTAACATTTTAAAACACATGTAAAAACCAATATGTTTCCGAAGATAATATATAAAGTACAATTCATTAAAGCAGTAGCGCTTCAGCAAATCACTTCTTCAGCAAACAAAGTTTTTTCTTCCGTGCGCTCATCTTGCGTCTCTGTCCCTGGGGAAAGAGTCAAGTTATTTATTTGTTCACGTCAAACATTTACTTTCGATAGAGAGTCACAAATAAATGTAACAGATTGGTGAACAGTTTTGAACTATTTTGTAATTAGTTTTTAAACATTTTGGATGAACTCTGTGCATGTTTAACATGTTTACCCTGCTTGCAAACAGAATTTAGCTCTGGGGACAAAAAAAGTTTGATTGACTCAGATGGGTGGGGGGGAAATTGTGTGGGGTGGGGCGAGTCGTCCCATAATGGAATACGCTCCGGCTCGTCCTTTTGGCTTCGCCTTCTTCCTCTCATTCTGCACCTGCCTCCGTACTCTTACCTGGAAGATTGCTTGACTCAGATGGGAGGGGGGGGATTTTGTGGGATGAGTCGACTCGTCCCGCAACGGAATACGCTCCGACTCGTCCTCTTGGCTTCCCCCTCTTCCTCTCATTCTGCACCTGCCTCCGTACTCTGGTTACCTGGAAGAGCAATGACATGACGTAAGACTTCAATGACACAAGGTTGAATGCAGGTCGACCGAGCATTGCTAAAGGTAGCCTCTCAGAGACTTGGGCAACTCTTGCTTAGACGGAGGCTGTCCTAATATGGACACCGTACATGTACCGTGTCATGTCATCAGTATGTTTGAGGATCTCACGAAACAAACAGTTCTGATATTAACATATGGACCCGTATCATATGATGGTCTGATCCTGTGTTGTCATGGTATGTTGTGTACCTGTAGGGAGGCACTGGGGTTGTTGCTGAGGAGAGAGAAGGATCCCACTCTGGATTTATACTTGTTCTTCTTGGTCCCCGACTGGCCTAGGTGTCTCCTGGCCCGCTCTGTCTGGAGGAACAACATTCCCGTGGGATCATTTAGAAACTAGAAGGGGATACTGTATGTTACACAGGAGGCTGGTGAAGGGAGGACAGATCATAATAATGACTGGAATGGATAAATGTAACAGTATCAAGAAACCATGGAAACCGTGTTTGATGCGGTTCCATTTATTCCATCCCAGGCATGAGCCCCTCCTATTTACAATGACACCAGCCATCCCTGGTGTGTTAGCACACCAAGTGCTTCACGAAAGCAACTCAGGATTTAAAAAAAAAACTCCAGTGCACCTTTGCATTCTTGCTTACTCCACTGTTTCTAAGGGATCGCAAAAAATGACAACACAACAGCCCCATTGGATCTTTTGAGACCTCTCCCTCCTGTCTTCATCTATCTCTCCTCCCTCCTTCCCTTTCTCCAGTCTTACCTGAACTTTGATGAGTGTGTTGGGGAAGCCCTTGGCTGAGAAGGACCCAGGAAGAAGGGAGTTCCTCCCCAACTGTCTCTTCTGTCTGTCCAATAGCACATCCGATTGCAAGTCGTCACCTAGCCACATCTTTTAAGACATAAATGAGGCATGCGATTTTAGAGGGCTGAAAAGCATAATATGCATGCGCTGC
The DNA here is from genome assembly GCF_023373465.1 of Oncorhynchus keta. Taxonomy (NCBI): domain Eukaryota; kingdom Metazoa; phylum Chordata; class Actinopteri; order Salmoniformes; family Salmonidae; genus Oncorhynchus; species Oncorhynchus keta. The sequence goes on along the minus strand of NC_068448.1, from coordinate 47,915,688 downwards.
CCTTACAGGAAGAACAACTCGAATTTCACGTGATAATGGGAAAAGCAACACATGTGACACGTGATAACACGAAACTACACATGTGAAAACATGATCTTGTGAAATAAATGTGACAACATGAGTTTCACGTCAAAATGCAATTCCACATGAGAGTTTGATTTTTACATGTGAACATTTCTGCTCAACTTGTGAAATCGGCTAAATGCAATTTTTGCATGTGTCACTGCAAATTATACATGTTTTTTTTTTATCCGACTGGCGCAGCAGTCTAAGGCACTGCATCTCAGTGCTAGAGGCATGTCCAGTTATCAGTTAATCAAACCATTCTGCCATTGATTTAAGTGGACTTATTTCAGCTATTTAAAAGTTCTGAATAGTTGTCTGCTGTTTGTGCATGATATTATCCTGTTTTAATGTTACTCCTGAATTACTATGATAACTATAATAGTTTTTCTTGAGTGTATTTGAAACAAAGCTGAGGTTTTACTTAAGTAAGTCCAAAGTGCAGTAATACCGGTGAAATCAGTCATTGACACAGATATGGCGGTGTAGCAGGAAGATCGGAATGCCACGAAACTAGAGGTTGTGGTTCATGTATGTCAACGTGTGTTAAATACATTAATTGCAAACCCTACGTTAAAAGAACGTGTGTGTGTATCCTAATTACACTTTTTTTTTTGTTTTCAGGGCATCATCTGAAATATCATGTGAAAAATATTCCCACGTGAAACTTCCATGTGGAAATTTCACAGGTGAAATCGTGGTTTTTCCGTAAGGGTGTGACTTCTGCAATACAGTAGTGTTGTATAACTATGGACAGTTACAGTAGACCAATTGGTTGTAGTGTATTACAGTTGTTGGTAGTCTTTATATAAATGCTTACACCAAGTGCAGAGAGTGCCCCAAGTTGTCCTCGCTGTTGGGCACAAGAAAGCTATTCCATTAAAATCATTCATGCAGTTTGGGAAAAATGAAACGCCTTCCGCAAATGTACTTGTATTAAGTGCAGCCAAAGACATCTGCCTAGAGTCAGAACATCAGACAGATGTCTTATCTATTGAATCCACATGCATTGTGTGTGTGTATGTGTGTGTGTGTGTGTGTGTGTGTGTGTGTGTCATGAATTTGTTGAATTGATATTTAATATTAATAGTCAATATCTTAGGACAACAAGCATTTTAGTTGCATTGATCTTAGTGTCTCATTGGAATCAAATGCCTCCTGGGAGGTTATCATTACAGAGCCATATGTCATGCATACGACCAACCCAGAGTGGGAAGTAATCCAGTACAAAGTGGGATCCCTCTGTGATAGAGAACAGGCTGTGTGGTAGGATGTCTTTGTGGGGGGAGAGGCTCATATACCTGTGGCTGTTTCTGGTTATGGGTCTTTCTTGCAGCAGATGGCTTCAGGCGCACAAGCCCTTCATTCTGTGAGAAGAATGTTTTAGCACATGAAAAAAAAGTATTTTTGTATGTAATATCACCCCAACTCCACTCATATGCAATTACATTTTTCTACGTTGTTATTACATAGGTATAACAGTAACTTAAAATTGAAATAAATAAAAAAAGTTTAACCATTAGGTTAAGACAATTCATAAGCCATATCCTGTCAGGATGAGTGAGGTAAAACAGTGACCACATTGTTGGAGTTAGGAGTAGGTTTCACTCGAAGAAAGTTTTGTATTTCCTCTTTTCACGGTGTACATCCCCTCCATAGACATATCTCTCCCTGAGGCCACTTCTGCTGAGACAGAAACAACTCCTGCTGAGACGTATAAGGCTGTCCTATATGGACATCATACAATGTACCAAGGTCAGTACATGAGCCGTGTACACCCCACAATCCAGTGCAGGGGGAGCTCTTCAGGATCACATGTCCCTCAAAACACGGACTCGCCCTGTTCTTTTTTTTCATTTCGTTATTATGAAAACTTTCCGGGTAGTTTGTTTTATCCTGTGCTAGTTGTTGGCGAGCACCGTCAATTACCCCTGTAAAATATTCTGTTCCGTTATCCACATTCACCGTGACCTTGGTGGAAAAACGCACAGGCAAATATATTCAGCGTTGAATTCAAAAGAGATTTCTTCAGTAATGCTTCCCAAGGCAAAAGAGAGCCCAACCACATCTGAAGTTTATAATTGCACACACAGGAATAGTGTAATTACACTCAAAACACATCAAAACCTGGAAAATAAATCTCGACTCAAAAGGCTTTCATGTTGTGGGTGACAATCCACAGCAATTGAAATACTGCGTCTGCTGGATCTATTGGCCAGATGAGGAGGATTCCGTTGGACAGAGCATGGCGAATGTCCACAAAGAATGTCAACCGCAAAAATGGCAGCTCAAACAGCTCTGTGGCCACACGAAAGGTCTGCCGAGAGTTTGTTCCATCGAGGTTATTCTTGGGTGCATTTGGTAATAGTACGACTGGAGACTAGGTTACTATGAGACTTTGTTTTCAGGTTACTGGAATGTGTAACTCTGTTTAACTCCATGCAAGTGTTCCACTCAAAATATCACATCCTCGACCACTATACATGCACACACTCCATGGAAACAGAAACCTTCCATAGCAGTTACTGGCTTCCTTTGGCTTCTGAGCTAATGTTGTTTACTGCAGTGTCTGGGGAAGTGTCTCGAATAGCTCGTAAAAAGCCATTTCATCGTGTTTCATCATGAAAATAATGAAATACATAGTAAAATCCGTACAATAAAAAAAAACTCACCCCGGATCTCTCCTTCCGGCACCAACACTTTTCAACTCCATCTACCTGATCAAAGGAGCTCACCCCCAAAACAGAACAGCCTGGATTCCCGATCCCTTACCTTTCCCCCGGTGGTCTGCCCGCTGACACAGTTATTTTCCTGTGATGTCCCAGTACAGTCTGCACCATGTGTGAGCTGGGGCAAGCTGCCCTGCAGGCAGAGAAAACTTAGGCACACCCAAAGAGCAACCTCCATGATGGTCCAGGCACTGGGGCCCAGCCCCGTCATCACCCTGCTTTATACCCTCCCCTCCTTACGTAATGACAACCAGATGCAGAGAAACCGGGGCCTTGCCAGCTTCACACAGACAAACAGCGTTGCACAACATCGCAACCCAGCGCTCTCTACGCCAGCCAGCGGTTCTGCGGGTTCTCCAAAAACACATCAGTCATCTGAAGAGAGAGAGAGAGAGAGAGAGAGAAAGTGTGTGTGTGTGGGACACAGGCTGTTTGTTGACAACACTTGAAATATTAGTGGCTCTCTTTTCAGAATATCCTGGAAGAGAGCAGTAGGTTTGAGTTTGTTCCTTGATTCGCTGAAGAGGCGTCGATCTTTTAACTGGGTTCACACTGCTCAACCTCGCCCGAATGAAATAATGTCTTGAAATATTTTCATGGTATATTTTCATGGTAGACTGCCCCTTTAAACCCTTTCTGTTGGCTTGGAGCTTCTGGTTGTGCCGAGGGCATGTTTAGTCCACCCATGTAGTATTTCATTTCCAGAAGTACATCAATCAATGTAAGGGTTCGTCTACAGTAAGTCACAATGGACAGTTGTAAGGAAACTTTAGTGCTTGTAAATCTATCAAGACATTTATGCTGGTGTGTTTTTGTGATTCGATTTCGTCAGACCTTTTGTTTGTTTTAAACAAATTGACAAGCATATGGCTGTATCCAAGTAGAGTGAATGAATGTAAGGGGGGGGCTGTCTAGTAGTCTTATTTTGCCATAAAAACAAAACATGCCATTATGGATGAATGTCTTGATCCAGAAATGGCAGGAGAACACAGCAAGCACCCCGTGTGAAGGACGATGTATGAAAGGATGGAAAGAATGAGTGAGGAGGGAGAGAGGAGAGTAAAAGGCCGAATGTATTCACACTTCTATCGCTGTTCCTCTTGGCTAGAAGGGAATATTGCATTGTCCTCAGCTGTGATTGGAAACGTGCTGCTGTGAAATACTGAACATAGTGTGAGTTTATTAATTCTAACTACCGCCTCATGAGACCCTCATAGATAAAATGGCTGTGAAAAAAAATGAAATTGGATAATATGTCATATCATTATAATATAATATATATATGCCTAAAAGGTGGTACCTGACAGGTATGCATGGGGGATATAAACAAATAAGGTATAGGTAGGATGATGATAGTGTTTCTGTTTTTTACAAAACATAAATATTGTAGGCTTGGAGAGCGACTGACAGTCCAGCAAAAGGGAGACATGGGAGAGTTCAAAACCACGGTCATTTTGGAAGCCTTGCTTAGACTGGAATGCAACCCAAGGGAACTATGAACACTCCAACATGTGATACATTTTTATCAGGGCTAACATGTACTTACCATCCATCAGTCTGACAGTCCTTTGGAAAACAACTTGCTCTTGTTTTGGAAAGGAAGACATTTTAAAAATCAAGACACATTTTGGGTTATTTATTCACTTTTACATACTGATAATATAATTCAGAACACTGTATTCACATTCCCAGCACTGGAATTATAAACATAACTGAATGTGGGGAATGTGAGAGAGAGATTAGAGAATTCATTAATTGTAGAATAATAGATACTGAAAATCATAATTTATATGAAAAGCAATTTCCCTATGTTTTCCCCTCTTCCCCATGGCCTGTGTCTGTCTTCCATTGTAAGCGTTGAGCTGCCACCCATCACTGCCTATGTGGCTGATGTTCAGTGGCAGCCTGTCTGCCTGTAGACCTTGTGAGAAATAATTTTTCCATCTCACAGTGTTTGTCTGCTGTGACCGTAGACATTATCTGAGGAAGCGGGTTAGAGGACAGTTCAATTATGACATGGTGTGGCACCGCAGCACCGCCTGGTAGTATCTGGATCAAAACAAAAACGGGCCATGTCATAAGGAAATGTTGTATTTCTAAATTAAAATGTTTTACTCCTTTTACTCCTTTTTCTCCCCAATTTCATGGCATGGTAGTTACAGTCTTGTCTCATCGCTGCAACTCCGGTGCGGACTCGGGAGAGGCGACGGTAGAGAGCCGTGTGTCCTCTGAAACACTACCCAAGCAAGCCGCACTGATTCTTGACACAATGCCCATTTAACCCGGAAGCCAGCTGCACCAATGTGTCGGTGGAAACACAGTACACCTGGCGACCGTGTCAGCATGCACTGTGCCCGACCCACCACAGGAGTTGCTAGTGCATGCCGACGCTGTGCCAATTGTGCACCTCCCCATGCATGGGTCTCCCAGTCGCGGCCGGCTGCGACGGAGCCTGGACAGGAACCCAGAATCTCTAGTGGCACTGCTAACACCGTGATGCAGTGCCTTAAACCACTGCGCCACTCGGGAGGCCCTGCTTTGAATGATTCTAAGCAGAAAAATATATACTGATCTACTGATTAATAGTTACATAAATAGTATAGGCACTGATATATTGTATGTCTATCTTTGCTGAAAATGTAGGCCTAATTCCTTTCAACTGTGTTCAGCTCATAATTTCAACATAAACTCTACAGGTCAAAAATAATGTTTCTTTTTTTCATGATTTCAAGCTACAGGAATGGAGAGACTTGTCTCACTTGGGGACCATCCATTCTCCCCATGCAGCATATAGGCCTGTTCAGTGTGAGATGAATAGTGGTGGTCTGGTGCTGAAAGACTGTGGCAGGATGTGGTTTACTGTGCAATCTTACTGCAAATGGAAAGCAAGTGGATATAAATCAGTGACTTTATATAGAACTGGTGTAGGTGTGTGTGTGTGCGTGCTTGGCTCTTTGAGGCTGTGCGAGGGCTCCTAATGGAAAGTGAACTGGCCCAGCTATGGTCAATGAGCCCCCTGGTGCCTATAGGCATAAGCTCTCTCATCGTAAACTCTCCCATCCAGCCCTCGTAAATATCACGGGAATCATGGGGTAAATAACAAAAACATGTAGTTTAAAATTCACTATACTAATATATCATACTTCATTCCTATCAGTGTTTGAATTGGGCCGGAACACGGTACTGAGAACCGGCAAATATTCTTGAGTACTGGCACCTCTAATAGAATATTGGCTTAAAATATGATGAGTATTGGCACCTACATTTAAGATGAGTACAAGCACCCATTTTATTCCACCTTAAGCACTGATTACTATGTATCAAACAAAGCCTCTTTAGAATGGGCAGTAGACATTATCATGTATCTAGTCAAGTGTGTCAGTTAAGATAGCACAGAGAAAATGTTAGTACTCCTAGTCTGCCGGGAGTGGATGGGATAGATAGAAATGTCGTAAAATCTGATTGTCTGTGTTTGTTTTCCATTTCAGAACTGAGACAAAACTGTCTGTCATACTAGTCTCCTACGCCATCTGCATACTAAAAGCCCTTAGCTTCCTGGCCCTATCTATTTCATACAACATGATATTCTACTGTATCTTTATTCAATAGTCTGTGCCTAGTGAGAATAAGAATATTCCTTTTTAGGACAGCCTCACAAGTCCTGTTGAGACTGAGGCTTTCCTAATGTGTCCTTGTCAATAAAATGTCACAATACCGTGCAGAGCGTTCAAGTTGGCTGCTGGGGTGGCAAGGAGAACCCCGGCTCCGCTAAAACCATTGACAAGTGCCGTTTTCAAGGGATTGTTAAATACATGTTATAATCATTTTGTTTTAATGTTATCACCTCTTGAAGAGGTTAGTCACAAGTACACATTTAGGATTATTCCACATTTAGTTCTATCATCAGATTTACACAGCAAGTAACTGCAAGCTTTTCATGATCAGTAAACATCAACTGGTCATGTGTTTTTAGATATGTGAGGGTAGACATTCATTTGGTGTGTACCTAGCTAGCTAGCTAAGCAAACAACATGTAGTATGTAATTTAGCTTGCTTCGTCAGAGATTAGGCTTTTGACATCGGCAAGTCCTCGTCCTGGTAAAATCAAACAATATTTGGATATAGCCATCTAGTTTATCCCTCAAAGTTAGCTAGTTAACAAGCTATATTGATGTTCTGTTATTAGCTAGCTAGCAATTTTGACGTGGCTCATCAATCAATAGCCTATCATGTCTGTCAGAAGCAATTGTGATTCAACATTTTCTTAAAAACGATGTTGAAAAGGGGATAATGTTAGCCAACTTTGCTAGTAAGGCCTACGTTAGGTCTACTTACCACTATGTTTAACCAACGGTACGTTTCTACCAGTAGCTTGCAAAGTAAACATTATCAGCTAACAGTACATCAGCAAATGCGACCTTTACTAAAGCTTCTTCGGGGTTGTTGTCCCATCCACGGGACGGTTGAGCTAACATAGGCTAATGCAATTAGCATGAGGTTGTAAGTAACAAGAACATTTCCCAGAACATAGACATACCTGATATTGGCAGAAAGCATACATTCTTGTTCATCTAACTGCACTGTCCAATTTACAGTTTTATTTTTATTTTTTATTTCACATTTATTTAACCAGGTAGGCCAGCTGAGAACGAATTCTCATTTACAACTGCGACCTGGACAAGATAAAGCAAAGCGTCACAGACAACACAGAGTTACACATGGGATGAACAAACATACAGTCAATAGCACATTAGAAAAGTCTATATGCAGTGTGTGAAAATGAAATAAGATTAGGGAGGTAAGGCAATTAATAGGCCATAGTGGTGAAATAATTACAATTTAGCAATTAAACACTGGAGTGATTGATGAGCAGAAGATGAATGTGCAAGTGGAGATACTGGGGTGCAAAGGAGCAAATAAATAAAAAAAGATTATGGGGATGAGGTAGTTGGAGGAGATATTTACAGATGGGCTACGTACCGGTGCAATGATCTGTAAGCTGATGCTTACATTTAGTGAGGGAGATATGAGTCTCCAGCTTCAGTGAAGTTTGCAATTTATTCCTGTCATTGGCAGCAAAGAACTGGAAGGAAAGGTGGCCAAAGTAGGAGTTGGTTTTGGGGGTGACCAGTGAAATATACCTGCTTGAGTGCGTGCTACGGGTGGGTGCTGATAAGATAAGGCGGGGCTTTATCTAGCAAAGACCTATAGATGACCTGGAGCCAGTAGGTTTGGCAACTAATATGAAGCGAGGGCCAGCCAACAAGAGCAGACAGGTCACAGTGGTGGGTAGTATATGGGGCTTTGGTGAGAAAACGGATGGCACTGTGATAGGCTGCATCCAATTTGCTGAGTCGAGTGTTGGAGGCTATTTTAGCTATTACAGTGAAAGAATGCCATGCTATTGTTTGAGGAGAGAACAGTTTTGAAATTTGAAAAGTTATTAATAAACAAATTAGGCAGATTTGGGCAGTCTTGATACAAAATGTTGAACAGAAATGCAATGGTTCATTGGATCAGTCTAAAAAAGTTGCACATTCACTGCTGCCATCTATTGACCAACATCTAAATTGCACCTGGACTGGAATAATACATTATGGCCTTTCTCTTGCATTTCAAAGATGATGGTACAAATAAATAAAAACATTTTTTTTCTTAGTAATATCTTTACCAGATCCTACATTCCCACAAACTTCAAAGTGTTTCCTTTCAAATGGTATCAAGAATATGCATAGCCTTGCTTCAGGGCCTGAGCTACAGGCAGTTAGATTTGGGTATGTTATTTCAGGCGAAAATTTAAATAAATGGGCAGATCCTTAAGATAAATTAACTTAAACCACTCATTTGTCAGGCATTGTTCACTTTTATATCAGTCAACTGTCCAGTTAATGGTGGCCAATATTGAGAGATATTGTGAGGCAACCCTCACATATCTGAAATTGCATGATCAATTGTTTGGTCATGAAAGGCATCCAGGTATTTCCTGTAGCCTATAACTCTGGTGAGGATAGAGCTAAATGTGAGCAATTGCTTCCTGATTGTTTTGCATGAAATAATCAGAAATGTTTAGTTCTATATATATATGCTTGTCAAGAGGTGATAATATTACAACCAAATAGTTAACATTTATTTAACAATTGAAAACGACACGCAGTTGACAATGGTTTTGGCGTAGCTGCGGGTCTCCTTGCCCCCCCCCCCCAGCAGGAAAATCGAACACTGTGCACCTTATTGTGTTACATTATTCATAAAAACCTATATGGACACCCTACTTCAATAAGAAAAAAAATATATATTTGTCCCACCAAAAAATCATATTTTATAATGTTGAATCAGTTTCATTGTTAAATGTACCTGCCTCTTGCTCCGTGGATAAGTATGAGCAGCTGTTGGAAGACCATTAAGAAACCATTTGGCAGAGATCTAGGGGAAAATCCACAGCCCATGGATGACAATGCAACCTTTTGTATGGGTAGTGACAAAGTGTTGCTTGACCTGAGCCCATTATTGAAATGTTGTGTGGAGCCTGCCACACAGAGTGTCTCAGCAAACAGCTGTGGCTTGAGTAATATTTGAACTATGGAGTACTTGGCAAATTTACTCTTACTCATCCACATTTGTGAAATAAACAGCCAGGGTAGTTAGAGGGGAGCTTTTCTTTGACTAACAGACTTCCCCTGACTAAGTCTGGAAGCCTGGGGAGACTCAATGTGTAGTGGTTTCCATGGAAGGGAAACAGACACTGTTGTAGTAGACCATGACGACGGGAGTTGGTATCAAGCTCATATCTCTCACTGACCACTGCGAGAGTCATTCACCACTGAGTCATTCAGTGCACAATTGTGGTCCACTGATAACTATGGCCCAGAGTTCCTCCTTGTCAGGTGTGACAGTTGACCCTACAGACAACCGTGTATAATAGTAATTTATACGGTACCTGTAACGGCTTTCTTCCGTCGAAGGAGAGTCGGACCAAAATGCAGCGGGGTTAGTTCGATACATCTTTAATAATGAAACCACGAACAAACAAAAACAACAAACGGACCGTGAAAGCCTATTTGGTGAACACTAACACATAGACAGGAACAATCAACCACGAAACACTAAAAAAAAAAATATGGCTGCCTAAATATGGTTCCCAATCAGAGACAACGAAAATCACCTGCCTCTGATTAAGAACGCCTCAGGCAACCATAGACTTTCCTAGACAACCCTACTCAGCCACAATCCCAATACCTACTAAAACCCCAATACAAAAACACACCACAAAATAAACCCATGTCACACCCTGGCCTGACCAAATAAATAACGAAAACACAAAATACTAAGACCAAGGCGTGACAGTACCCCCTGAATTCAGCCCCGTTATTGTTATTTTATTGTGTTACTTTAAAAAAACAATTGTTGTTTCTTTTTTTGGTAAACATTTTCTTAACTCTTTCTTGAACTGTACTGTTGGTTAAGTGGTTGTAAGTACACATTTCACAGTAAGGTCTACACTTGTTGTATTCGGCACACGTGACAAATAAGTTGGATTTGAGATTTTTTTGACTGGCAGACCAAACTGTCCGGGTAGCAAGTCATTCAAGTGAAACTTCACAGCTAAACACTATTTGGGGTGAGAGGTGTTTCAGACATAGTTATTATGCACTATAGTGGTATTTTTGCATTTTCGCCCCAGGAGAGTTCAACCAATGATGTCATCGGTTGATTGAGCCTGCTGTCTGATGTAAAAATGAATGGAGTCATGTTTTGTAGCAATAATTTCGGCCTTTATATTTTTCCAATTGTATGATCACACTAGCAGCGGGTAGATATAGTTGTTCCTTGTTCAATAGAGCCATTGGACTTGTCTCAACAATGTCCTATCTGCCATGACATTGCAGGATATTTAGGTTGACACATTTTCCCTGGCTTGGTAACGACTACAGCCTGACGGGAGCCCTACTTCCTTGTCCAGTTGCGTTCCCACCCTCGAAAGCGGGCTTTTCAAAACGGGGGCGGTATTAGTTTCTACACGAGAGTTATGTTACAGGACGAATATTTAGTTTTTGAATATTCTTTTACATAAGAAACACAGCCCTATTTATTTGAGCCGGAATACACTGAAGAGGAGTTGTGACAATGAGAAAAATAATTGCAAGACCAGCAAGCCGCTGCTCCTGACTCTGGGGAGCCACGGTCAGACAACGACTGGTGGTGCTTGGACCTCACCTTGGATCCTTGCCCTGGAGTCACCAAGCCCTTGTTCTGACAGTATGTTTACACAGTAGATTTGCCAGGCATTCAAGACTTAACTTGTGTGCAAAAACACTCAAACCATCTCCATTAGTTGTCATGAGCATCTCCATTGTCATGAGCTTCCTAGTGCTGGAGAAATTAATAAAAAAAATATTTCTTTCTAGCAAATTAAGTTGGACTTCTAGAACAGATGGCTTACAGAGTCTTACATCTTGAGGATTTTTTTCCCCCGCTAGCAACTGGTCCAATGCCCATAAATGTTACAGAATAGTCGTCCTCTCAGCACAAATGTCTGCCTGCTAGTTTAGACTCTGCCCCTGATCCTCCTTGCCTTGGGCATTCACTTTCTGCAGCCCAAACGGCCCCCCTCTTCCTTTACATACCGCACTACTTTTGACCAGGGCCCGTAGTGCTCTGGTCTAAGGTAGTGCACTATGTAGGGATAAAGGTGCCATTTGGGGATCTGACATCTGTAATTGAATCTGTGACCCCCCCCCCTATTTTCTGAATAACTTCTGGCAGTTTCTCAGATCCCGTTGTGTGAGAATTCAAGGTGTTGCACTGGGCAACAGGGAGGGAGAATTGGGAAGATTTATTGAACTAAAGGAACAGCCTGTTTTTTGGGAATAGTGAAATGTACTAGTCCATTTGTCAAGGTGAAGCCCGACTCTGTCATAGACTAAACTGAAAATAACAACCCTCTGTAGACTTATCAATCAAATGTATTTATAAAGCCCTTTTTACATCAGCCAATGTCACAAAGCGCTGTACAAACAGCAAGCAATACAGATGTAGAAGCTGGGGCAAGCTCTCATGATGTATCCTCCTACATTTGAATCCGATATATGCACAGAATTACCAAAGAATCACCTTTTTAAAAATACAATTCTGTAAAAAAACAAAACAAATGTGTAAATCAGCAGATCATAAAAGACTATAATAAAGGGGCTCTCAGAGATACTGTATACTTGTCCTCAGCAATGTGTTTCCATTATACGTATATATTATAATGTAACATTTTAAAATACATGTAAAAACCAATATGTTTACGAAGATAATATATAAAGTACAGTTCATTAAAGCAGTAGCGCTTCAGCAAATCACTTCATTTCAGCAAAGGTTTTTCTTCCGTGCACTCCTCTTGCTTCTCTGTCCCTGGGGAAAGAGTCAAGTTATCTAATTGTTCACTTCAAACATTTACTTTCGATAGAGAGTCACAAATAAATGTAACAGATTGGTGAACAGTTTTGAACTATTTTGTGTAATAGGTTTTTAAATGAACTCTCTACATGCTTAACATGTTTACCCTGCTTGCAAACAGAATTTAGCTCTGGGGACAAAAAGAGTTTGATTGATTGACTCAGATGTGAAGGGGGGGGGGGATTGTGTGGGGTCTGGCGAATCCCGCAACGGAATACGCTCCGACTCGTCCTCTTGGCTTCACCTTCTTCCTCTCATTCTGCACCTGCCTCCGTACTCTGGTTACCTGGAAGAGCAATGACATGACGTAAGACTTCAATGACACAAGGTTGAATGCAGGTCGACCGAGCATTGCTAAAGGTAGCCTCTCAGAGACTTGGGCAACTCTTGCTTAGACGGAGGCCGTCCTAATATGGACACCGTACATGTACCGTGTCATGTCATCAGTATGTTTGAGGATCTCACGAAACAAACAGTTCTGATATTAACATATGGACCCGTATCATATGATGGTCTGATCCTGTGTTGTCATGGTATGTTGTGTACCTGTAGGGAGGCACTGGGGTTGTTGCTGATGAGAGAGAAGGATCCCACTCTGGATTTATACTTGTTCTTCTTGGTCCCCGACTGGCCTAGGTGTCTCCTGGCCCGCTCTGTCTGGAGGAATAACATTCCCGTGGGATCATTTAGAAACTAGAAGGGGATACTGTATGTTTAAAAAGGAGGCTGGTGAAGGGAGGACAGCTCATAATAATGACGAATGGATAAATGTAATGTATCAAGAAACCATGGAAACCGTGTTTGATGCGGTTCCATTTATTCCATCCCAGGCATGAGCCCCTCCTATTTACAATGACACCAGCCATCCCTGGTGTGTTAGCACACCAAGTGCTTCACGAAAGCAACTCAGGATTTAAAAAAAAACTCCAGTGCACCTTCGCATTCTTGCTTACTCCACTGTTTCTAAGGGATCGCAAAAAATGACAACACAACAGCCCCATTGGATCTTTTGAGACCTCTCCCTCCTGTCTTCATCTATCTCTCCTCCCTCCTTCCCTTTCTCCAGTCTTACCTGAACTTTGATGAGTGTGTTTGGGAAGCCCTTGGCTGAGAAGGACCCAGGAAGAAGGGAGTTCCTCCCCAACTGTCTCTTCTGTCTGTCCAATAGCACATCCGATTGCAAGTCGTCACCTAGCCACATCTTTTAAGACATAAATGAGGCATGCAATTTTAGAGGGCTGAAAAGCATAATATGCATGCGCTGCCCTTACAGGAAGAACAACTCGAATTTCACGTGATAAATGGGAAAAGCAACACATGTGACACGTGATAACACGAAACTACACATGTGAAAACATGATCTTGTGAAATAAATGTGACAACATGAGTTTCACGTCAAAATGCAATTCCACATGAGAGTTTGATTTTTACATGTGAACATTTCTGCTCAACTTGTGAAATCGGCTAAATGCAATTTTTGCATGTGTCACTGCAAATTATACATGTTTTTTTTTTATCCGACTGGCGCAGCAGTCTAAGGCACTGCATCTCAGTGCTAGAGGCATGTCCAGTTATCAGTTAATCAAACCATTCTGCCATTGATTTAAGTGGACTTATTTCAGCTATTTAAAAGTTCTGAATAGTTGTCTGCTGTTTGTGCATGATATTATCCTGTTTTAATGTTACTCCTGAATTACTATGATAACTATATTAGTTTTTCTTGAGTGTATTTGAAACAAAGCTGAGGTTTTACTTAAGTAAGTCCAAAGTGCAGGAATACCGGTGAAATCAGTCATTGACACAGATATGGCGGTGTAGCAGGAAGATCGGAATGCCACGAAACTAGAGGTTGTGGTTCATGTATGTCAACGTGTGTTAAATACGTCAATTGCAAACCCTACGTTAAAAGCACTGTTTTGTGTGTGTGTGTATCCTAATTACACTTTTTTTTTTTTTAGGGCATCATCTGTGAATATTCCCACGTGAAACTTCCATGTGCAAACGTGGAAATTTCACAGGTGAAATCGTGGTTTTTCCATAAGGGTGTGACTTCTGCAATACAGTAGTGTTGTATAACTATGGACAGTTACAGTAGACCAATTGGTTGTAGTGTATTACAGTTGTTGGTAGTCTTTATATAAATGCTTACACCAAGTGCAGAGAGTGCCCCAAGTTGTCCTCGCTGTTGGGCACAAGAAAGCTATTCCATTAAAATCATTCATGCAGTTTGGGAAAAATGAAACGCCTTCCGCAAATGTACTTGTATTAAGTGCAGCCAAAGACATCTGCCTAGAGTCAGAACATCAGACAGATGTCTTATCTATTGAATCCACATGCATTGTGTGTGTGTATGTGTGTGTGTGTGTCATGAATTTGTTGAATTGATATTTAATATTAATAGTCAATATCTTAGGACAACAAGCATTTTAGTTGCATTGATCTTAGTGTCTCATTGGAATCAAATGCCTCCTGGGAGGTTATCATTACAGAGCCATATGTCATGCATACGACCAACCCAGAGTGGGAAGTAATCCAGTACAAAGTGGGATCCCTCTGTGATAGAGAACAGGCTGTGTGGTAGGATGTCTTTGTGGGGGAGAGGCTCATATACCTGTGGCTGTTTCTGGTTATGGGTCTTTCTTGCAGCAGATGGCTTCAGGCGCACAAGCCCTTCATTCTGTGAGAAGAACGTTTTAGCACATGAAAAAAGTATTTATGTGTATGTAATAACACCCCAACCCCACTCATATGCAATTACAACATGTTTGTACCGTTGTTACGTTGTTATTACATAGGTATAACAGTAACTTAAAATTGAAATAAAAATAAATAAAAAGTTTAACCATTAGGTTAACTAAGACAATTCATAAGCCATATCCTGTCAGGATGAGTGAGGTAAAACAGTGACCACATTGTTGGAGTTAGGAGTAGGTTTCACTCGAAGAAAGTTTTGTATTTCCTCTTTTCACGGTGTACATCCCCTCCATAGACATATCTCTCCCTGAGGCCACTTCTGCTGAGCCAGAAACAACTCCTGCTGAGACGTATAAGGCTGTCCTATATGGACATCATACAATGTACCAAGGTCAGTACATGAGCCGTGTACACCCCACAATCCAGTGCATATTCAGCGTTGAATTCAAAAGAGATTTCTTCAGTAATGCTTCCCAAGGCAAAAGAGAGCCCAACCACATCTGAAGTTTATAATTGCACACACAGGAACAGTGTAATTACACTCAAAACACATCAAAACCTTCCGCACGGAAAATAAATCTCGACTCAAAAGTCTCATGTTGTGGGTGACAATCCACAGCAATTGAAATACTGCGTCTGCTGGATCTATTGGCCAGATGAGGAGGATTCCGTTGGACAGAGCATGGCGAATGTCCACAAAGAATGTCAACCTCAAAATGGCAGCTCAAACAGCTCTGTGGCCACACGAAAGGTCTGCCGAGAGTTTGTTCCATCGAGGTTATTCTTGGGTGCATTTGGTAATAGTACGACTGGAGACTAGGTTACTATGAGACTTTGTTTTCAGGTTACTGGAATGTGTAACTCTGTTTAACTCCATGCAAGTGTTCCACTCAAAATATCACATCCTCGACCACTATACATGCACACACTCCATGGAAACAGAAACCTTCCATAGCAGTTACTGGCTTCCTTTGGCTTCTGAGCTAATGTTGTTTACTGCAGTGTCTGGGGAAGTGTCTCGAATAGCTCGTAAAAAGCCATTTCATCGTGTTTCATCATGAAAATAATGAAATACATAGTAAAATCCGTACAATAAAAAAAACTCACCCCGGATCTCTCCTTCCGGCACCAACACTTTTCAACTCCATCTACCTGATCAAAGGAGCTCACCCCCAAAACAGAACAGCCTGGATTCCCGATCCCTTACCTTTCCCCCGGTGGTCTGCCCGCTGACACAGTTATTTTCCTGTGATGTCCCAGTACAGTCTGCACCATGTGTGAGCTGGGGCAAGCTGCCCTGCAGGCAGAGAAAACTTAGGCACACCCAAAGAGCAACCTCCATGATGGTCCAGGCACTGGGGCCCAGCCCCGTCATCACCCTGCTTTATACCCTCCCCTCCTTACGTAATGACAACCAGATGCAGAGAAACCGGGGCCTTGCCAGCTTCACACAGACAAACAGCGTTGCACAACATCGCAACCCAGCGCTCTCTACGCCAGCCAGCGGTTCTGCGGGTTCTCCAAAAACACATCAGTCATCTGAAGAGAGAGAGAGAGAGAGAGAGAGAGAGAGAGAGAGAGAAAGTGTGTGTGGGACACAGGCTGTTGACAACACTTGAAATATTAGTGGCTCTCTTTTCAGAATATCCTGGAAGAGAGCAGTAGGTTTGAGTTTGTTCCTTGGTTCGCTGAAGAGGCGTCGATCTTTTAACTGGGTTCACTCACACTGCTCAACCTCGCCCGAATGAAATAATGTCTTGAAATATTTTCATGGTATATTTTCATGGTAGACTGCCCCTTTAAACCCTTTCTGTTGGCTTGGAGCTTCTGGTTGTGCCGAGGGCATGTTTAGTCCACCCATATAGTATTTCATTTCCAGAAGTACATCAATCAATGTAAGGTTTCGTCTACAGTAAGTCACAATGGACAGTTGTAAGGAAACTTTAGTGCTTGTAAATCTATCAAGACATTTATGCTGGTGTGTTTTTGTGATTCGATTTCGTCAGACCTTTTGTTTGTTTTAAACAAATTGACAAGCATATGGCTGTATCCAAGTAGAGTGAATGAATGTAAGGGGGGGGCTGTCTAGTAGTCTTATTTTGCCATAAAAACAAAACATGCCATTATGGATGAATGTCTTGATCCAGAAATGGCAGGAGAACACAGCAAGCACCCCGTGTGAAGGACGATGTATGAAAGGATGGAAAGAATGAGTGAGGAGGGAGAGAGGAGAGTAAAAGGCCGAATGTATTCACACTTCTATCGCTGTTCCTCTTGGCTAGAAGGGAATATTGCATTGTCCTCAGCTGTGATTGGAAACGTGCTGCTGTGAAATACTGAACATAGTGTGAGTTTATTAATTCTAACTACCGCCTCATGAGACCCTCATCATAGATAAAATGGCTGTGAAGAAAGAAAAAAAATATATATATATATATATATATGCCTAAAAGGTGGTACCTGACAGGTATGCATGGGGGATATAAACAAATAAGGTATAGGTAGGATGATGATAGTGTTTCTGTTTTTTACAAAACATAAATATTGTAGGCTTGGAGAGCGACTGACAGTCCAGCAAAAGGGAGACATGGGAGAGTTCAAAACCACGGTCATTTTGGAAGCCTTGCTTAGACTGGAATGCAACCCAAGGGAACTATGAACACTCCAACATGTGATACATTTTTATCAGGGCTAACATGTACTTACCATCCATCAGTCTGACAGTCCTTTGGAAAACAACTTGCTCTTGTTTTGGAAAGGAAGACATTTTAAAAATCAAGACACATTTTGGGTTATTTATTCACTTTTACAAACTGATAATATAATTCAGAACACTGTATTCACATTCCCAGCACTGGAATTATAAACATAACTGAATGTGGGGAATGTGAGAGAGAGATTAGAGAATTCATTAATTGTAGAATAATAGATACTGAAAATCATAATTTATATGAAAAGCAATTTCCCTATGTTTTCCCCTCTTCCCCATGGCCTGTGTCTGTCTTCCATTGTAAGCGTTGAGCTGCCACCCATCACTGCCTATGTGGCTGATGCTCAGTGGCAGCCTGTCTGCCTGTCGACCTTGTGAGAAATAATTTTTCCATCTCACAGTGTTTGTCTGCTGTGACCGTAGACATTATCTGAGGAAGCGGGTTAGAGGACAGTTCAATTATGACATGGTGTGGCACCGCAGCACCGCCTGGTAGTATCTGGATCAAAACAAAAACGGGCCATGTCATAAGGAAATGTTGTATTTCTAAATTAAAATGTTTTACTCCTTTTTCTCCCTAATTTCATGGCATGGTAGTTACAGTCTTGTCTCATCGCTGCAACTCTGGTGCGGACTCGGGAGAGGCGACGGTAGAGAGCCGTGTGTCCTCTGAAACACTACCCAAGCAAGCCGCACTGATTCTTGACACAATGCCCATTTAACCCGGAAGCCAGCTGCACCAATGTGTCGGTGGAAACACAGTACACCTGGCGACCGTGTCAGCATGCACTGTGCCCGACCCACCACAGGAGTTGCTAGTGCATGCCGACGCTGTGCCAATTGTGCACCTCCCCATGCATGGGTCTCCCAGTCGCGGCCGGCTGCGACGGAGCCTGGACAGGAACCCAGAATCTCTAGTGGCACTGCTAACACCGTGATGCAGTGCCTTAGACCACTGCGCCACTCGGGAGGCCCTGCTTTGAATGATTCTAAGAAAAAAAATATATACTGATCTACTGATTAATAGTTACGTAAATAGTATAGGCACTGATATACTGTATGTCTATCTTTGCTGAAAATGTAGGCCTAATTCCTTTCTAATTGATCAACTGTGTTCAGCTCATAATTTCAACATAAACTCTACAGGTCAAAAATAATGTTTCTTTTTTTCATGATTTCAAGCTACAGAAATGGAGTGACTTGTCTCACTTGGGGACCATCCATTCTCCCCATGCAGCATATAGGCCTGTTCAGTGTGAGATGAATAGTGGTGGTCTGGTGCTGAAAGAATGTGGCAGGATGTGGTTTACTGTGCAATCTTACTGCAAATGGAAAGCAAGTGGATATAAATCAGTGACTTTATATAGAACTGGTGTAGGTCTCTCTGGTGTGTGTGTGTGTGTGTGTGTGTGTGTGTGTGTGTGTGTGTGTGTGTGTGTGTGTGTGTGTGTGTGTGTGTGTGTGTGTGTGTGTGTGTGTGTGTGTGTGTGTGTGTGTGTGTGTGTGTGTGTGTGTGTGTGTGTGTGTGTGTGTGTGTGTGTGTGTGTGTGTGTGTGTGTGTGTGTGTGCGTGCGTGTGTGTTTACTTGGCTCTTTGAGGCTGTGCGAGGGCTCCTAATGGAAAGTGAACTGGCCCAGCTATGGTCAATGAGCCCCCTGGTGCCTATAGGCATAAGCTCTCTCATCGTAAACTCTCCCATCCAGCCCTCTATTTGACTCACCTAACTCTGCCGGCCACAGAATGGCATCATCCATCCACTCTAAATTATGTTTGCTGTGTGTGTGTGTGTGTGTGTGGAAGGAGCGAGAGCATTAACAGACCTGGTGTGCCTCAGCCCTGTTTGTGTCATGCAAGTACTAATCCCAGTATAGCCTGCTCTGGTTAGCTAACACAATTTTCTCTCTTTCCTTTTTTTGCGGTGCATGTTTGCAGGTAAGGCTAGCACCTGGCTTCTGAGTCTGAATCACAATCCGTACTCCTCCAAAAGTGCTTTCTTTTTTATCAAGTGGCTGCTTCAGTAGCAACAGCTTATTTTGAGGTGTGACAGAAGCATGAAGCACGCAGCCTTCTTTCAGGTGGAAACAAACGAGAAAACCAAGGACGAGCCTGAAGGAAATTACACAACACAGACCTATACCGCGTTATTTGTGCATCTGTCATCGGACAAGGTTGTAGAAGCTTGTTGTCGCTCTCTCTTTCAACATCCCCTCTGTGCCTATGCCTGTGCACCCATGCCAGCAAGTGTGTTGGACTGAGACTGATTGTCAAACTTGGTATTGAAGTGTGCTTAAATACATCATCAATGGCTAGCTAGCGTTAGTTCATTCCTCTTTGAGGAATTTGAGTGTGAATGTGATTATGAACCCCTCTCAGAGTCGTCTGAGAGGGGTTCATAATCACATTCACACTCAAATTGGAAGCTAATTAGAAGTTCTGTCAGAAGGAACCGAACGAACAGAATAGGAATCAAGCCTGTGTCCCAAATGGCACCCTATTCCCTATGAAGTGTACTACTTTTGGCCAGATCCCTATGGGCCGGGGTCAAAAGTCAGAGCACCGTGTTGGGAATAGGGTGCCATTTGCGAGGCAGACAGAGAGAGTTAGAGAGTAAGAAAGAGTCAGGTTGCCAGATTATGAATGAAGGGGTCATTTGGGGCCGCCGAGAGGCTCTGCTGGGATGTGATGATGTTCTGGCATTTCCCCGACAGCTCCAAACAAGTAGAGATAAATAATGACACACTCACGCACGCTCACACACACACACAGAAATGCCCACGCGCACAGACACTTACGCACTATACCCTCTACCTCTTTCAAAGTGAAGGGTAGCTGAGGCAGAAAGTTTACACATTGGAGGCAATGGCTGTGTGTCTATCTCACTCAGTACTCAACACTTCAGAGCTGATGAATATCAAGTGTTTGCAAGTAATGACTCAAGCAGGAAAAGCGTTATTAAACATTCAGACACTTTTGGGTGGTCCCTTGCAGCATCCCTGCTTGCATGTGAGTGTGTGTGTGATTGTGTGTGTGTGTGTGTGTGTGAGCACAGACATCGTGAAGGTCACTATCTCCGCTGATTTATAATCCAGCCACTATGCTGGCGTTGCTATGGCAGCAAGGGGTTGGCAAACAATGCCATTTAATAAAGTGAAGGGAAATGGTGAGATGTGTAATACCGATCTATCTCCTGAGGAGTGGCAATACAGTATGAAGAGGCAGTACTTTGTATAATATTCAAATCCCTGTATGGAGTTTCACTTTAACCTCTTACATGCACTACAATACCCACTGGGCACAGATGTCATTTCAACGTCTAGTTTTGAAAACATTTCCGGGTGAGTTGTCAGCTAAAATCAATTCAACAAAAAAATCACCATGTCATTGGATTTAGGTTAAAGGTAGAGTGAAAACAATATGAAATTCCATTACATTGATAACTTTTTAGCAAATCCTATCAGTGGGGGAGGGGGTCCTGGCACCTCCAATATAATATTGGCTTAAAATATGATGAGTATTGGCACCTACATTTAAGATGAGTACGAGCACCCGTTTTATTCCACCTTAAGCACTGATTACTATGTATCAAACAAAGCCTCTTTAGAATGGGCAGTAGACATTATCATGTATCTAGTCAAGTGTGTCAGTTAAGATAGCACAGAGAAAATGTTAGTACTCCTAGTCTGCCGGGAGTGGATGGGATAGATAGAAATGTCATAAAAGCTGATTGTCTGTGTTAGTTTTGTCTCAGTTCTGAAATGGAAAACAGTCTGTCATACTAGTCTCCTACGCCATCTGCATACTAAAAGCCCTTAGCTTCCTGGCCCTATCTATTTCATACAACATGATATTCTACTGTATCTTTATTCAATAGTCTGTGCCTGGTTAGAATAAGAATATTCCTTTTTAGGACAGCCTCACAAGTCCTGTTGAGACTGAGGCTTTCCTAATGTGTCCTTATCAATAAAATGTCACAATACCGTGCAGAGCGTTCAAGTTGGCTGCTGGGGTGGCAAGGAGAACCCCGGCTCCGCTAAAACCATTGACAATAAGTGCCGTTTTCAAGGGATTGTTAAATACATGTTATAATAATTTTGTTTTAATGTCATCACCTCTTGAAGAGGTTAGTCAGAAGTACACATTTAAGATTATTCCACATTTAGTTCTATCATCAGATTTACACAGCAAGTAACTGCAAGCTTTTCATGATCAGTAAACATCAACTGGTCATGTGTTTTTAGATATGTGAGGGTAGACATTCATTTGGTGTGTACCTAGCTAGCTAGCTAAGCAAACAACATATAGTATGTAATTTAGCTTGCTTCGTCAGAGATTAGGCTTTTGGAAAGACCTTGACATCGGCAAGTCCTCGTCCTGGTAAAATCAAACAATATTTGGATATAGCCATCTAGTTTATCCCTCAAAGTTAGCTTGTTAACTAGCTATATTGATGTTATCTGTTATTAGCTAGCTAGTCATTTTGACGTGGCTCATCAATCAATAGCCTATCATGTCTGTCAGAAGCAATTGTGATTCAACATTTTCTTAAAAACGATGTTGAAAAGGGGATAATGTTAGCTAACTTTGCTAGTAAGGCCTACGTTAGGTCTACTTACCACTATGTTTAACCAACTGTACAACGTTTCTACCAGTAGCTTGCAAAGTAAACATTATCAGCGAACAGTACATCAGCAAATGCGACCTTTACTAAAGCTTCTTCGGGATTGGTGTCCCATCCACAGGACGGTTGAGCTAACATAGGCTAATGCAATTAGCATGAGGTTGTAAGTAACAAGAACATTTCCCAGAACATAGACATATCTGATATTGGCAGAAAGCATACATTCTTGTTCATCTAACTGCACTGTCCAATTTACAGTTTTATTTTTATTTTTTATTTCACATTTATTTAACCAGGTAGGCCAGCTGAGAACAAATTCTCATTTACAACTGCGACCTGGTCAAGATAAAGCAAAGCAGTGCGTCACAGACAACACAGAGTTACACATGGTATGAACAAACATACAGTCAATAGCACAATAGAAAAGTCTATATGCAGTGTGTGAAAATGAAATAAGATTAGGGAGGTAAGGCAATTAATAGGCCATAGTGGTGAAATAATTACAATTTAGCAATTAAACACTGGAGTGATTGATGAGCAGAAGATGAATGTGCAAGTAGAGATACTGGGGTGCAAAGGAGCAAATAAATAAAAAACAATATGGGGATGAGGTAGTTGGAGGGGATATTTACAGATGGGCTACGTACTGGTGCAATGATCTGTAAGCTGCTCTGACAGCTGATGCTTACATTTAGTGAGGGAGATATGAGTCTCCAGCTTTAGTGAAGTTTGCAATTTATTCCTGTCATTGGCAGCAAAGAACTGGAAGGAAAGGTGGCCAAAGTAGGAGTTGGTTTTGGGGGTGACCAGTGAAATATACCTGCTGGAGTGCGTGCTACGGGTGGGTGCTGATAAGATAAGGCGGGGCTTTATCTAGCAAAGACCTATAGATGACCTGGAGCCAGTAGGTTTGGCAACTAATATGAAGCGAGGGCCAGCCAACAAGAGCAGACAGGTCACAGTGGTGGGTAGTATATGGGGCTTTGGTGAGAAAACGAATGGCACTGTGATAGGCTGCATCCAATTTGCTGAGTCGAGTGTTGGAGGCTATTTTAGCTATTACAGTGAAATAATACCATGCTATTGTTTGAGGAGAGTGAACAGTTTTGAAATTTGAAAAGTTATTAATAAACAAATTCGGCAGATTTGGGCAGTCTTGATACAAAATGTTGAACACAAATGCAATGGTTCATTGGATCAGTCTAAAATGTTGCACATACACTGCTGCCATCTATTGACCAACATCTAAATTGCACCTGGACTGGAATAATACATTATGGCCTTTCTCTTGCATTTCAAAGATGATGGTACAAAAAAATAAAAACGTTTTTTTTCTTTTATTAGTGATATCTTTACCAGATCCTACATTCCCACAAACTTCAAAGTGTTTCCTTTCAAATGGTATCAGGAATATGCATATCCTTGCTTCAGGGCCTGAGCTACAGGCAGTTAGATTTGGGTATGTTATTTCAGGCGAAAATTGAAATAAATGGGCGGATCCTTAAGATAAATTAACTTAAACCACTCATATTTGTCAGGCATTGTTCACTTTTATATCAGTCAACTGTCCAGTTAATGGTGGCCAATATTGAGAGATATTGTGAGGCTACCCTCACATATCTGAAATTACATGATTAATTGTTTGGTCATGAAAGGCATCCAGGTATTTCCTGTAGCCTATAACTCTGGTGAGGATAGAGCTAAATGTGTGCAATTGCTTCCTGAATGTTTTGCATGAAATAATCAGAAATGTTTAGTTCTATATATATGCTTTTCAAGAGGTGATAATATTACAACCAAATAGTTAACATTTATTTAACAATTGAAAGTGACAGGCAGTTGACAATGGTTTTGGCATAGCTGCGGGTCTCCTTGCCCCCTCCCCCAGCAGGAAAATCGAACACTCTGCACCTTATTGTGTTACATTATTCATAAAAACCTATATGGACACCCTACTTCAATAAAAAAAAAAATGTTATTTGTCCCCTCAAAAAATCATATTTTATATATATTTTTTATAATGTTGAATCAGCTTCATTGTTAAATGTACCTGCCTCTTGCTCCATGGATAAGTATGAGCAGCTGTTGGAAGACCGTTAAGAAACCATTTGGCAGAGATCTAGGGGAAAATCAACAGCCCATGGATGACAAGGCAACCTTTTGAGAAATATTTTGCCCAAGAACCTGCCCAAGAATCCCCTTATTCATTCTGTTTTCCCATGGATTTAAGTACATTCATGTATGTCATTGATGAAAAGACATCAGTGTTTTGGATGTATTTGCATTACACATTTCTCAGTTACTGTTGGCACATAAGCTCGTGATTGCAGAGTCCACTCTCATGCTAGTTGCTTGTTTGTATGGGTAGTGACAAAGTCTTGTTTGACCTGAGCCCATTATTGAAATGTTGTGTGGAGCCTGCCACACAGAGTGTCTCAGCAAACAGCTGTGGCTTGAGTAATATTTGAACTATGGAGTACTTGGCAAATTTACTCTTACTCATCCACATTTGTGAAATAAACACAGCCAGGGTAGTTAGAGGGGAGCTTTTCTTTGACTAACAGCCTTCCTCTGACTAAGTCTGGAAGCCTGGGGAGACTCTCAATGTGTTGTGGTTTCCATGGAAGGGAAACAGACACTGTTGTAGTAGACCATGACGATGGGAGTTGGTATCAAGCTCATATCTCTCACTGACCACTGCGAGAGTCATTCACCACTGAGTCATTCAGTGCACAATTGTGGTCCACTGTGATAACTATGGCCCAGAGTTTCTCCTTGTCAGGTGCAACAGTTGACACTACTGACAACCGTGTATAATAGTCATTTATACAGTACCCCCTGAATTCATCCCCGTTATTGTTATTTTATTGTGTTACTTTAAAAAACAATTGTTGTTTCTTTTTTTGGTAAACATTTTCTTAACTCTCTTGAACTGCACTGTTTGTTTAAGTGGTTGTAAGTACACATTTCACAGTAAGATCTACACTTGTATGCGGCGCACGTGACAAATAAGTTGGATTTGATTGAGATTTTTTTGACTGGCAGACCAAACTGTCCAGGTAGCAAGTCATTCAAGGGAAACTTCACAGCTAAACACTATTTGGGGTGAGAGGTGTTTCAGACATAGTTATGCACTATAGTGGTATTTTTGCATTTTCGCCCCAGGAGAGTTCAACCAATGATGTCATCGGTTGATTGAGCCTGCTGTCTGATGTAAAAATGAATGGAGTCATGTTTTGTAGCAATAATTTCGTCCTTTATATTTTGCCAATTGTATGATCACACTAGCAGCGGGTAGATATAGTTGTTCCTTGTTCAATAGAGCCATTGGACTTGTCTCAACAATGTCCTATCTGCCATGACATTGCAGGATATTTAGGTTGACACATTTTCCCTGGCTTGGTAACGACTACAGCCTGACGGGAGCCCTACTTCCTTGTCCAGTTGCGTTCCCACCCTCGAAAGCGGGCTTTTCAAAAACGGGGGCGGTATTAGTTTTGTTACAGGACGAATATTTAGTTTTTGAATATTATTTTACATAAGAAACACAGCCCTATTTATTTGAGCCGGAATAAACTGAAGAGGAGTTGTGACAATGAGAAAAATAATTGCAAGACCAGCAAGCCGCTGCTCCTGACTCTGGGGAGCCACGGTCAGACAACGACTGGTGGTGCTTATGCGGGTGCTGTCCAGCCATGTCTACAAAGGAGGAATGTCTGTGCTGCAACAAATTAGATCGCGGACAGGTCTTACTGGAGAGGGTCACTGCAGACCCCATGGATCATATACGTGTGACAGACCATCGAAGTTCCGACACACGGATAGAGGGATGCTGGAGACGTTCTTCAGAAGCTCCTAGACCAACTGGACCAGCAGGAGAGCAAATGACAAACAAGTACGTTGTTTTGCTGTCGGTAGCTAGCTAGCAATATAAGTTATCTTTTTACACAAGGCAGTGTTGTTCAGTACAGTACAATTTCATGACCGATTCAGCCATAACAGGGCTTGGTTGTACCACTACAAGCCAAGCTAGCCACGTTTAGCTAGCTAGCTTTATTTGTTATACCTAAAATGTATTGTAGTCTAAAGTTATAGCTAGCTAGCTAACTAGCCTAGCTAGCCTCAGTGCAAATCAGTAGAAGCTAAACTGGAGAAAGGCTTTGATGATGACGAAGCTTAAAGGATTGACTTTGGCTTTATGACTCATATTTGAGTAACTATACTTGTGTTTTGTTGCTCGCTAGCTAACGTATGACTGTGAGATGTCTCATATTCTACATCATGATGCTACAGTAGGAATACAAACAGTACACAACGATTGACAATGAATGTCTAATAAGAGTTTTTTTTTCTCTCACAGACAATGCCGCTTGGATACAAAGAAGTTGATGACTGAAGAGATGTGAAATGTCCCATAACAACAATCTCCCCTTGTAACAAAGTGACTCCGAACACCTCACTGCACCACCCAAACACACCAAATGCAAGTATTCCCTTTGTAGAACTGTAGTATTTATTATAGGAGTTAGCAGTATATTTGTATTCTACTGTATATACAGTTTGTCATACATTGCCATAACTGTTCCTGCATACCACTGTGTAAACTAACCTCAGTCTGCAGAGCAAATAAACATCTTGAATACAAGCCATTTCTACTTGGACAAACTATTCTGTGTTATTGAAACATGTTTACTTGCCAACAACTTAAAGTTTAAATGATACACCAACTCCCTGCATCATTTGTTTTAGCAGTAACATTGTAGCTTGTTTATTCAAATACATTTCATGAATATCACAATGACTTGATCCAGAAGTTGAAGTCAACACTTTATTGGTTTTTAATGCAGCTGGAATCATTTAGTAACTTGTTAGTACACAATTATATACATATGTGCAAGAGCAAGCAAAATCTATACCACAGTGCAGTTGTGAGCATGCTAGGCATTCTATATTATACTACAACATCAGTCTAACTGAATATGGATGTTGTGTTAACTGAATGTTCCAGGCAGGCTCCAGAATGTTCTTCAGCTGGTGAATCTCATCTGGTATTGGGTAATGGCAGCTGTTTTAGCAGGCTTTGGCACTGTCGTAATGTTGGCAGGGATGTTGGGTTTGGGGAGCTGTAACTCTGGCTCCTTCAAGAGAACAGTCAGGTCCTTTCTGCACTCCATAGCCAGCTGGACAAGCCTCTCCCTGAAGTGTTGGGTTCTGAGCTCGTGGAAAGACATGAAGACTGATAATGAAGAAGTGTAACCGTACAAGAAATCATGTTAATATGTAAACCAAAAAGAATACATGAGACTGGAATGTGTTTTGTTAAAAGGAAATTAACTGAAAAATCTGAGAAATAAATGAAAATGTAATACTCACTGTGTTTGGAGAAAGAAGAAGGATGAGTACAACCCCAAGAACACCATCCCAACCGTGAAGCATGGAGGTGGAAACCTCTAGGGATGCTTTTCTGCAAAGGGGAAAGGACGACTGCACCGTATTGAGGGGAGGATGGATGGGGCCATGTATCGCGAGATCTTGGCCAACAACCTCCTTCCCTCAGTAAGAGCATTGAAGATGGGGTGTGGCTGGGTCTTTCAGCATGACAATGACCTGAAACACACAGCCAGGGCCACTAAGGAGTGGCTCCGTAAGAAGCATCTCAAGGTCCTGGAGTGGCCTAGCCAGTCTCCAGACCTGAACCCAATAGACATTCTTTGGAGGGAGCTGAAAGTCCGTATTGCCCAGCGACAGCCCCGAAACCTGAAGGATCTGGAGAAGGTCTGTATGGAGGAGTGGGCCAAAATCTCTGCTGCAGTGTGTGCAAACCTGGACAAGAACTACAGGAAACTTATGATCTCTGTAATTGCAAACTAAGGTTTCTGTACCAAATATTAAGTTCTGCTTTTCTGATGTATCAAATACTTATGTCATGCAATAAAATGCAAATTAATTACTTAAAAATCATACGATGTGATTTTTTGTTTTAGATTCGGCCTCTCACAGTTGAAGTGAATATTTGATACAAATTACAGACCTCTACATGCTTTGTAAGTTGGAAAACCTGCAAAATCGTCAGTGTATCAAATAGAGAATAAAACGCTCCCTATGGTCAGGGCGTGACAATCAGTGAGGCTCATTTCATCAGTTGACTTGACCAGGCACCAGGGACGAAGGACGGTGGAGAAGGCAGCTGCCCACAGAGCCTCTCCCACATGTGGGCAATAGAAACGCGCCTCTCTGTCTCCTCATGACACTCTTTCACCTCAGCAGTCCATCACAAACCTGTATGGAAAATGTAATATCTCTTTTCATAAGTTGATATCCCTCCAATGGACCTGAAAGTATTTCAGGTGGTCTATCTTGTACATGTAAAAGTGGATGAACTCCTTAATGAAATCACTCATCTGTTGTGTTTGGGATGGAGACGTTGTATGGTTTGTAACTGAAGCAAGAATTTTCCGTGGGGCCCATGTATACAGAGGCACACTGCACCCGCACCGTAACACTGTGTCTTCTGTTAATCATAGTCCAATACAGGCTTCAGGTTGATCCAGTGACTGACCAATATGTTTCCACAGTTGTGTGAATGTAAATGTGTGTGTGCTACTATGGAACGTAACTGCGACCACACACACAGAGATATACCGTGCCAGCTTCATCGTGACTGAGAAAACAAATGATTGTGCTAATGCCCAGTGTTGTTGGCATGCGATCAATATTGGGGAGTAGGCTTTTCTACATATTTACATGGTTCTGTGACATTAATTCAGTGACATAGCAGCCATCGATCATCTACAAGCTGCACTTTAAGCTACATAAGAGGTCATTAAATAAGAGGGTATTCACATGGTGGCATTGACACACGCAGACAGTGTCAAATGCAGGATAGTAGCAGCTGCAATGTGACATTGAGATTGCAACGCTACCTTCTTTAACTCCCTTGACAGCAAGGAGAGGTAACTAAATACAGGAGCAGGATGGTGGAGAGTGCTCACAGCTGGTAGCAAACCCAGGATCGGATGTGTCACGGCTCACAGCTGGGTGAATATGGAGTGGCCAAGGTGCAAAAGCTGTTCCACTCTAAATGTATCAGAGTTACCTGGAGCTTAGTGACTCTCTCTCAGGCTGACGGAGGGAACTCTAACGGTAAAAAACACATGGTTTCACATGTGGAGAAAAAAAAAATCATTATTTGGGGGGAGGGGAACAATTCACATGATGATATTTCACATGAAGTTTCACATGTGGATTTTTAACGAGATTTCACAGGTGATGCCCTGCAAACAAAAATGAGTAATTAGGATACACACACAAACAGTCCTTTTAACTGAAATATTTGACATTCATGATTACATTGTGTATGTTCATAGAGTAAGTATTAATCAACATGTCCTCATCTGGGATTTAAATTTACAACCTCTTGGTTCACGGCAATCCAATCTTCCTTCTACGCCACCATGTCTGTGTCAATGACTGATTTCACCTATATTGCTCTTTAGGCAAAAATATATATGAACTCAGCAAAAAAGAACCGTAATCGCAATGTCAACTGTGTTTATTTTCAGCAAACTTAACATGTGAAATATTTGTATGAACATAACCAGATTCAACAACTGAGACATAAACTGAACAGGTTGCACAGACACGTAACAAAAATTGAATAATGTGTCCCTGAACAAAGAGGGAGGGGGGGTCAAAATCAAAACGAGTAGTCAGTATCTGGTGTGGCCACCAGCTGCATTTAGTACTGCAGTGCATCTCCTCATGGACTGTACCAGATTTGCCAGTTGTTGTTGTGAGATGTTACCCCACTCTTTCACCAAGGCACTTGCAAGTTCCGGGACATTTCTGGGGGGAATGGCCCTAGCCCTCACCCTCCGATCCAACAGGTCCCAGACGTGCTCAATGGGATTGAGATCCGGGATCTTCGCTGGCCATGGCAGAACACTGATGTTCCTGTCTTGCAGGAAATCACGCACAGAACGAGCAGTTTGACTGGTGGCATTGTCATGCTGGAGGGTCATGTCAGGATGAGCCTGCAGGAAGGTTACCACATGAGGGAGGAGGATGTCTTCCATGTAACGCACAGCGTTCAGATTGCCTGCAATGACAACAAGCTCAGTCCGATGATGCTGTGACACACCGCCCCAGACCATGATGGACCCTCCAACTCCAAATTGATCCCGCACCAGAGTACAGGCTTCGGTGTAATGCTCATTCCTTCGAAGATGAACGCAAATTCGACCATCACCCCTGGTGAGATAAAACCGCGACTCGTCAGTGAAGAGCACTTTTTGCCAGTCCTGTCTGGTCCAGCGACGGTGAGTTTGTGCCCATTGACAGCGTTGTTGCCAGTGATGTCTGGTGAGGACCTGCCTTACAACAGGCCTACAAGCACTCAGTCCAGCCTCTCTCAGCCTATTGCGGACAGTCTGAGCACTGATGGAGGGATTGTGCGTTCCTGGTGTAACTCGGGCAGTTGTTGTTGCCATCCTGTACCTGCCCCGCAGATGTGATGTTTGGATGAACTGATCCTGTGCAGATGTTGTTACACGTGGTCTGTCACTGCGAGGACGATCAGCTGTCTGTCCCTTCTACCAGTAGCGCTGTCTTAGGCATCTCACAGTATGGACATTGCAATATATTGACCTGGCCACATCTGCATTCCTCATGCCTCCTTGCAGCATGCCTAAGGCACATTCACACAGATGAGCAGGGACCCAGGGCATCTTTCTTTTGGTGTTTTTCCAGAGTCAGTAGAAAGGCCTCTTTAGTGTCTTAAGTTTTCGTAACTGTGACCTTAATTGTAAGCTGTTAGTGTTTTAACGACCATTCCACAGGTGCATGTTCATGAATCGTTTATGGTTCATTGAACAAACATGGGAAACAGTGTTTAAACCCTTTACAATGAAGATCTGTGAATTATCTTTGAAAGACAGGGTCCTCAAAAACGGCAGTTTCTTTTTTTGCTGAGTTTATATTGTATTCATCATAGTGATTCGAAAGGTAGCAAGTTCGAATCCCCGAGCTGACAAGGTACAAATCTGTCTTTCTGCCCCTGAACAGGCAGTTAACCCACTGTTCCGAGGCCATCATTGAAAATAAGAATTTGTTTTTAACTGACTTGCCTAGTAAAATAAGGGTAAAATAAAATAAAAAAATCTAATCAAATTTATATAGCCCTTCGTACATCAGCTGATATCTCAAAGTGCTGTACAGAAACCCAGCCTAAAACCCCAAACAGCAAGCAATGCAGGTGTAGAAGCACGGTGGCTAGGAAAAACTCCCTAGAAAGGCCAAAACCTAGGAAGAAACCTAGAGAGGAACCAGGCTATGTGGGGTGGCCAGTCCTCTTCTGGCTGTGCCGGGTGGAGATTATAACAGAACATGGCCAAGATGTTCAAATGTTCATAAATGACCAGCATGGTCGAATAATAATAAGGCAGAACAGTTGCAACTGGAGCAGCAGCACGGTCAGGTGGACTGGGGACAGCAAGGAGTCATCATGTCAGGTAGTCCTGGGGCACAGTCCTAGGGCTCAAGTCCTCCAAGAGAGAGAAAGAAAGAGAGAAGGAGAGAATTAGAGAACGCACACTTAGATTCACACAGGACACCGAATAGGACAGGAGAAGTACTCCAGATATAACAAACTGACCCTAGCCCCCCGACACATAAACTACTGCAGCATAAATACTGGAGGCTGAGACAGGAGGGGTCAGGAAACACTGTGGCCCCATCCGAGGACACCCCAGGACAGGGCCAAACAGGAAGGATATAACCCCACCCACTTTGCCAAAGCACAGCCCCCAGACCACTAGAGCGATATCTTCAACCACCAACTACCATCCTGAGACAAGGCTGAGTATAGCCCACAAAGATCTCCGCCACGGCACAACCCAAGGGGGGGGGGGGCAACCCAGACAGGATGACCACATCAGTGGGTGACGCACCCCCTCCAGGGAAGGCATGAGAGAGCCCCAGTAAGCCAGTGACTCAGCCCCTGTAATAGGGTTAGAGGCAGAGAATCCCAGCGGAAAGAGGGGAACCGGCCAGGCAGAGACAGCAAGGGCGGTTCGTTGCTCCAGAGCCTTTCCGTTCACCTTCCTGCTCCTGGGCCAGACTACACTCAATCATATGACCCACTGAAGAGATGAGTCTTCAGTAAAGACTTAAAGGTTGAGACCGAGTTTGCGTCTCTGACATGGGTAGGCAGACCGTTCCATAAAAATGGAGCTCTATAGGAGAAAGCCCTGCCTCCAGCTGTTTGCTTAGAAATTCTAGGGACAATTAGGAGGCCTGCGTCTTGTGACCGTAGCGTACGTGTCGGTACAGTGCCTTGCGAAAGTATTCGTCCCCCTTGAACTTTGCGACCTTTTGCCACATTTCAGGCTTCAAACATAAAGATATAAAACTGTATTGTTTTGTGAAGAATCAACAACAAGTGGGACACAATCATGAAGTGGAACGACATTTATTGGATATTTCAAACTTTTTTAACAAATCAAAAACTGAAAAATTGGGTGTGCAAAATTATTCAGCCCCTTTACTTTCAGTGCAGCAAACTCTCTCCAGAAGTTCAGTGAGGATCTCTGAATGATCCAATGTTGACCTAAATAACTAATGATGATAAATACAATCCACCTGTGTGTAAACAAGTCTCTGTATAAATGCACCTGCACTGTGATAGTCTCAGAAGTCAGTTAAAAGCGCAGAGAGCATCATGAAGAACAAGGAACACACCAGGCAGGTCCGAGATCCTGTTGTGAAGAAGTTTAAAGCCGGATTTGGATACAAAAAGATTTCCCAAGCTTTAAGCATCCCAAGGAGCACTGTGCAAGCGATAATATTGAAATGGAAGGAGTATCAGACCACTGCAAATCTACCAAGACCTGGCCGTCCCTCTAAACTTTCAGCTCATACAAGGAGAAGACTGATCAGAGATGCAGCCAAAAGGCCCATGATCACTCTGGATGAACTGCAGAGATCTACAGCTGAGGTGGGAGACTCTGTCCATAGGACAACAATCAGTCATATATTGCACAAATCTGGCCTTTATGGAAGAGTGGCAAGAAGAAAGCCATTTCTTAAAGATATCCATAAAAAGTGTCGTTTAAAGTTTGCCACAAGCCTCCTGGGAGACACACCAAACATGTGGAAGAAGGTGCTCTGGTCAGATGAAACCAAAATTGAACTTTTTGGCAACAATGCAAAACGTTATGTTTGGCTTAAAAGCAACACAGCTCATCACCCTGAACACACCCTCCCCACTGTCAAACATGGTGGTGGCAGCATCATGGCTTGGGCCTGCTTTTCTTCAGCAGGGACAGGGAAGATGGTTAAACTTGATGGGAAGATGGATGGAGCCAAATACAGGACCATTCTGGAAGAAAACCTGATGGAGTCTGCAAAAGACCTGAGACTGGGACGGAGATTTGTCTTCCAACAAGACAATGATCCAAAACATAAAGCAAAATCTACAATGGAATGGTTCAAAAATAAACATATCCAGGTGTTAGAATGGCCAAGTCAAATTCCAGACCTGAATCCAATCGAGAATCTGTGGAAAGAACTGAAAACTGCTGTTCACAAATGCTCTCCATCCAACCTCACTGAGCTCGAGCTGTTTTACAAGGAGGAATGGGAAAAAAATTCAGTCTCTCGATGTGCAAAACTGATAGAGACATACCCCAAGCGACTTACAGTTGTAATCGCAGCAAAAGGTGGCGCTACAAAGTATTTTAACTTAAGGGGGCTGAATAATTTTGCACGCCCAATTTTTCAGTTTTTGATTTGTTAAAAAAGTTTGAAATATCCAATAAATGTCGTTCCACTTCATGATTGTGTCCCACTTGTTGTTGATTCTTCACAAAAAAATACAGTTTTATATTTTTATGTTTGAAGCCTGAAATGTGGCAAAAGGCTGCAAAGTTCAAGGGGGCCGAATACTTTCGCAAGGCACTGTATGTACGGCAGGACCAAATCAGAGAGATAGGTAGGAGCAAGCCCATGTAATGCTTTGTAGGTTAGCAGTAAAACCTTGAAATCAGCCCTTGCTTTGACAGGAAGCCAGTGTAGAGAGGCTCGCACTGGAGTAATATGATCAAATTTTTTGGTTCTAGTCAGGATTCTTGCAGCCGTATTTTGCACTAACTGAAGTTTATTTAGTGCTTTATCCGGGTAGCCGGAAAGTAGAGCATTGCAGTAGTCTAACCTAGAAGTGACAAAAGCATGGATTAATTTTTCTGCATAATTTTTGGACAGAAAGTTTCTGATTTTTGCAATGTTACGTAGATGGAAAAAAGCTGTCCTTGAAATGGTCTTGATATGTTCTTCAAAAGAGAGATCAGGGTCCAGAGTAACGCCGAGGTCCTTCACAGTTTTATTTGAGACGACTGTACAACCATTAAGATTAATTGTCAGATTCAACAGAAGATCTCTTTGTTTCTTGGGACCTAGAACAAGCATCTCTGTTTTGTCCGAGTTTGAAAGTACAAAGTTTGCAGCCATCCACTTCCTTATGTCTGAAACACATGCTTCTAGCAAGGGCAATTTTGGGGCTTCACCTTGTTTCATTGAAATGTACAGCTGTGTGTCATCCGCATAGCAGTGAAAGTTAACATTATGTTTTCGAATAACATCCCCAAGAGGTAAAATATATAGTGAAAACAATAGTGGTCCGAAAACGGAACCTTGAGGAACACCGAAGTTTACAGTTGATTTGTCAGAGGACAAACCATTCACAGAGACAAACTAATATCTTTCCGACAGATAAGATCTAAACCAGGCCAGAACTTGTCCGTGTAGACCAATTTGGGTTTCCAATCTCTCCAAAAGAATGTGGTGATCGATGGTATCAAAAGCAGCACTAAGGTCTAGGAGCACGAGGACAGATGCAGATCCTCGGTTCGATGCCATTAAAATGTAATTTACCACCTTCACAAGTGCCGTCTCAGTGCTGTGATGGGGTCTAAAACCAGACTGAAGCATTTTGTATACATTGTTTGTCTTCAGGAAGGCAGTGAGTTGCTGCGCAACAGCCTTCTCAAATTTTTGAGAGGAATGGAAGATTCGATATAGGCCGATAATTTTTTCTATTTTCTGGGTCAAGGTTTGGCTTTTTCAAGAGAGGCTTTATTACTGCGACTTTTAGTGAGTTTGGTACACATCCGGTGGATAGAGAGCCATTTATTATGTTCAACATAGGAGGGCCAAGCACAGGAAGCAGCTCTTTCAGTAGTTTAGTTGGAATAGGGTCCAGTATGTAGCTTGAAGGTTTAGAGGCCATGATTATTTTCATCATTGTGTCAAGAGATATAGTACTAAAACACTTGAGCGTCTCTCTTGATCCTAGGTCCTGGCAGAGTTGTGCAGACTCAGGACAACTGAGCTTTGAAGGAATAAGCAGATTTAAAGAAGAGTCCGTAATTTGCTTTCTAATAATCATAATCTTTTCCTTAAAGAAGTTCATGAATTTATCACTGCTAAAGTGAAAGTCATCCTCTCTTGGGGAATGCTGCTTTTTAGTTAGCTTTGCGACAGTATCAAAAAGGAATTTCGGATTGTTCTTATTTTCCTCAATTAAGTTAGAAAAATAGGATGATTGAGCAGCAGTAAGGGCTCTTCGGTACTGCACGGTATTGTCTTTCCTAGCTAGTCGGAAGACTTTCAGTTTGGTGAGGCGCCATTTCCGTTCCAATTTTTTGGAAGCTTGCTTCAGAGCTCAGGTATTTTCTGTGTACCAGGGAGCTAGTTTCTTATGAGAAATGTTTTTAGTTTTTAGGGGTGCAACTGCATCTAGGGTATTGCGCAAGGTTAAATTGAGTTCCTCGGTTAGGTGGTTGACTGATTTTTGTCCTCTGGCGTCCTTGGGTAGACAGAGGGAATCTGGAAGGACATCAGCCTCTGGAACTGTAGATCTGCAGCCAACAAGGCAGAGTTCATCTCAGCCTATGCCTCCCTCCAGTCCCTCGACTTCTTGGCACTGACGGAAACATGGATCACCACAGATAACACTGCTACTCCTACTGCTCTCTCTTCGTCCGGCCACGTGTTCTCGCACACCCCGAGAGCTTCTGGTCAGCGGGGTGGTGGCACCGGGATCCTCATCTCTCCCAAGTGGTCATTCTCTCTTTCTCCCCTTACCCATCTGTCTATCGCCTCCTTTGAATTATATGCTGTCACAGTTACCAGCCCTTTCAAGCTTAACATCCTTATCATTTATCGCCCTCCAGGTCCCCTCGGAGAGTTCATCAATGAGCTTGATGCCTTGATAAGCTCCTTTCCTGAGGACGGCTCACCTCTCACAGTTCTGGGCGACTTTAACCTCCCCACGTCTACCTTTGACTCATTCCTCTCTGCCTCCTTCTTTCCACTCCTCTCCTCTTTTGACCTCACCCTCTCACCTTCCCCCCCTACTCACAAGGCAGGCAATACGCTCGACCTCATCTTTACTTGATGCTGTTCTTCCACTAACCTCATTGCAACTCCCCTCCAAGTCTCCGACCACTACCTTGTATCCTTTTCCCTCTCGCTCTCATCCAACACTTCCCACACTGCCCCTACTCGGATGGTATCGCGCCGTCCCAACCTTCGCTCTCTCTCCCCGCTACTCTCTCCTCTTCCATTCTATCATCTCTTCCCTCTGCTCAAACCTTCTCCAACCTATCTCCTGATTCTGCCTCCTCAACCCTCCTCTCCTCCCTTTCTGCATCCTTTGACTCTCTATGTCCCCTATCCTCCAGGCCGGCTCGGTCCTCCCCCCCGCTCCGTGGCTCGACGACTCATTGCGAGCTCACAGAACAGGGCTCCGGGCAGCCGAGCGGAAATGGAGGAAAACTCGCCTCCCTGCGGACCTGGCATCCTTTCACTCCCTCCTCTCTACATTTTCCTCCTCTGTCTCTGCTGCTAAAGCCACTTTCTACCACTCTAAATTCCAAGCATCTGCCTCTAACCCTAGGAAGCTCTTTGCCACCTTCTCCTCCCTCCTGAATCCTCCTCCCCCTCCCCCTCCTCCCTCTCTGCAGATGACTTCGTCAACCATTTTGAAAAGAAGGTCAACGACATCCGATCCTCGTTTGCTAAGTCAAATGACACCGCTGGTTCTGCTCACACTGCCCTACCCTATGCTCTGACCTCTTTCTCCCCTCTCTCTCCAGATGAAATCTTGCGTCTTGTGACGGCCGGCCGCCCAACAACCTGCCCGCTTGACCCTATCCCCTCCTCTCTTCTCCAGACCATTTCCGGAGACCTTCTCCCTTACCTCACCTCGCTCATCAACTCATCCCTGACCGCTGGCTTACGTCCCTTCCGTCTTCAAGAAAGCGAGAGTTGCACCCCATCTGAAAAAAACCTACACTCGATCCCTCCGATGTCAACAACTACAGACCAGTATCCCTTCTTTCTTTTCTCTCCAAAACTCTTGAACGTGCTGTCCTTGGCCAGCTCTCCCGCTATCTCTCTCAGAATGACCTTCTTGATCCAAATCAGTCAGGTTTCAAGACTAGTCATTCAACTGAGACTGCTCTTCTCTGTATCACGGAGGCGCTCCGCTCTGCTAAAGCTAACTCTCTCTCCTCTGCTCTCATCCTTCTAGACCTATTGGCTGCCTTCGATACTGTGAACCATCAGATCCTCCTCTCCACCCTCTCCGAGTTGGGCATCTCCGGCGCGGCCCACGCTTGGATTGCGTCCTACCTGACAGGTCGCTCCTACCAGGTGGCGTGGCGAGAATCTGTCTCCTCACCACGCGCTCTCACCACTGGTGTCCCCCAGGGCTCTGTTCTAGGCCCTCTCCTATTCTTGCTATACACCAAGTCACTTGGCTCTGTCATAACCTCACATGGTCTCTCCTATCATTGCTATGCAGACGACACACAATTCATCTTCTCCTTTTCCCCTTCTGATGACCAGGTGGCGAATCGCATCTCTGCATGTCTGGCAGACATATCAGTGTGGATGACGGATCACCACCTCAAGCTGAACCTCGGCAAGACGGAGCTGCTCTTCCTCCCGGGGAAGGACTGCCCGTTCCATGATCTCGCCATCACTGTTGACAACTCCATTGTGTCCTCCTCCCAGAGCGCTAAGAACCTTGGCGTGATCCTGGACAACACCCTGTCGTTCTCAACTAACATCAAGGCGGTGGCCCGTTCCTGTAGGTTCATGCTCTACAACATCCGCAGAGTACGACCCTGCCTCACACAGGAAGCGGCGCAGGTCCTAATCCAGGCACTTGTCATCTCCCGTCTGGATTACTGCAACTCGCTGTTGGCTGGGCTCCCTGCCTGTGCCATTAAACCCCTACAACTCATCCAGAACGCCGCAGCCCGTCTGGTGTTCAACCTTCCCAAGTTCTCTCACGTCACCCCGCTCCTCCGCTCTCTCCACTGGCTTCCAGTTGAAGCTCGCATCCGCTACAAGACCATGGTGCTTGCCTACGGAGCTGTGAGGGGAACGGCACCTCAGTACCTCCAGGCTCTGATCAGGCCCTACACCCAAACAAGGGCACTGCGTTCATCCACCTCTGGCCTGCTCGCCTCCCTACCACTGAGGAAGTACAGTTCCCGCTCAGCCCAGTCAAAACTGTTCGCTGCTCTGGCCCCCAATGGTGGAACAAACTCCCTCACGACGCCAGGACAGCGGAGTCAATCACCACCTTTCGGAGACACCTGAAACCCCACCTCTTTAAGGAATACCTAGGATAGGATAAAGTAATCCTTCTCACCCCCCTTAAAATATTTAGATGCACTATTGTAAAGTGGCTGTTCCACTGGATGTCATAAGGTGAATGCACCAATTTGTAAGTCGCTCTGGATAAGAGCGTCTGCTAAATGACTTAAATGTAAATGTAAATCAAGGAATCTTTGTGTTGTCTGTGAATTTATAGCACGACTTTTGATGTTCCTTGGTTGGGGTCTGAGCAGATTATTTGTTGCAATTGCAAACGTAATAAAATGGTGGTCCGATAGTCCAGGATTATGAGGAAAAACATTAAGATCCACAACATTTATTCCATGGGACAAAACTAGGTCCAACGTATGACTGTGACAGTGAGTGGGTCCAGAGACATGTTGGACAAAACCCACTGAGTCGATGATGGCTCCGAAAGCCTTTTGGAGTGGGTCTGTGGACTTTTCCATGTGAGTATTAAAGTCACCAAAGATTAGAATATTATATGCTATGACTACAAGGTCCGGAATTCAGGGAACTCAGTGAGAAACGCTGTATATGGCCCAGGAGGCCTGTAAACAGTAGCTATAAAAAGTGATTGAGTAGGCTGCATAGATTTCATGACTAGAAGCTCAAAAGACGAAAACGTCATTTTTTTTTTTGTAAATTGAAATTTGCTATCGTAAATGTTAGCAACACCTCCGCCATTGCGGGATGCACGGGGGATATGGTCACCAGTGTAGCCAGGAGGTGAGGCCTCATTTAACACAGTAAATTAATCAGGCTTAAGCCATGTTTCAGTCAGGTCAATCACATCAAGATTATGATCAAGGGTAAAGGGTTAAAAGTGTGGTCAGGGTTAAGGTTAGGTTTAGGTTAGGTTTAGGTTTAAAATAAGCTTTTATGACTTTGTGGCTGTGCCAGCAAGTGAACACTCTGAAGAGCTGCCTCCAGGGCAAGATTCATGACAATAAATGCTGCGAATGTATATGAATGCTACAGACTTTGTGGCGAAGCAGAAATATCAGCGTACAGCAATTTCAGAGGTTGTGAGTTCAAAGCCCAGGTGGGGTCATATTGAAAAGTCAGTACTAAGTGATACATGTAATCATATTGTCATTGATTCAAGATTTATTTACACTGTTTTAGCTGAAAAGCGTATCACTTACTTTAAAACCCCATATCATTTAATTCTCTGACCAAAAAAACGTGACATTTGTGAAATAGCTGTTTTCACTTTGAGCTAAAATGTTCACATGTAAAAAATAAAAAGAGACATGTGAGGTCAGTTGTTCACATGTGAAACCATATGTTCACATGTAATAAATGTAGAGTTCACGTGTTAACACCACCTTTTCACGTGAGGAGAATAACACGTGTTCACCTCACATTGCAGATTCACATGTGAAAAATCTAACTCTCACAAAGGGAATTGCATTTTCACATGTGAACATATTTCGCATCCCGATATTGTTATATTTATTTAACATGAGATCATGTTTTCACGTGTTCATCTTCCAACAGGACAACGACCCTAAGCACACAGCCAAGACAACACAGGTTCGGGGCAAGTCTCTGAATGTCCTTGAGTGGTCCGTGAGTGGCACAGCCGTACTGAAACCTGACCAAACCTCTCTGGAGAGACCTGAAAAAAACCCATGAAAAATCCAAACTGACAGAGCTTGAGAGGATCTGCAGAGAAGACTGGGAGAAACTCCCCAAATACAGGTGTGCCAAGCTTGTAGAATCATACCCAAGAATACTCAAGGCTGTAATCGCTGCCAAAGGTGCTTCAACAAAGTACTGAGCAAATGGTCTGAATACTTATGTAAAATATATTTGCCCACAAAAATGAAAACCTGTTTTTGCTTTGTCATTATGTGTAATTGTGTGTTGATCGACAAGAACATTTTAGAATAAGTCTGTGACGTAACAAAATGTGTAAAAAGTGAGTGTAAAAATGTGTAAAAAGTGAGTCTAAGTACTTTCCAAATGTATATTTATATTTTCTGAGAGGTCTCTCTCGTGATGGGTGAAAAATAAGCTAAATGTGTTGGCTGTAACATGAACATCAGCCTCAGCACGACTCCAGACAATTAGTGTGAGCATAGAGATCAAGGTTGTTAAATTTACATGAAAGCCTCTTTCTTTAGGTACTGTACCCACTTCATGTAACAATGGAGATAATTGGGCTATTTCCTGTAAGTAGTAACACTAACAAATAGCCAACCATTATGAAGAACAATTTTCCACAAATAATCCCCACAAAAGACCTATAGGATTCATAAATCAATTATGTTTTGCTGTCAATGTAGTTACGTTTCATTGACCAATTACATTGTTTTGAAGTGTGACAATTCGATGAAGGAAGAGTTCACATAGCGTGTAGAGCACCCCCTGAAAAA
Source organism: Oncorhynchus keta (assembly GCF_023373465.1). Classification (NCBI taxonomy): domain Eukaryota; kingdom Metazoa; phylum Chordata; class Actinopteri; order Salmoniformes; family Salmonidae; genus Oncorhynchus; species Oncorhynchus keta. The sequence goes on along the minus strand of NC_068448.1, from coordinate 47,874,363 downwards.
ATGTCCTTCAAATGCCAGCATTACACTATGAAGCTAATCTATGCCCAGACAAACAAGAGTTCTGCACACTGCACACACCCATACACACACACACACACACACACACACACACACACACACACACACACACACACACACACACACACACACACACACACACACACACACACACACACACACACACACACACACACACAGCTGATACACCTTCTGTAGGAGGCATGTGACAGGGATAGAGGGACCAGAATGCTTTGCTCTTTTTATTCTGCCTAGTAATTCCACCTCAGCAATCACACTGTTCCCCAGTCGGCCTATGATCTTCATTATGGCTAAAGATTACTGTGACTAAAGTATATATACTCCCAAGTGGTACTAGTGGGTTGGTGTCTGTGGGGGGTTAACTTTTTAATGCAGTAGACTAAATCAGGGTCACAGAGTGTTTCTTGGTAGTCTTAAACAAATCTACTTTGAAACAAAAGTATACACCTCACACACATGGTTAAGGGCTTAAAAAAAAGAAGACACCTCTACCAAGTCAGATATAGAGTTGAAATGTATTACATTTTGTAGTTTGCATCCCAATATGACATTGCATATACATCACAGAAGACTGAAATATAACAAAACCGTTTGACATAGAAACACCAGACTTTCATATTTTTTTTACAGTTAAAATCTTGAACAATTATGAAAGTATGAAAAATATTAATAACATTCCACCCATGAGGACATTGGCTGCAGGAAAGGCCTACAGAACTGCACATACTGTATGTACAGTACGTGTACTGGTAGTGAGTCTATTTCCCTTGCTGAATATCGGAAAAAAAACACTTGTAACAGCCTCTTAATTATGAAATGGTCAACACACGGAGTGCTTAAGCTTGGGCTGCCAATTGGCGTAGCGGTCTAAGGCACTGCATCTCAGTGCTAGAGGCATCACTACAGACCCCGGTTCAATTCCAGGCTGTATCACAACTGGCTGTGATTGGGAGTCACATAGGGTGGCGCACAATTGGCCCAGCGTCGTTAGGGTTTGGCTGTCATTGTAAATAAGAATTTGTTCTTAACCGACTTGCCTGGTTAAATAAAAAAATTCTAATTAAGCCATAGACATTTCTCAGAGGGGTTAATTTGACACCAGCATTGAAAGAGAACGACAAAATAACGCAACGCTGGTCAGAATGCATTTTCCCTTCCATACGTATATGACGAGGAGCTTGTTAAAATTCCGCCTTAGATCTGCATATCAGTATTTGTCTGGCAACGGTCTGAAGCTGAGCTCAGGCAGCAGTGACTCGGTACGTCAACATGATTAGATTGGTTCAGCAAATCTTAGGTTACCATTAACCATTGATAACCATAAGTAATCGTTAACTATTGAGAAACCATTCGTGTTATTAATCACATTACCCTCACACCTGTTTTAAAGGGGATTGATGGCTGACGTTCCACTCTCCGAACCCTCCAAACAGTGCACTACATTACGGGAGCATTAGTAAGCATTCTGTTGCATTTGAGACATTCAACATTAACTAGGAAAGTTTAAGACTTGTAAAGGAGACATCATACAGAGTTGCTGAACACGACGTGACTTGTACGTACAGTACATACTAACAGGCGAGAGGGTAATGTGATTGATAACATGAACGGTAATCAATGGTTAATCGTTGCATAACAAAACCACAAAAATGAACCGTTAGGTTCAAATTGAACTTAAAAGGTTTGAAATGCATGAGGGGTTTTGTCCCCACTTCAATATCCTTGCTGCTTAGTGCATCTGTTTCGAATAGGCAAAGCTTTGTTAATGTGCACCACTGAACAGCCACTATGTGGTCATGCTGGCAGGCACAAGTTGAGGATTATAGTGACAATTGATAGGACAAGATTACCGCCCCAGCCTTAGGTAGCTGGGACCATTATATTATTATTTATTTATTGTTTATGGTTAGCCATGTAAAAGTAAGTAAGCCTTGTCCGAGCCAGAATGGCCCATAGAGCCTCTCTCTTGTTTGTAGTGTGAGGCAGCTTGGTGTACACTACATCTGTGCACTGTGAATGATTGATTAGCCATGTCAATTAATCCATTTGTATTAGTATCTAGGCCTACCAACCATTGTAATTACAGAATGTTGATAGTGACAACATAATGTTGTTCATTATTCAAATACTAATGTAATAACTACTTCAATGTGATTGATCCTCAAAGTAAATCAATTAAATGGTATTCAATGGCAGTTAATTAACTTTCCTATCTATTTGTGTTTGCCTCATTAGCTGCAATGTTTTATACACACTACATCGGAAGCTAATTTCAAACTATTTCTGTCTCAGACAAATTATTTTTGAGACACATTAATTACAGAGCCTGTAATTATAGAATCTTCATTATGACTGGTTCTGATGACTCATAGGATGGTGACTTCATTGTATCCGTTAGGAAATTCATTTTTGCATCATACAGGAGGAGAGAAGGTCTTGGGTAAAGCCTCGGATCTCTCCGCCGTTCCCGCGGAGTATCAGGATCTCCGAGAGGTTTTCAACAAGGCCCGCGACACATCTCGTCCTCCACATCGACCCTATGACTGCGCCATTGACCTTCTCCCTAGCACTACACTGCCCTGTCTGGTCCGGAGACCAAGACCATGGAAGGGTACATTGAGGATTCTCTGGGGGAAGGGTTCATTCGTCCTTCTTCTTCCCCTGTCGGCCCCGTGTGTGTATCAACTACCGGGGCCTTAATGACATCACGGTAAAGAACAGTTACGCGCTGCCACTCCTCGCCTTGGCTTTCGAGTGTCTCCAGTTGGACCTTCGGAATGCCTACCATCTGGTTCGGATACGGGAGGGAGACGAATGGACGACAGCCTTTAACACAGCTAGTGAGCTCTACGAGTATCTGGTTATGCTATTCGGAACTGACCAACGCTCCTGCAGTTTGAGTTTGAGTTTATTTAATTTTTTACAGGGACAGTGCACATTAATAAATGTTTCAGTAAAAGTGCAAAGTGCCAGTTTTTTAGCCAGCTGGCTAATTTTCAACCGCAGTCCCTGGGCAGGTTATTAAAAACAATTACAATATAGACCATCATTGAGCAGTGAGGACACGCAGAGCAACATAGGACAAGCAAGACATAGCATACCGACAGAGCAACATAGGACAAGCAAGACGTAGCATACAGACAGAGCAACATAGAACAAAAAGCAGCAAGACAAAATTCATTAAAGCAACAAAGTGTTTCCACACCTCACAAGCTACAGACAATAGACAACATGTAAAGCGGCAATACACAGCTAGGGATTATGATCACAAATCTGATTGACCTTTAGCCATGTATTCATACATTTTGTGAAAGTGTAATATGTGGTGCAGTTATCTGTGTCTGATGGCAGTGTATTCTAGACATGGGATGCTCTCACAGAGAAAGCGGATTTACTAAAGGTGCTTTTCCTTAAGGGAACTATACAGTCACCTCTCATGGCAGACCTTGTGGATATGTTGCCATATGTTGGATTTTCTGTTTCACAAAAATACTGAGTGGAGGGGGAGCCAGGCCATTTAGGATCTTGAATACAAGACATGCGTCAGTGTATTGCACAAGATTATCCCAACTCAGGAGCTCATGCTTTCTGAGGATGTAACTGTGATGATGGCTATTGGGCTTCCTATCAAGCACTTTGAGAGCCTGTTTGTAGACAGACTGAATAGGTTTTAATATTGTACAGCAAGCTTGTGCCCAACTAGTCAAGCAGTATGTTAAGTGGGGGAGTATCATATATTTGAAGTACAGTTTTGCTACCTCTGTAGTCAAACAATTTTGTTTCAATCGGAAATTAGCTACCCGTAGGTTGAACTTGGTTATCTGAATGACCTTTTTCACATGCTTTTTAAAAGAGAGGTTGGAATCAAGTATGATGCCAAGGTACTTAAAATCAGATACCACCTGGAACTTCTCGCCTGACACATAAACATCTGGTTCAGTAGCATCTGTTGCCCTCTTTGTGAAGAACATGCAAACAGTTTTTTTCACATTGACATGCAAACACGAGTCACCGAGCCCCTTTGTAACCTGGACCATTACAGTAGTGAGTTCTTGTGCAGCTTGTTGTTTGCTCTTTGCATGCACATATATCACTGTATCATCTGCATACATTTGTACTTTAGACCCAGTACAGACACAAGGCAGATCATTAATGTACAGGCTGAACAGGAGGGGCCCCAGTATTGACTCTTGGGGCACGCCCACATCATAGTTAAGAGTGGGCGACAGCTCATTGCTCACTCTAACACACTGAGGTATGATTTCATCCATCTCAAGGCATCGGGGGAAAAGTTGAACTTGGACAATTTTGTGATGAGAATCTCATGGTTAACAGTTTCAAAAGTCTTCCTTAGGTCCAGAAACACAGCCCCAACAACGCCCCCTTTGTCCATCTTGGACTTCACATCTTCCAGAAGAAAGCAGATGGCCGTTTCTGTGGAGTGTTTCGCTCTGAAGCCAAACTGCATGGAGTGTAATGTGAAGGGGCTGTTGTTGAGTTGAGCAATCAGTTGTTCTGCTACACACTTTTCAACAACCTTTGACACCACAGGTAGTCTACTAATGGGCCTGTAGTTACTCACGTCAGCAGGGTCACCCCGATTTAAAGATGGCCGTTATTATGGCCGACTTCCATACCCTTGGAAACACCCCGAGACCAATAGATGTGTTGTTGACCTTAGTAATGGGGCCAATGAGTGACTCTTTGTAGTTTTTAAGAAAGGTAGAGTCCAGCCCAAACAATCCCTGGCTTTAGAGTTCTTTAGTCTGTTCACCTTAGACTCAGAAACCTCTCTTATGATGAAGACAGGTTGAGCATCATTTACTAGCACTGAGCCCAAGAAACCAGTGGAGGGGTTCTGTGTCAGTACCCTGACAGAGTCAATAAAGTAGGAATTGAAGGCTATTGCTATTACGACTGCATCCTGTGTTAGATTGTTATTCACCATGATTTCTAGTCTTTTTGCGGTGTTACTAGGGTCTTTCCCTGTTAACTGTTTTAGATACTCCCAAATCAATTTAGAATTTCCCTTCGCTTCACCAATTATGTTAATAAAAAAGTTTGCCTTGGCCTGTCTGATTTCTTTCATCACCTCATTTCTCAACATGGTAAACCTACGTCTGTCATGCTCCAATTTGGATCTTGGATCTTAAACCTGCTCTTAGGCTATACGTGTCAGATTATGATCAGATAGCCCAGTAACCATATTGAATGATTTAGTCACTCTCTCTGGTTTATTACTGAACACCAAATCAATCTGTGTTTTAGAGCAACAAGTCACCCTGGTTGGCCCTTTAACTAGCTGTGAAAGGTCAAAGGTATTGGTGATCCGTTTGAGGGGTTTCCTACAAGACTTGTCTTCATAATTAATGTGAAAATCTCCCATTAAGATGATCTCTTTCCCAAAATCACATTCCCTAAGCATGTTATTAAACAGTGTTTCAGGCTCTGGTCAATTATGTGCTCCATGACACGTTGAACCGGTTCATGCTTGTCTACCTTGACGACACCCTTGTCTTTTCCCGTTCGGTTCAGGAGCATGTTTTCCACACCCGACAAGTCCTCCAGCGCTTCCAGGAGAACCAGTTGTTTGTCAACGTGGAGAAGTGTGAATTTCATCGCTCCACTATCTCCTTTCTGGGATACGTCATCGCTGCCGAGAACATTCAGATGGATCCGGACAAGGTGAGAGTGGTATTGGAGTGGCCCCAACCCACATCCAGAGTGCAGCTGCAACGTTTCCTGGGATTTGCTAATTTCTACCGCTGCTTCATCCGGGGCTTCCCCCAATCTCTGCACTCACCATCCAAGGTTTCCGTTCACGTGGATCTCAAGCATCGGTTCTCTACAGCCCCATCTTAATCCATTAAGACCCGTCCCGTCAGTATGTGGTGGAGGTCGACGTCTCGGACGTTGGAGTGGGGGCCATCCTGTCCCAGCGTTCTGCCCATGACCAAAAGCTGCATCCCTTTGCTTTTCCTTTCCCATCTAAATCGATGAGATGGCTGATTTCTATTAATTTCCCCATGATGTCAAGCAAAGAGGCACTGAGTTTGAAGGTAGGCCTTGAAATACATTCACAGGTACACCTCCAATTGACTCAAATTATGTCAATTAGCCTATCAGAAGCTTCTAAAGCCATGACATAATTTTCTGAAATTTTCCAAGCTGTTTAAAGGCACATAGTGTATGTACACTTCTGACCCACTGGAATTGTGATACAGTGAATTATAAGTGAAATAATCTGTCTGTAAACAATTGTTGTAAAATTTAGTTGTGTCATGCACAAAGTAGATGTCCTAACCGACTTGCCAAAACTATAGTTTGTTAACAAGAAATTTGTGGAGTGGTTGAATAACGAGTTTTAATGACTCCAACCTAAGTGTATGTAAACTTCCGAATTCAACTGTATATTTATTTTATTTTTGACCAGAGGAAAAAGTCCCTCCTACTGGCTCTCCAACACCACTTCCAGTAGCAATCTGTACCAGGACCAACCCTGCTTAGCTGCAGAGGCAAGCCAGCAGTGGGATACAGGGAGGTATGCTGTTTTTTGGAGTTCCAAGATACGCCTCCACCCAAAGCACTGTATATCTGTTAATGTAAATGTTAACTGATGTTATTGTGTGTACACTCTTCATTTCTATTGAAGGTCTGTAAAACTAACACAGAGATTGAAGAGAAAGCCCTCAGAGGTCTCCACAGAGAATTCTTATCTGTGTAAGGCACTATAGCTCTCTGTGTGCTTCTGAGTGTGAGTGTGTGGCGGAGGAGATGGGGTGAAACGTAATGCTGCTCTAGTTGTTGGAATCAAAAAGTGCTTTGCTGTGTCTTCTTCTTTTTCTCTTCTACATCGCTCTTGTCAGCACCTAGCAGATCAAGCGTTGATAAAGAGACAAAGCATCCTGACGCTCCACTGTGGCATCTCTCCAGATCTCTGCCCACCCATACACCTACTGCTGCCCATTCCATTTCTGAGGTTTAGTGTGCCACGCCAGGCCCTGATTCAGCAGGAACAACCGGTCTTTATGCTGACATGGGGATGTTTTTAGACTGGAGGGAAAATCTATTTTGACACACTAATTCTGCTCCCCACTTGACGAGGCCAGATAGTAGAATGTTAAATTGTTATCTAGATTTATGAGGTTTTGGTTGGTAGTGACAAGGTTATTTGTCATTGGGGGTTGGCTTGGTGCTTCACCCACTTGAACAGGCTGAGTTGTTGAACTTTTAAATTACTATTTGCATAACATAAAAGTTTCTTCTTTGATATGTAGTCTACTCATCATTCTGTACAGGGTTGCAAGCATTGCAAAATTGCAAACTGGAAAGAACCACAGCCTAATTTGCAATGTTATGCAACTATCCAGCCAGGTCGTTCAAGATTGGACATCTGGAAATGCCTTAAAACCGGCCACTATAGAAACAGTGAGTGCTATTACCATCAAGTAGGCTTGGGTTTTGCTTGGGCGTTATGGATTGGCGTTATCCCGTGACTTTGGATCCCATACTGTTTTTTGGAGGGGTTAACCCTATCCCAAACCTTAAAACTTCTTTGGGATAGGGGGCAGCATTTTCACTTTTTGGATGAATAGCGTGCCCAGAGTAAACTGCTTCCTACTCAGTCCCAGATGCTAATATATGCATATTATTATTAGTATTGGATATAAACCACGCTAAAGTTTCCAAAACTGTTTGAATTATGTCTGTGAGTGTAAGAGAACTCATATGGCAGGCAAAAACCTGAGAATTAATCCAAACAGGAAGTTGGAAATCTGAGGTTTGTCGTTTTTGAACTCAGCCCCATCGAATACACAGTGGGATATGGGTCATTTTGCACTTCCTAAGGCTTCCACTAGATGTCATCCGTCTTTAGAATGGTGTTTCAGGTTTCTACTCTGAAGGGGGAGAGAATGAGAGCTGCTTGACTAAGGGGTCTGGCAGCAGCCTCGTTCTCAGTCACGTGCGTTCACATGAGAGGTATCTCTCGTTCCATTGCTTTTCTACAGACAATGGAATTCTCTGGTTGGAACATTATTGAACATTTATGATAAAAATATACTAAAGATTGATTTTATACTTAGTTTTACAAGTTGTAATATAACTTTTTGAACTTTTCGTCCAACTTTCGGCTGGACCTGAACGCGCGTTTGGAAGCTATCTAGACATAAATTATGGACTTTATGGAACAAATCAAACATTTATTGTCGAATTGGGATTCCTGGGAGTGCATTCTGATGAAGATCATCAAAGGTAAGTGAATATTTATAATGCTATTTCTGACTAATGTTGACTGCTTCAACATGGCGGATATTTATTTTGGCTGGTTTGGGCTCTGAGCGCCGTACTCAGATTATGCTTTTCCCGTAAAGTTTTTTTGAAATCTGACACAGCGGTTGCATTAAGGAGAAGTGTATCTAAAGTTCCATGCATAACACTTGTATTTTCATCAACATTTATCATGAGTATTTCTGTGAATTGATTTGGCTCTCTGCAAAATCACAGCATGTTTTTTGAACTACTGAACATAACACACCAATGCAAAATTAGATTTTTGGATATAAATATGCACTTTATCGAACAAACATACATGTATTTTGTAACATGTAGTCCTAAGAGTGTCATCTGATGAAGATCATCAAAGGTTAGTGATTCATTTTATCTCTATTTGTGCTTTTTGTGACTCCTCTCTTTGGCTGGAAAAATGGCTGTTTTTTCTGTGACTTGGTGGTGACCTAACATAATCGTTTGTGGAGCTTTCGCTGTAAAGCATTTTTGAAATCAGACACTGGATGGATTAACGAGAATTTTATCTTTAAAATGGTACCTAATACTTGTATGTTTGAGAAATTTGATTTACGAGATTTCTGTTGATATGCATTTGGCGCCCTGCAATTTCATTGGCTGTTGGCTAGCGGAACCCCAGTCCTAGACAGGTTCAGAATGAGTGCCTAAACTTAACCCTTAACTTCTACATGTGATGTTTGGAGAAATTGAATAATACAGAGCAGCAGGAGCAACAAAAACACATTTTGGAGCAACCTTGAAATTTCACATTTGGATTATGTGAGGAACATCTAATTCTGCAGTGAGACTGTGGGAGCTTGTTGAACTGTCCCCGTTGATTTCTGAAGCAAAGTCAAATTAATGTTATCAGCTCGCCACGTAATCTACACAGCAGAATTATCTATTCATTTCGTGTTAAATATGCAGTCCGCAAAACAAATTTGTACGAATATTTTTTTTAAAAAAACACACACGTAACATATACAGTAGGGCGTTGTGGAATACCAAGAGTGTGCAAAGCTGTCATCAAGGAAATGCGTGGCTACTTTGAAGAATCTCAAATGTAAAATATATTTTGATTTATTTAACACTTTTTTGGTCACTCCATCATTCCATGTGTGTTATTTCATAGTTTTGATGTCTTCCCTATTATTCTACAAGTCAGAAAATAGTCAAAAATCCTTGAATGAGTAGGTGTCCAAACCTTTGACTTGTACTGTAATTAGAAATTAATGATATAGTCAGTGGCGACCGGTCATTTAGGGCAGGTGGGCTTTTGAGCAAATAGTAATAATAAATAAATATACATACAGTGGGGCAAAAAAGTATTTAGTCAGCCACCAATTGTGCAAGTTCTCCCACTTAAAAAGATGAGAGAGGCCTGTAATTTTCATCATAGGTACACTTCAACTATGACAGACAAAATTAGAAAAAAAATCCAGAAAATCACATTGTAGGATTTTACATTTATTTATTTGCAAATTATGGTGGAAAATAAGTATTTGGTCACCTACAAACAATACTTTTTTGCCCCACTGTATATATATTTTGGGGGGGCTTGCCTGTTTTGCATGTTATTTTGGCATTAATACGTGTCACATATAAGTTTGAAAACAGTGAAAGAAATATATATATCATTGAGTTTTTAAAGCTGCATACAAATATAGTCTCCTTTTTGTTTTCTTGAGTAAGGCAGCTCCAAAATGCAGGTGTTTTAGCCTAGCTCAGTGCTTTACGTGGTGGGGCAAGCCAGCAGAAAATATGGAGTGTGATTGGCTCAGTGTTCTGTTACTCATAGGGACACTACATCACTGCCAAGTCTAAGGGTAGTTAGAAAATTCAAGCCCCTTGGGTGCTGCCATAGAGTTACATTAGAAGGGCCCATCCAAGAAGGCTCAAGGTCATTGGCCACAGTTAAAATGACATCAAATCACGTTATATCTACAGTAGCTTTGATTGGACTGACCATGTCAACATCATACTTTCAAAATCTTAGTCTGAATCAAGTCGACAATCTACTGGCAACTCCTTTATAATCATTGTCATATGAAGAGCAATAATGAAGAGAAATTATAGATAAAACAAGTTGGAAGTCACAAATTCAACAATGCGTGGTTTGGGAGGGATCAGTGGCTAACTTTAAGCATTGCTATTCAGTGGAGTGGCTGTGTTGTTCAAAGTCTAAGATTAAGGGTCTCTTTTCCTCGTTTAAAATGATAAACATTCAACATTGGACATGCTGTCTATGAAACATGATTTGTGCCACGCTTAAGACAGCTGTTAACTCAGAACTGCAAAATCTGACTTTATGAACTTTGTGAGTTCAAGATGACTGGGAAATTGGAAAAAAAATGAGCTACGACTGAGAAAATGAGTTTTGAACTTTCATCCAACTGTAAATCTGGAACTCGGGCCTGTTTCTAGGGCTACGATCGGAAGATTACTGACGTCATCATGATTGAACTTTTTTAATTTTATTCCCAGTTGTCTTGAAAGCACCATGAATCCAGAAAATGGCTCACGAAGGACAGCTGTGCCACCTTCCTGTTCAATTGAGCACAGCACAACAATGTGAGTCCAAAAATGTATTGTATGCTTCTGCATAAATTATAATATGCCAGGGAGATATGTATACTGTGGCTAAGAAAGTAATACTAAGTTTATGTTGTGTAGTAAGCTGTTAGTTGCCCTTGTGCCTCACCCTAATAATTTGGTCTATTTTCACCTCTTAATTTTGCCAATTGTTCTGACTTGGTGGTGCACATGTAGCCTTTAACCTGTTTTGGAGAAATGTAATATTTGAATATTGTAAGAGCTTTCATTGTCTGCATATATGCCCCATTTATTTATCCTACAGTTCTGACTTGGTGTACAGGGAGAACACTCTAAGAACGGCCCATGTTCTGAATTCGGTCGCTGCACTTTTCAAAAGTGCTGAACAAATAGTTATATTGACTATGGACGTCCTCGCTTGCTCATTAATGTCTTAATCGAAATTCTGGATTGCCTCTTTCGTTGCCAGACAAGGCTCCACTGATAGCCAGGTGTAGCAGTGGTAAGGTGTTGGGACTGCTGTTGGGACAGTTTTATGTAGGCCCTAACAGTTTGTGGGCACTGCAATTAATGTATTGTTGTTATTGTGTCGTGGCTTTTCTTGCATGCATCCCAAATAAAAAAAGTTGCCCCACCAAGATTTACATGCCACTAGATGTACTACGCAATAGGATTACATATTAAACAAAAAACGGGGACCCGTTTTGGTTCATGAGCACCACTTTCAAAATTGCTGGCTGAAATTAAACAAAAGTTCTGGATCATCACTTTAATTGAGTCATTTGAACCAATGCTGAGAAAGACAGGAGATATGTCCAATTAGTTAACTCGTTTTTGTCTCTCCGCACACATCTCAACAGAGGTGCTATCCGGAATCCTTGGAACGTCCCTATCCTAAACCTTAACCAAAACCATAATCCTTACCTTAATTAAACGTTTACATGTGAACTTCAATAGGGGTAGGGACATTCCAAGGACCCGGATAGCACTGACCGAAGACAGAGTGTCAGGGGCATTGTGAATGTATGCATCGCGCGAGTTAATTCTGCGGTAGCGGGGCGCGCAATGCTTCTTCGAGAAAAGAGTAGCGGTGTTGGCTTGCAGCTCTCCCATTGGCTGCCCCACAGGATGCCCAGGTGTTGACAGAGATGGAATCAGCAGCTGGATCTCACGACGTTGCCTGACAGAGACCTCGAAAGTGAGGTTCGCCTTGCTATCTTTCCAATTGTAGCCTATGCTACACATATTTGAATAGAAATTGAACAGTATAATTATCAACAAGGAGAACAAAGATATGTAGCGTTAAATCAGCACATCGCCCGTCTGCGCCCTCCCTCTGTAATTCAAACCCCGTGACTCCTCAATGGTGCCTGCTGCAACCGCTGCGTGGGGAAAATAACCTGAAGACAAGGCTGTCAAAGTATCTGAGACTCATCTAAAGGAAGTTTACACTTGTCCGTTTATCTGAACGCTTCCTTCCACGTTGTGTGTCCGAGAGAGCCCTCTGTTTGGAGGCTGTCGCTGGCGGTCATCCGGCGCTCGTGTAAGTGGTCGATTATCACATTAACTTCTCGTTTATTCTAGTCTACCTTTGCGATATCATCACAAATAGCATTGACCAAAATGTAAGAATTCAACGATGCAAGATTGAAATGAACTTTGTCCTTGTTGAGAAATAGGCAGACACTTGTCATGATTTCTATCTAAACGTTTGTTTACCTCGTTATAGCCTTACCATATGGACAGGACAGATATTAAAATGTGTAATGTCTTTATTAATGAGTCTATAGGTGATTGTGTGTTTTACGATAAAGGTAACAAGAACACATAGCGTGGACCGACGTCCACTCACCACATTCGTTTGTTTATCAGCAACACCTGTTATGCATGTTGATCACTGATGTTGCTGCATGCCATCTTCTCATTGATAATCTGTTTCAATAAAACATTGCAAACGTGGCAGTCAGAACGGGGGATGGATAGGCTGGACTGCAACAATTGATTTCATGACCCACAGTGCACAGACGTCAATTCAAAGTCTAACGTAATTTCAATGAAATTAAGTGGAATCGACGTTTTTATTTAACCAGTGTGTGCCCAGTTAGGGAGGTTCGATCTGATTGTGTAGATAACACTGTGATTTAAATGTCAATGTACATAGAATCTCCTTCAGGCAATGCGACCTGAAAATTGGTGTGAATGCGACATATCAGTCTCAACATTGTCAATTTCATGATGCAGGTATATGCAGGGCTATATAGGTAAACACGTGTTTGGATACCTCTGACCGAGCAAGAAGGATTAGGCCTAGGTTAAAAAAAACAATGGCGATGAATGAATATGCTGGAGAATGTGTGAGCGTAAGTCACGAGAGTGGGTTGTGGGGATTTAAATCAGGGGAAGAATGTCGGGCTGCCAAAAAGTGATGGCTTGCAGTCATACCCTTAGGGGGGTAAGTCTGGACTGGGGGACTAATGGCATTTGTTTCAGTACTGTAACGTTATATCCCATGATGTATCATTTCTATTCGGAGCCTAAATATAAGCAAAACAAGCATGCCTACTGAGAGTTGCTGTCTGTGATGCCTTGACTGACACCAATTGCTCTCACCTGTTGACCAGCAGTGTGATGTGTGCAATGGTTGACTATGTGACAATGCAGACTGCAAAATGCTCGAGTTATTATTTAATGGACACAAGATGACAAGGGCATAACCCATCAAAATGAACAGGTCATATACTACTGCACTTGTCTTTAAATTCAACAATCTCCTACAATTGGCTACCCACAATAGTTCACATTAACACACCGCATTGTGTAGTTGTCTATGATCTAATACACCTGTGTGATGTTTGTGTTAACATTCGAGGAACCAGTCTCAATTTTTTATTTCACATCCATTTGGTGAGAGGTGTTTTTGTCGTAGTGGTGGGTGGGTAAAATGACTGGGGAAGCCAAGCCAGAAAAAAAGTCATATTACAACCTATGTGTTGTGATAATTGCGTTGTTTGCTCTAGAACCTGCTAGTTCATAATTATGCCTTGCGACCATGATATATAGGCCTAAGGCTGAGACGATAAGAAGAAACCTCAACCTCTGTGTGTGGTGAAGTACACAAAGCATATTGCATGTAACATACAGCTCCATGACCTACAGCATTGGCAGACGAGTTACTGTAATGTTTCCGAACTTTTCGGACTTGATTTACCAATTGATTTCGAACCACGGAGAGTTACCGCAAGTCTTCGAGAACACAGGAGCTGCCTCCACTATTCCAGCTACCATTTCAACATCAACTTTTCAAAATCATCAAATCACCATTGCTTAGTCTCATAAATACTGTGACAACTAAAAGATACCAGAAACGATTTAGTCCAATCAACGTAAGATAAATATAATGTGGCTGGCCATAGTTCTGATTTGTGTGTATGTGTGTGCGTTCTTGCAAGTAGATTAAACACCCTACTTGTGGAGAAACACCAATGCCATGCTCCTCTCTTTTCATGTCGATGAAACGGTCGATGAATCTGTCATACAGTACATGCTTTTATTTTTTGTTGCCTTAGGCAAGCAAGCATTTTAGCCAGGTGGCCTAACTTTTAAAAATGTAACTAGGCAAGTCAGTTAAGAACATTCTTATTTACAATGAAGGCCTACACCGGCTAAACCTGAATGATGCTGGGCCAATTGTGCGCCGCCCTATGGGACTCCCAATCACGGCCGGATGTGATACAGCCCGGATTCGAACCAGGGTGTCTGTAGTGACACCTTTAGCACTGAGATGCAGTGCCTTAGACCGCTGCGCCACTTAGAACGAGCCCTTTCATGGACAATGACATTAGCTTTCTACATCTAGCTTCTTCCATTCTCTAAGTCCAGGAGCACAATGTATGAATTTATGGTTGGATTAGAATCCCCATTATAATCATTGGCCAGTACAGAGAATTAAGTAAAACCACAAGTCCAAATCCCTATCTCCATCCATGGCTAATTTAGGAAAGGGACCATTTTAGCTAGTCATCCACCAGAGGACAACACGACGAGATGCAACAATTCAAGTTGTTTCTGTCAATTACGTATTTCTCTAGATGCGATCTGATAGGAGTGAAGTCAAATCCAAACTTGAGATTTTTTTTTGAGGTGGGCCAGGACCATTCACAATTGAGCTCACTCAGTTTAGCTCAGTGCTGATTGGCTTTTATTTTATACTTTTTTATCAAGGGAGGCCAAATGCTCGCTGGCTTCCCTTGCATTCAATGCTACAGGTGTCAACAACATCTTCTTTATGACCAGACAGCATCAGATAGATGGCCTTCACATACAGAGACAGAGGGGGACTATTTTGCTCGCTCGGAGGCTTTCTCCGGTGAGATACATTCAGCCTCTTGCGAATTGAAGGAAAATTATGAAAACACAGGGAGATGAAGGATAAATAATTTGTTTTTTTTCTTGGTCATTTTTTGGGGGGGAAGCCTGGCTTCCCTTGGCATCCATGAATACACACCACTGTTCATCAGCACAGTTACACAGTAATTTATTCACAGAAACCATTAGATGCTGCAGTGCCAGCAGGTTGTGAATACAATGCAGCATATTCTCACCTTGGCACCAACTAGAGGGTGGTAATTGGGAGGCAGGTGCGGGGTGTGATAACAAGTTGACTGACAGTCACAAATGATCAGGTGTTCGGGGCGAAGCCCCAGAATGGATGCCACTCCTGACAGATAGTCCTAGGGAGAATCTCAAATTCTTACTCCTCGCGTCCTGTCCTCTCTTCTTGCCTCCTTCTCAAAACCCATTGGAGGAGAAGGTCAGCGGGGAGGGACCGCTGGTGTTTTCATCCAATGGGTTTTGAGAAGGAGGTGAGGAGAGAGTATGCGAGGAGTATGCACTTGAGATTCTCCCCTAGTTACTTCTAAGCCCTTGGAAATGGATTGGAAATGGTCTACTTCCTGACACATTAGTCAGACAAGACAAATGGCCAAATAGACACAAGCAAAGGCAATTATGCCAGATAAATGGGACACTTTTTGAAGAGACTTGGTGGACTTTCAAATCCAGTTAATCTGTTCTTGTGCTTTAGGTGCCCCTTTTGCAAAGTGACAGCGCCACTATGGAGTATCATCTATGATCTATTTAAATTGTTTTCACATCCTCGATCTCCAGCATTCACCCTAATAGCACAGAGCCATGCTATGCGTCACACATCGTAGGCCCTACAGCAAACCTCAAGTGGATAAGTTCATTCATTTTATTCATAAGATGCGTTTTTAGAATAAAAAATGTCCTTCTCAGTCACTCGGTGGAAGCGTCCCAAATGGCACCCTGTTCCCTACATAGTGCACTACCTTTGACCATAGGGGTGCCATTTTAAGACGTAGACCGTGAGAGCCGTTCTCTCCCTCCTGGTTAAGGCTGAGCACTGAACCTTAAGCTGGCCTCGAAGAGGCTAAAACAAGCAGTTAATTTAGCGCTTGGCTGCTGCTGCATTTTGAGCACACACACACACACACACACACGGGTCTGCTTTTCATGTATCCATCTGCTGTGAAGCCCTAGCCGGGTTGCGTTGACACCATTACTGTATGGGGGAAAGAAACGTGTAGAAGTGATAATGGACCTACATTCATAGTTTCTTGACCAGCTCGCTAATAATCACTGAATTGATAGCTAGACAGTCGGAGAGCATAATACATTTCCAAAACGATGAATTTTGACGGCAGAGAATGGTGCACTACCAATTTTCAGTGCGGCCCTCCGGACCTCGTCGAAGACAGAATGCTGCCCCCGGGACTAAATTAGTTTTACACCCCTGCTATACATGCAGTAAGGATGTTACTGTGTGTGTGTGTGTGTGTTATGGTACAGTTTAAACTACTATAGATCTGTGCCTAATCATTTTTTGTGTGCGTATCCATGTACAGTGTTTGTATTTTCCGTTTGAGTGTGTGTAATTCTGTCCGTGAAAAATAGGGAGTCTATTCTATCTTGAACATCCTTAGCTGAGAGATACAGGACTTTCATTCTCCTGTCCATCCTCTATCCAACCATTGTCATGTCCTGGTTGCTGCTATGTTACATAATCCCAATGCCTGTTCTCTCAATACTCGTACAGTAGCCATCATTTACTCACTCACAAGGGCAGTGAAGTCGAAGCTGGGCAACAACAAGCATGGTTTGTTTACGTAAAGAGAAAGCATCGGGCGAAACACTATATAATGAAGAGGAGCTTTGCATTGTGGGATTGATAGTGTATGTGTTGATGACTCATCAGTCCGAGTTAAGCAGTGGTGATGGATTAGCATAGCGATCTCTTCTAGGGCAGTAGGGTGATGTTGCCCCTAGACGCTGATCTGGGCTCAGTCCTGCATTTCCCCCACTAATGTTTAAGGTCAGGATTTGGGAATGAGAAGCTGATCCTAGATCTGTACCTAGGGAAAACCTCAATCCGGAGTGGAGGCACTCTGAATGGGGCTGTCTGATTCCCTGTGTTTCGTGGACATGAGTCACATGACATCTGTTATGAGTTGTTATTTTCATTCACTAGAGCTTGCAGTGACTCACTTAGTAACGATCCATGCTTTAATGCAACAGTATCTTTTTTGTTGCACAGTACGAGGTAAAAGAGCTATCTATCTTAGCTCTTTCAAATCGATATACCTAGTTTCTGGGAGTGAACATGAGTCATGAAGGATAGGCTATACCCATTTTTAGAAGACAATGAAACGATGTCGACACAATTTCCAAACACCGTAGCAGATCAGCACAGTTTGGTGCCTGCATCCCAAAATGGCACCCTATATAGTGCACTACTTTTGACCAGAGCCTATTTGGGATGCAACCTGTATAATCCACACATCCTGCTGTGCTGCTGCATTCGGGCTGATCCAAGCCTAATTTGTGCTATTGTTTTAGGTTGTGGGATAGTGGGTGTGTTATTGACAGTGTGTGACACAAATGTGGTGACATCTGCCTGGGAGGGTGTGTGGACATGCGTGCACGTGTAATAGGGAATGCATCATCAATGAAAACAGTCTTGTGGGGAACGTTGGCTGCCACGGAGCCTAAATCTCTGAGTCACCCTGGCGAGCGGATGCAGACACACTGTGTACACGTACACACACAGAGGCATAATTGATGCCCTCCACCCCCTGTCCTTGACATGACTATAAAAAGCATGACTGAATAACTGCCTCCTCCTGTGGGTTTGGAGTAATGATACATTTTCCCTCCACTAGTCTATACATTTGTCGACCCCAAATGGCACCCTATTCCCTAATATAGTGCACTACATTTGACCAAGGCCCTATGGGTGCTGGTCAAAAGGACTGCCATATATAGGGAATAGGGTGCCATTTGGGATGCACCCTAGGACTGTACTACCTGCCTACCGCCATGGCCCTCCCCAACGCCTGAGCCAAAGGCAGATACAGTAAAATAAATAGGTTGTTCCTCTTTTCCTACCGTACGTTGGAGACAGAACAATCAACTCCAGGAAGTCCAGCGGCAGAGCCAGGGGTAGGACGGGCGATGGCCTTGTGCTGTATTCTCCCCTCTCTCTCTCATCACCAGGATAATTTTTATCAGTAGGGACACGTATTGTACCACAGGGTGCCTTGAAGCCTCTTTTGTGCAACTGAGAAAGACTCAAAGTATTATTAGAATGTGTGTCCAGAAAGCAGTTGTTCCTTAGTCAGGCAGAAATACAAGGCAGAGTGCGATATACAATAGAATGTGAAATGCTGAAATCCCATCCAGTAATGCCAGGATACTTTCCCCCTGTGGACAGTCAGAGACGGCGGTCTCTCATATGTCTAAGTCAGAGTGGGTGGTCTTGTGAATGGCATCAATATGCATTTAAGCTGAACCATAGCAGCTTACTGAGACCCAGCCTGAAAGATCTTTCAAAAGGCAACTGTCACCTTCCCGGTATGAAAACTAAATATGACGCCTACCCCTTCCGTCCATCCTTGTCAAAAGGATTCTGAGGATGAGGCTAGGTCAATCACAGAGCGCATAATTCTCTGAGCTTATGATTCACCATTCTCTTTCCATCCTCTCTCATTTCACTCAATAGGGATGTGCTGCATCCACACTCGTATGCATGTAAGATGCAGTTACTTTATTGTTCATTTACATGGAAATTCGTATACAGTACAATACAAAAACGCTGGAAATGGAATGTAATTCTGAACAGAAAATATAAACGCATTTCAACGATTTTACTGAGCTACAGATCATATAAGGAAATCAATCAATTGAAATTAAATGAATTAGGCCCTAATCTATGGATTTCTTATGAGGGGTGCAGTCAGGACCAGCCAATCAGAATTAGTTTCTCCCCACAAAAGGGCTTTATTACAGTCAAAAATACTCCTCAGTTTCACCAGCTGTCCGGATGGCTGGTTTCAGATCATCTCGCAGGTGAAGAAGCCGGATGTGGAGGTCCTAGGCTGTTGTGTTATGCGTGGTCTGCGGTTGTGAGGCCGGTTGGATGTACTGCAAAATTCTTTCAAATGCAGTTGGAGGCGGCTTATTCTCTAGCAACAGCTCTGGTGGACATTCCTGCAGTCAGCATGTCAATTGCACGCTCCCTCAACTTGAGACATCTGTGGCATTGTGTTGTATGACAAAACCGCACATTTTAGTGGCCTTTTATTATACCCAGCACAAGGTGCACCTGTGTAATGGTCATGCTATATAATCAGCTTCTTGATATCCCACACCTGTCAGGTGGATAATTTATCTTGGCAAAGAATAAATGCTCACTAACAGATGTAAACAAATGTGTACATAATATTTTAGAGAAATACAGTGTATTCAGACCCCTTTTACTTTTTCCACATTTTGTTCCTTTACAGCCTTGTTCTAAAATGAATTAAAAAAAAAATCCCTTCATCAATCTACACACAATACCCCATAATGACAAAGCCGAAACAGGTTTTTAGAAATGTTAGCAACTGAAATACATAATTTACATATGTGTTCAGACACTTTACTCAGTACTTTGCTGAAGCACCTTTGGCAGTGATTACAGCCTCGAGTCTTCTTGGGAATGACGCTACAAGGTTGGCACACCTGCATTTGGAGTTTCTCCCATTCTTCTCTGCACGTCCTCTCAAGCTCTGTCAGGTTGGATGGGGAGCGTCGCTACACTGCTATTTTCATGTCTCTCCATAGGTGTTTGATAGGGTTCAAGTCCGGGCTCTGGCTGGGCCACTTAATTTGTTTTGAGTTAAAATACATTTGCAAAAATTTCTAAACTTGTTTTCACTTCGTTATTGTGGGTAGATAGAGGGGGAAATAAGTATTTTATCAATTTTAGAATAAGGCTGTAACGTAACAAAATATTGAAAAAGTCAACTGTCTGAATACTTTCCGGGTGCATTGTAAGCTTTTTGTACATATGGAATATTTTCTTGTTTCTTTTTATTTCAGCTCATGAAGCATGGGACCAACACGTTAATTGTTGAGTTTGTTTTTGTTCAGTAGAGAGTCTTTATAGACACAGTTATGGACCCTCTCGTCTACTCTTTTGACCCCCTGCAGCAGCACCCCGTGGCGGTGGCAAGGCCAGGAGAGATGGGGCGCAAGCTGGACCTGTCGGGCCTGACGGACAACGAGGCGGAGCATGTGCTGAAGGTGGTGCAGAGGGACATGAAGCTGAGGAAGAAGGAGGAGGACAGGCTCAGGTGAGATGGGGGATTAGGGGGGGAGTGAAGGAACTGTATGAAAAATGGGATTTGCGGGTCTGATAATTTAGGAAGTGTACCATGTTTTCGGAAAATGTTTTATTCCTGTGTCAATTTACAACCCATAACACAAATTAAATTGCTGAACATTTGGTGCCCCCAGGACTACCTGGTATACGATTCCCCTTACGAAAGTTAATAAACTTCTCCAATGGAGAAGAGAGTTTCTTTTTAGCTGATAGCCATGTTATCCAAATCTTTCACGTAACTATGTGAGTTTGAGTAAAGATGTTTCGGGAAAGATATTTGTGCTGATCCTGCTGGATTTAAAGGGGGGCTAAGACGTGACTGTCTCTTCAGCCTAGTCAGACTGTGTGGATGTCAAACATCTGCACCACCTTCAGCACGTGCTCCGCCTCGTCGTCCGTCAGGCCCGACAGGTCCAGCTTGCGCCCCATCTCTCCTGGCCTTGCCACCGCCACGGGGTGCTGCTGCAGGGTCTTGAGGTCAGGGTCTGGTTGGGGGTCAGGCCTCAGGGTGCTGCTCTGATGTCATACCCTGCTTCTTCACACATCCCTGAGAGATAAAGTCTTCTGTCAGATGCGACAGGCTTTCTCCCTCCTCCTCCATTGTGCCTCCCTGCCTCTGTCCTTCTCCTCACATTTCAACCCTCTCCTCCCTCTCCCCTCCATCTATCCCTCCCGCTCTCTCTCTCTCTCTCTCTCTCTCTCTCTCTCTCTCTCTCTCTCTCTCTGTGACAAGCTGCAGCTAGGGGATACAGTGTTCTGATGTTGACAGGCTCTTGTGGGAATCGGTCATCAGATTTATAGGCAGATCAGACCGTCTGGTTTGTGATGCATCAGCAAGCCTCTTGTGAGGATGCCTCGAGCCATTCCGAAATGATCATACAGATCTATCAAACTGAATATGGAAATACATGTACATATTCATTTAAAGGGTTGTCAAGTTTCACTTTATACAGTGTTATGCTCTCCAGTCCCCACATTTGATCAAGAGACCAAAGTGTTTTTCCACTGTACTGCAGTAGCTTTTTACACTTCTAGGCCTATCATTGTGTTACAGGACACCACAGTGTTGACCTACCATGGTATGATGTGTATCGACATGAATGCAGTCTGTTATTGGTTTGTTTTGTTTTTTACCCAGTGAAGAACATTTATTATTGTTACAGAACAGTATTATATCCTGCATTGCCAGACTCTGTAATCTCACATTTACTCAGGTTATAAGGGGGAAGGCTGGATCGAGGCTACATTATTATTGACCAGACAGCGGTGGTCTTGAGTCATTGAGTCACCAACACTTGATTTTTAGACCCTTCTGGGGTTTGTCTAATTAAGACCGGGCTAACAGCTAGCTAGCTTCTCCATGAATTACTGGGAAATACAATATGTCCTCTCAGCAAAGTCTTATTCAAATGATCAAAACCAAAGAAACCTTTGGAAAAAAACACCATGTCAAGCCATTGGTGTTTCTCTCTGTTTAAAAAGATGAATAGCTAAAAGGATGAATGCCCTTGTAAAAAGCACATTTTCTTTGGGAATTCTGTGGCTCATTAAAGAAATGATGAAGCTTTGTTGAAAGGAACACGAGTTGGAGCAAAGTGGTTTCGACCAGTAAAGACCTGCTCAAAAAAAATAAAGGGAACACTAAAATAACACACTAAAATAACACATCCTAGATCTGAATGAATGAAATATTCTTCTTTTTTCTTTACATAGTTGAATGTGCGGACAACAAAGTCACACACAAATGATCAATGGTAATCACATTTATCAACCCATGGAGGTCTGGATTTGGAGTCACACTCAAAATTCAAGTTGAAAACCACCCTACAGGCTGATCCAACTTTGATGTTATGTCCTTAAAACAAGTCAAAAGGAGGCTCAGTAGTGTGTGTGGCCTCCACGTGCCTACCTCCCTACAATGCCTGGGCATGCTCCTGATGAGGTGGCGGATGGTCTCCTGAGGGATCTCCTCCCAGACCTGGACTAAAGCATCCACCAACTCCTGGACAGTCTGTGGTGCAACGTGGCATTGGTGGATGGAGCGAGACATGATGTCCCAGATGTGCTCAATTGGATTCAGTTCTGGGGAACGGGCGGGCCAGTCCATAGCATCAATGCCTTCCTCTTGCAGGAACTGCTGACACACTCCAGCCACATGAGGTCTAGCATTGTCTTGCATTAGGAGGAACCCAGGGCCAACCGCACCAGCATATGGTCTCACAAGGGGTCTGAGGATCTCATCTCGGTACCTAATGGCAGTCAGGCTACCTCTGGCGAGCACATGGAGGGCTGTGTGGCCCCCCAAAGAAATGCCACCCCGCACCATGACTGACCCACCACCAAACCGGTCATGCTGGAGGATGTTGCAGGACAGCAGAACGTTCTCCACGGCGTCTCCAGACTGTCACGTCTGTCACATGTGCTCAGTGTGAACCTGCTTTCATCTGTGAAGAGCACAGGGCGCCAGTGGCGAATTTGCCAATCTTGGTGTTCTCTGGCAAATGCCAAACGTCCTGCACGGTGTTGGGCTGTAAGCACAACTCCCACCTGTGGACGTCGGGCCCTCATACCACCCTAATGAAGTCTGTTTCTTACCATTTGAGCAGACGCATGCACATTTGTGGCCTGCTGGGAGGTCATTTTGCAGGGCTCTGGCAGTGCTCCTCCTTGCACAAAGGCAGAAGTAGCGGTCCTGCTGCTGGGTTGTTGCCCTCCTATGGCCTCCTCCACGTCTCCTGATGTACTGGCCTGTCTCCTGGTAGCGCCTCCATGCTCTGGACACTATGCTGACAGACGCAGCAAACCTTCTTGCCACAGCTCACATTGATGTGCCATCCTAGATGAGCTGCACTACCTGAGCCACTTGTGTGGGTTGTAGACTCTGTCTCATGCTACCACTAGAGTGAAAGCACCAACAGCATTCAAAAGTGACCAAAACATCAGCCAGGAAGCATAGGAACTGAGAAGTGGTCTGTGGTCCCCACCTGCAGAACCACTCCTTTATTGGGGGTGTCTTACTAATTGCCTATAATTTCCACCTGTTGTCTATTCCATTTGCACAACAGCATGTGAAATGTATTGTCAATCAGTGTTGCTTCCTAAGTGGACAGTTTGATTTCACAGAAGTGTGATTGACTTCGAGTTACATTGTGTTGTTTAAGTGTTCCCTTTTATTTTTTTGAGCAGTGTATATTAGATAAATTAATGCCCGCTGACAACAAATCAAGTTACGTCTTATGTTAGTTCGATTTGGTCTGTATTGTTCCGAAAAGTTATTACGTCTTCTGTTGGTTTTTGATTTCTCTGTGGACTATCTCTGTTTCATAACAGAATCAACGGTGTGTCATAATCATTGCTCTTGAGAAATCGATATTTGCCAGTCGAGGGCTCTGAGCAGTGCTGTACACTTGCTCAAATTCATTCACACTCCTGAGTTTGGTTGGAGTGTGGAGGTCCTGGGTTTGAGCCTCTGGGTTAGCCGAACCGGGAGGAAGTGGTACTCCCTAAGCAAGCAGCGTGACACCCTTTACAGTTGTGACTCGGATATGCAGTTGCTCTCAGCTCAACGGTGGGGTCGCTGTTGAGTAAGTGTGAGAGGTGAATGTAGAATGTGTGAAACTTACTACTCAGCCCGCGCCGGCAAATTGCCAGCTTCTCGCGTAGCGCCAACTGGTAAGACGCTTCAGGTGGGCTGTCATGTGTGCTAGCTAGGCAGAGGTCCTGTGTTCGAGCCTCGTGTGAGCTGAATCAGGAGGAAGTGGTACTCTCTAAGCAAGCAGCTTTCAACTGTTACACGTGTATGGGCATTAGGAAAAAGCAAAGGCTTTGATTTCTGGTCAAACAGATGAGAGCGGGGTCCTAGAAGACCTCTGGCAGAAAAAGTATTGCGGTATTAGTAATCCATCACAATAATGTTGACCTTTTTCTTTCTGGTCTAATCCACGCTTTCCATCAGAATTATCTTCACTTTAACAATAAAGCTGCATAACATATTTTTTTTCTAGATGAAGTATTTACATCTTATGTTTTTCTTTTTTGATAATGTGATGTGCACTAACTTATTAGCTAGTATTAACATGCACCTTCTAAAACAATAGCAATATTAGCTTAGCTTGCTAACAGTTAGCTTGCTAACATTGACTAGACGATAAAGCAACACACATGGACATACATTGCCAAACACTGCTACTGCCAGCTTCTGGTTTGGCTGAGTGGCTGATGACTTCAAGTTCTTTGCTGTGTGAACATAACAGAGATTGACTGCCGACACTGTTCAGGGGTGCTAAGTACTGTCGGCAGGCAGTACAATCCTTGACAATCCTACCCGTGTGTCTGAGCTATAAGAAGGATCAAGCCCGACTTGACTAGGTTACAACACCAAAAACAAAGCCTGTTGTTCTCCTTTTGATATGAACACAGTCAGAAGGAAAGGCCTGTTTTGAACATTACATTAATAAAAACGAAGCTATTAAACCTATGCAAACAGTAGCAGATGGTAGTTTGGTTGTTTCAGGTTGTTGTACTTTCCTCCCCCTGGGGGGTTTTTCCCTCCATGCATGGCTGACTTTTGTTTCTTCTGTTTTAAATGATGCCAGCCTGCCGGAGTTATAAAGTGTCCCATGAATCCTTCACAAGGCTAATTTAAAAGTCTCAGCTGGCACTTCAAATGCTCCATTTTAATTTCCCTAGTGTTTCCTACTAAGGAATATTGAGGAACTTAATTGATATTACCTTCTGACGCATAAGTACTGGCCTGTCAGAAAAATGTAAATAACTAAATGATGTGCATGTGATCAAACTTGGGTACAATCACAGCTTTTCTGTACGACTCAAGTTCTGCAATGTAAGGGACTTCTTAAAGGTACAATGCAGCCATT
Source organism: Oncorhynchus keta (assembly GCF_023373465.1). Lineage (NCBI taxonomy): Eukaryota > Metazoa > Chordata > Actinopteri > Salmoniformes > Salmonidae > Oncorhynchus > Oncorhynchus keta. The sequence continues at coordinate 47,848,887 of NC_068448.1, read as the reverse complement.
TGTATCTCAATATCAAATCATTTCTGGGTAACAATTAAGTACCTTACTGTGATGGTTTTCAATTAAAACGGTGAAAACGAAACAAAAATAGCTCCATAGCAAAGAGCAATTTCTCAAGCAAGTCTAGGAATGGTCTGAGTGGGGAAAACTGAAAACTAGCTGTTTTTGGCAGAGGTTTGGATCTCTCTTATTAGTCTAACTAATTTACCACCGGGTGACACCAGGCAGGCCAAAAATCCATCCCACCAAAAGAGGCTGAAATTTCAGGCTGTCTTTTCAAACAGCTCTTACACTAAATGTACATGATCATAATTTTCACAATAACACAGTATTATTCCAACCTCAATGTGGAAATGTATATAAAACAAAGGAAAATCACATTTTCACAGCCTTTTAAACATGTATACCTATTGTTCTACTACTATTGCTAAAGCTCTGTTTACTCCGTAATTTGTAATGCCAGTGAGCTAAATTGTTTAAACTATTGCTACTCTATGTCAACATTGTTAAATGTTGGCTTGCTTAGTATGGCTTGCTATAGTATATTTCCTTTTTAACATGTACAAGATGATGTGCTTTTTACCCAATTATGATGTACAGTTACAGTATCTGCTGTCCAACCTCTGGCCTGCTTCCTCCTCTCACTGTAGCCAGCCTGCAGGAGTGTCTCATTACACCAGCACAGGGAATTCAGTCTCAGAGCTCAGCCAGAGAGATGGTTGAAGAAAAGAGAACAAACAGCACTGACTCCCAAGGGATGGAGGGGAAGACAATAGAATGATAAAAATAACAATATCCATCTACCACTCTTTGTTTTTCGAAGTTTCCCCAGGTCTGTCTGTTCTCTCGGCTTCTACCTACAGCAGCAGTGGTTACTCCTGGAGATGGTGGAGATTGATCCGTTAAAGGCCTGTTCCTGACTTGATAATGACTCACACTTCCCATGCTCAGTCAGTCTGTCCCTAGCTCACAGACACTGCTATTAATGAGCGTTTGACAAGTCTTATCTTTACAGCCGTAGGCGAAAGTCAAGTGTCTGCAAAAAAAGCATGGTAATTGAACAATGCCCAGTGGCCAGTTTGCTATTCCTTTGTCCCATGTAGACCAATGCTATTTCTCTGTCGGGCTCTCAATTCAGTAGACTTAAATTACTTCTGAAGTCGACCAAAATGTGAGCAGTCTTTAACTTGTCTCAACCATACATTATTGGATTATAGTCTCCTTTTTAAATTTAAATTTAACTAGGCAGGTCAGTTAAGAACACATTCTTATTTTCAATGATGGCCTAGGAACAGTGGGTTAACTGCTTTGTTCAGAATGACAGATTTGTACCTTGTCAGCTCGGAGATTCGAACTTACGATATCTTTCGATATCTAGTCCAACGCTTTAACCACTAGGCTACCCTAATACATTTCACGTAGTCTAATAATTCTAATACATTTCACATCGTTAATTACGTTTCAGGGTGGAATTATTTAGTCATTACTTTAAACGTATACATTTCCTTATCAATAGAAACAAAGTTTTTATTATTTTTTTTAATCCAACGTGTTTCGGCTGCATGGCCTTCGTCTTCGTCTTGCTTTGTCTCTCAGCTCATTCACAGCCATGTGAAAGCTACCTGTGTTGCTGATATTTAGTCCTAGATACGTGTATTCTTTTTAAATATATTTTTTTACTCCTTTTTCTCCCCAATTTTGTGGTATCCATGTGGTAGTCTTGTCCCATCGCTGCAACTCCCGTACGGACTTGGGAGAGGCAAAGGTCGAGAGCCGTACATCCTCCGAAACAAGCCACACTGCTTCTTGACACAATGGCCACTCAACCCTGAAGCCAGCCGCACCAATGTGTCGGAGGAAACACTGTTCACCTGGCAACCGTGTCAGCATGCATTGGGCCCGGCCCGTCACAGGAGTCGCTAGTGCGCGATGGGACAAGAACATCCCTGCCGGCCAAACCCTCCCCTGGCCCAGCGTCATCATGGTTAATTGTGTGCCACCCCATGGATCTCCCGGCTGTGACAGAGCCTGGACTCGAACCCAGAATCTCTAGTGGCACAGCTAACACTGTGATGCAGTGCCTTAGACCACTGCACCACTCGGGAGGTAATACATGTCGTTTGTGGTGTGTTCTAATAGAACTGTGTCCGAATATAATTTATATTTGTCATCCTGATTTCTGGTCAGAGCCCGGGTCTGACAGAAACTGTGCAGATGATCTAGATGCTGCTGTAACCTCTCCTTAGTGGGAGACCATAGCACCAGGTCATCTGCATACAGCAGACATTTGATTTCAGTGTTGTGTAGGGTGAGACCAGGTGCTGCTGATTCTTCTAATGTTTTTGCCAATTCATTCATGTAGATGTTAAATAGTGTTGGACTTATTGGGCAGCCCTGTTTCACTCCAAATCCCTGAGAGAAGTCGTCTGTTTGCTTGTTTCCAATTTTAATCGCACATTTGTTTTAAATGTACATTGTTTTTATAACATGTTTTCCCTCCAATACCACTTTATATTAGTTTATAAAAAATACCTTTGTCAAATTTAATCAAATGCCTTCTTGAAGTCTACAAAACACAAGTCGATTTTGACTTTGTTTTGGTTTGCTTGTTTTTGGGTGTAAGTGTGTGGAGGGTGTAAATGTGGTCTGTTGTACGATAAAAATAAATCCAATCTGGATTCTGCTTAGGATGTTGTTTTCATCTTGGAAATGATGTATGATACTGCAGAGAATTTTCCCCATGTTGCTGTTAACACACATTCCTCTAATTATTTGGGTCAAATTTGTCTCTATTTTTATAGATTGGTGTGATCAATCTTTGGTTCCAAATATTGGGGAAAATACCAAAACTGTTGAAGAGTTTGAGTACAGCCAATTTGAATTTGTGAAACGTATATCTGATCATTTAATTTAAAATACCATGAGCAACACAGTCCTTTTTGGGTTGGAGAGTGCATAGTTTTTCCAATAATAATTTTTCTGTAATTGGGGTATCCACAATATATATATATATATATTTTTTTGTTCTGGGCTCTTGTTATAATGCTGTAGAGGTTTGCAAAGTGATTCCTCCACATATCCCCATTTGTGGATAGCCAAATCCCTCATGATATTCAAATTCTCCCAGAAGTGGTTTGATTCTATGGATTCCTCAATTACATCCAGATGATTTCTAATGTGGTGTTCCTTTTTTGTTCTTAGAGTGTGTTTTATATTGCTTCAGTGTTTCCCCATAATGAAGGTGTACATTTGTGTTGTCTGGGTCTCTGTATTTTCTGATTAGATATATTTGTCAATTACTTTTAGATTTTTGCAATCATCAAACCATTTTTCATTGTCTTATTGTTTTGGTTTGTTCTTATGTTTCTTTAGATTAGCCAAGAAGGCTAATTTGTCAAATATAAAGTTTATGTTCTAAACGGCCACATTTTCAGTTTAAACAATGTTAAGGCAAAACATTTGTCCAGGAGAGATTTTATCTTTTGGCTACTAATTTCTTTTTGATAGATTTCTGTACTGTTTGCACTCCATCTATAGGCCTGATGAGTACGGGGTCAATTTCACACCATATGTATTGAACTCAAAATGAAATTGTTGACATGAAAAATGAAGTTGAATGTAAACATATTTTTGAGGACTGGTGAAATAATGGATGTTGAAATCAAAAACCAAACAATTGTAAACCAAAAATAAGACCTCCAAAACCCCCAAACTTGTAAGCAAATCATTTTAAAGCGACAACAAACTAAATGAATGCAAAAATAGTTTTTGGTTAAACTTTCCCAGCAAACAATCCTATTGAATAGATTTTGCCTACGCTCTTGCCTGCATGTACTACCTTTTGGTTACGCTACTCGTATCTTTGCTTTAGATGTCTTTCTTTTCTTTCACTGCCAGTCTTTTCGATTGTGAGTTTTGGCATAATTTTTCCATGAAGGACGGGGTTTACAGGGAGCTGTAGATAATGAGTCGCCATTGGTCCAGTAGTTTTGGAGTGAGGGGCTGGTGGGTGTTGGAGCTGGGGTGTGACTGGTCTGTGCCGGTGCCACTTTCAGTTGGAGGCTGTTCTGTGGGTTGGGGAGGAGTTGTGCAGCAGGCAGGGCTGGGGAGGCCTGACTGGTTGTGTTGGGCTCCTCTGCTGTGTGAGGGCAGGTCATAAAGTGGTGATCGAGCTGCTCCTGCAGCCTGTCCTCTGTCTTTCTCTCCTGCAGCTCCTCTCTTAGTGTGGTCAGCTCATTATTACTGCTCTGCCTGTCTTTTTGGAGCTCACCTCCTTTGTTACATCAGCCAGTTCTTGCAAGTCAATCTCTCTCTTGCTGAACCTCTATCAGCTGTGTTGCAAGGCTGCTGTCCTGCTCTGGCCGCACCTTGGTTAGGAGAGCCTCTAAGGTGTGGATGTCTGGTTGCTGTTTGCCTCAAGCTCTCCCTGAGCAGGACAACCTCCCCCTCCAGTTTGGTGAACTCATCCTTCATGGCAGCCATGGTGGTGAGGAGGGCCTGAGCCTGCTCTGTACTGAGGGGGTTGCTCTCCTGGGGCGTGTTCTCCGCTGTGCTTGATGTGCCTTTTTGAGTGGGGATAGTGGAGTTTGTCTTGTGGGAGGGCATGTCATTGGTGGTGTCCTCTCTCTGCTCTCTCCTTAATGGTCTAAAAGTCTGTTTCAAACAGCCTAAGGTTACCTTGCACCATGACAGTCCCAGTCTTGTAAAAGTTGATTGTTATCATGCTGCTGTCAGGGTCGTCCTGTCTCTTTGACTTTCAGCTTTCAGCCATGACAGATTTTCTCTTTATGGATGGGCAGACTGCTGAGCTCCATGTATTTGGCTGGTCAGTGAGAAAGATGAGATTACTCACGTCACCGTTTTTGTAGAGGTCTATGAAAAGGGTTTCTTACCTCCCCTTTAGAAGGTTCTGTTTAAAAGCTTTCCTCGTTGTCATTTTTGGCCTCTGGAGGGTAGAGAATGGTCTCAGCGCTGATGGGGACACGGTGCCTGGGGACTCTGCTACTGCTGCTGCTGCTGATCTGTTCTGCTGCACTGTTGCCGTGGCAACCGTTTTTGTTTGTCTGTTGCTAGCTAACTCTAATTTAGCTCAAAAACCAGCAACAAGGGTGAACAATTCTTCACACAAAAAAACAGAACATATGTTTAAAGTTAGAGTCTGTTCTCTTTTTTTGGTTTACTCACTCGGTTTGGTCGTTTGATGTAGTATCAACTCCCCTTGCTAGATTTGTTCTAGCTCAATTTTTTTTTGTTTTGTTTTTGTTTTCTTAATTTGGGGCACAAAGTTACTTTTTTTCTATTCTGATTGAATAGAGTTCTTGTTCATTAGTTGTCTTTATTTTTTAGATTTGAGTGCTTATCTCATTCTAAAAACAAAAATAAATCAGGAGTTCAAGTTGAGCATGTATGTAGCTCTCTCTCTCTTTCTCTCTCTCTCTCTGTTGTCGGTCTCGCTCTCTCTCCAGCTCTCTCTCCCGGTATTTCTCTCCCGGTCTTTCCGTATCTGTCTCTGGAAGCATGTTCTCTCCCCCCTCCCATGTAGATAACACATCTTGAGCTGATTACTGATCGGTTTAGATTTTATGGCGGTGATGTTAATTGGTCAACCTGTGGAAATGAAGTGGTGATTTTAAAATTAAAGTGTCACGGCCAAACAAGTACAAGGCTGTTAAGTCGCTTATAGAGAGGGTCTTTTAATGAGTCGTTTAGATATCATGGAATGTATAATTTCTGGATGGTTGTAGGACTCATTTCATAAAATAGGGAACTGAAATGTATACTGTGTAAAATTAATGCTAGTGTTGTAATTTGTTGGACTAGAATCAGAATAACTTACTATCCAAGTACATTTACGTATTCAGGCGCCTTGACTTTTTCCACATTTTGTTACGTTATATCCTTATTCTAAAATGGATTAAATAAAATATTTTCCTCATCAATCTACAAACAATATTCCATAATGAAGTAAAAAGTAAAAACAGGTTTTTAGAAATGTTTGCAATTTTTTAATAAACTGAAATACCTGATTTAAATAAGTATTTAGTCCCTTTGCTATGAGACTTGAAATTGAGCTCAGGTGCATCCTGTTAACATTGATCATCCATGAGATGCTTCAACAATTTGATTGTAGTCAACCTGTGGTAAATTCAATTGATTGGACATGATTTGGAAAGGCATACGCCTGTCTATATAAGGTCCCACAACTGACATTGCATTTCAGAGGAAAAACCAAGCCATGTGGTTGAAGGAATTGTCCGTATAGCTCAGAGACAGATTTATGTCGAGGCACATATCTAGGGAAGGGTACCAAAACATTTCTCCATCATTGAAGTTCCCCAAGAACACAGTATCCTCCATCAATCTTAAATGGAAGAAGTTTGGAACCACCAAGACTCTTCCTAGAGCTGGCCAAACTGGGCAATCGGGGGAGAAGGGCCTTGGTCAGGAAGGAGACCAAGAGCCCGATGGTCACTCTGACAGAGCTTTAGAGTTTCTCTGTGGAGATGATTGCCCTTCTTGAAGGTTCACCCATCTCTGCAGCACTCCATCAATCAGGCCTTTATGGTAGTGGCCAGACGGAAGCCACTCCACAGTAAAAGGCACATGACAGCCTGCTTGGAGTTTTTACCGAGGCACCTAAATACTCAGACCATGAGAAACCAGATTGAACTCTTTGGCCTGAATTCCAAGCATCATATCTGGAGGAAACCTGGCACCATCCCTACGGAGAAGCATGATAGTGGCAGCATCATGCTCTTAGGATATTTTTCAGCAGCAGGGACTGGGAGACTAGTCAGGCTTGAGGCAATGATGAACGGAGCAAAGTACAGAGATCCTTGATGATTACCTGCTTCAGAGCGCAAAGGACTGGGGCTAAGGTTCACCTTCCAACAGGACAACAACCCTAAGCACACAGACAAGACAGCGCAGGAGTGGCTTTGGGACAAGTCTCTGTCTGAATGTCCTTTCGTGGTCAAGTCAAAGGCTAAACTTGAACCCGATCAAACATCTCTGGAGATACCTGAAAATAGCTGTGCAGCAACTCTCCCCATCCAACCTGACAGAGCTTGAGAGCATCTGCAGAGAAGAATGGGAGAAACTGCCCAAATACAGTTAATGGAACAACATCCACACCTAGCCTACAGTGACATACAGTGCCTTGCGAAAGTATTCGGCCCCCTTGAACTTTGCGACCTTTTGCCACATTTCAGGCTTCAAACATTAAGATATAAAACTGTATTTTTTGTGAAGAATCCACACCAAGTGGGACACAATCATGAAGTGGAACGACATTTATTGGATATTTCAAACTTTTTTTAACATCAAAAACTGAAATTGGGTGTGCAAAATTATTCAGCCCCTTTACTTTCAGTGCAGCAAACTCTCTCCAGAAGTTCAGTGAGGATCTCTGAATGATCCAATGTTGACCTAAATGACTAATGATGATAAATACAATCCACCTGTGTGTAATCAAGTCTCCGTATAAATGCACCTGCACTGTGATAGTCTCAGAGGTCAGTTAAAAGCGCAGAGAGCATCATGAAGAACAAGGAACACACCAGGCAGGTCCGAGATACTGTTGTGAAGAAGTTTAAAGCCGGATTTGGATACAAAAAGATTTCCCAAGGTTTAAACTTCCCAAGGAGCACTGTGCAAGCGATAATATTGAAATGGAAGGAGTATCAGACCACTGCAAATCTACCAAGACCTGGCCGTCCCTCTAAACTTTCAGCTCATACAAGAAGAAGATCGATCAAAGATTCAGCCAAGAGGCCCATGATCACTCTGGATGAACTGCAGAGATCTACAGCTGAGGTGGGAGACTCTGTCCATAGGACAACAATCAGTCATATATTGCACAAATCTGGCCTTTATGGAAGAATGGCAAGAAGAAAGCCATTTCTTAAAGATATCCATAAAAAGTGTCATTTAAAGTTTGCCACAAGCCACCTGGGAGACACACCAAACATGTGGAAGAAGGTGCTCTGGTCAGATGAAACCAAAATTGAACTTTTTGGCAACAATGCAAAACGTTATGTTTGGCGTAAAAGCAACACAGCTCATCACCCCGAACACACCATCCCCACTGTCAAACATGGTTGTGGCAGCATCATGGTTTGGGCCTGCTTTTCTTCAGCAGGGACAGGGAAGATGATTAAAATTGATGGGAAGATTGATGGAGCCAAATACAGGACCATTCTGGAAGAAAACCTGATGGAGTCTGCAAAAGACCTGAGACTGGGACGGAGATTCGTCTTCCAACAAATCTACAATGGAATGGTTCAAAAATAAACATATCCAGGTGTTAGAATGGCCAAGTCAAAGTCCAGACCTGAATCCAATCGAGAATCTGTGGAAAGAACTGAAAACTGCTGTTCACAAATGCTCTCCATCCAACCTCACTGAGTTCGAGCTGTTTTGCAAGGAGGAATGGGAAAAAATTTCAGTCTCTCGATGTGCAAAACTGATAGACATACCCCAAGCGACTTACAGCTGTAATCGCAGCAAAAGGTGGCGCTACAAAGTATTAACTTAAGGGGGCTGAATAATTTTGGACGCCCAATTTTTCAGTTTTTGATTTGTTAAAACAGTTTTAAATATCCAATAAATGTCGTTCCACTTCATGATTTTGTGTCCCACTTGTTGTTGATTCTTCACAAAAAAATACAGTTTTATATCTTTGTTTGAAGCCTGAAATGTGGCAAAAGGTCGCAAAGTTCAAGGGGGCCGAATACTTTCGCAAGGCACTGTATGTTCCCCTGAAGACAATATCTGCACAGGGGCTGTCTGCTTTTAAATCTAAATCCAATCTGATAGACAGAATAGTAATTTAGGACAAATAAGTTCGTATTTTTCATCAATACTCCCTCCCTCTTTCCCGTCCTCTCTCATAGACAAAGTTCAGCCTTTGGTTGGTATTGCCTGCTATTAGAGAGGTTGCAGTGAATAAATGAGTCCCTCTTTTACAGGACAGTCAGGTACATGGAGAGATAAAAGGATAAAGAAAGGATGAAACAGAGGTTAGGACCACAGTCTGACAGCAAACAGAAAAGCAGCCTTCTCAGCCTGTCGTGGTGTCTGTCTGTTGACAAGGCCTTGCCCTCTAGATGTGACACCTGATCCCGTCTGTGAAAACTGCCTGTAATCTACACTTAACTGGGGAACCAGATCGAGTTGAGACACACTCCGATACCTAGGGTTTATATATTTTGGTGACTCCACTATCCTTATATAGACTGCTGTATTGTTTTTCAAATGAAGTTCTATTTTATACGTTTGTTTTGAGATTTTGCAAAACATCAAGCTGCTTCTCCCAGACTGGGAAATTAGAATTGGACAAATAGGTTTCCTCATCCTATTTTCCTACTATCTGACACTAGTTTAAATGAAATAAATATGGTGCTGTAAAGTAGAGGTCTATTGAGTCCACTGATCCAACTCATACAGAACTACCCTACGCCTTGACCTCTTTCTCCCCTCTTCCTCCAGATGAAATCTTGCAGCAAGGGATGTCCGGCCGCCCGACAACCTGCCCTCTCAACCCTACCCTCCTCCCTTCTCTAGACCATCTCAGGAGACCTTCTCCCATTACTCACTTCACTCATCAACTCATCCCTGACCCTCTGACTTCAAAATGTCCCCAGTTGCTCCCCTCCTCAAGAAAACAACACTCAACTCCTCTGATGTCAAAAACGACAGACCAGTATCCCTTCTTTCTTTTATTTCCAAAACACTTGAGTGTGCTGTCTCTGACCAACTCTCTATCACTCTCAGAACGATCTTTTTGACCCTAAGCAGTCAGGCTTAATAACGGAACACTCAACCGAGACTGCTCTTCTCTGTGTCATGGAGGCTCTCCACTGCCAAAGCTGACTCTCTCCTCTGTTCAAATCCTCCTAGATCTGTCCGCTGCATTCAACATTGTGAACCATCATATCCTCCTCTCTACCCTCTCAGGGCTGGGTGTCTCTGGCTCTGTACCCTATTGGATTGCATCCTACCAGGCAGCTCCTAACAAGTGACGTGGAGAGTGTGTCCTACTCTCACTACTGGTGTCCCCCAGGGCTCGGTTCTCGGCCCTCTTCCCTTTACACACCAATTCACTCGGCTCGGTCATATCCTCACATGGTCTCTCCTATCACTGCTATGCAGATGACACTCAATTACTTTTCTCCTTCCCCCTTCTGACACCCAGGTGGCGACACGCATCTCTGCGTGCCGGGGCAGATATCTCAGCTTGGATGTCAGCCCACCACCTCAAGCTCAACCTCGACAAGACTGAGCTACTCTTCCTCCCGGGGAAGGCCTGCCCGCTCCAAGCCCTCTCCATCACGGTTGCCAACTCCATGGTGTCCCCCTCCGAGTGCATAGAACCTTGACGTGACCCTGGACAACACCCTTTCATTCTCTGCAAACTTCAAAGCAGTGACTCACTCCTGCGGGTTCATGCTCTACAACATCCGTGGAGTACGATCTTACCTCACACAGGAAGTGGCGCAGGTCCCAATTCAGGTACTTGTTATCTCCCGTCTGGACAACTGCAACTTATCCAGAACGCTGTTCCTCACACTCGAGTTGAAGCTCATAACCATTACAAGACCATGGTACTTGCCTGCGGAGCATCAAGAGAAAGTGCCCCTCCCTACAGTACTTTCAGGCTATGCTCAAACCTTCCATACCAATCCGAGCACTCTGTTCTGCCACCTCTGGGCTCTTGGCTGAACACTTGCAGTAAATCGTCAACACACTGGCAGTAAATCGTCAACCTTGGCTTTAAACATGTTTAAACACACTATAGGTGGCAGAATGCATGCAGTAGATGAAGAAAATGAATCTTCTTCAAAATTGAGATGACTTCAATGGTGCTGCCCATGCTTATATACAATGTATATACAATGTTGGAACCTCTAAAAACATATATGTGTATATATATATACACAAAACGTAGGTGGATATCCTTCAGATGAGTGGATTCGGCTATTTCAGCCACACCTGTTTGACTGGTGTATTAAATCAAGCACACAGCCATGCCATCTCCATAGTCAAACATTGGCAGTAGAATGGCCTTACTGAAGAGCTCAGTGACTTTCAACGTGGCACCGTCATAGGATGCCACCTTTCCAACAAGTCAGTTCGTCAAATTTCTGCAATGCTAAAGCTGCCCTGAATCAACTGCAAGTTCTGTTACTGTGAAGTGGAAACGTCTAGGAGCAACAACGGCTCAGCCATGAAGTGGTAGTCCACAAGCTCACAGAACGTGACCACCGAGTGTTGAAGCGTGTTGAGAATAAAAATCGTCCTCTGTTATAACACTTACTACAGAGTTCCAAACTGCCTCTGGAAGCAACGTCAGCACAAGAACTGTTTATCGGATGCTTCATGAAATGGGTTTCCATGGCCGAGCAGCCGCACACAAGCCTAAGATCACCATGCGCAATGCAGGTTGGAGTGGTGTAAAGCTCACAGCCATTAGGCTCTGGAGCAGTGGAAAAGTGTTCTCTGGAGTGATGAATCATGCTTTACCATCTGGCAGTCCGACGGACCAATCTGGGTTTGTCGGATGCCAGAAGAACGCTACCTTCCTCAATGCATAGTGCCGACTGTAACGTTTGGTAGAGGAATAATGGTCTGGGGCTGTTTTTCATAGTTTGGGCTTGGCCTCTTCCATTGAAGGGAAATCTTAACGCTATAGAATACAATGATAATTTAAGACTATTCTGTGCTTCCAACTTTGCGGCAACAGTTTGGGGAAAGTCCTTTCCTGTTTCAGCATGACAATGACCCCCAAAGTGAGTTCCATACAGAAATGGTTTGTCGAGATCGGTGTGGAAGAACTTGACTGGCCTGCACAGAGCCCTGACCTCAACCCCATCAAACACCTTTGGGATGTATTGGAACACCGACAGCGAGCCTAATCACCCAACATCAGTGCCCAAACTCGCGAATGCTCTTGTGGTCCCTTATAGCAGCAAAGGGGGGGACCAACTCCATATTAATGCCCATGATATTGGAATGAGATGTTTGAACATACTTTTGATCATTTAATGTATCTCTATGGTATGACCATGAAACCTCCCTAGCTCTTCTAATCAGCGGTTGTGTTTTACTTCCAGGGTTGTAAAGGTGATCTGTGTTTGAGGCTCTTCATTCCTAATTAGGCTATATTTTGTCCCTGGCAAAGTTAATGTAGCTCACTGAAAAATGTAGCCCTAACCATGTCAATTATGCATACTTATTCAATCACATAGTGCACCTGCTTTTATTCTGACTATGAGAGATGTGGCAGCTATCAAATTTTATTAGTCACATGCGCCGAATACAGCAGGTGTAGACATTACAGTGAAATGCTTACTTACGTGCCCCTAACCAACAAGGCAGTTGAAAAACAAATACAGATACGAAATAGAAGTAACAAGTAATTAAAGAACAGCAGTAAAATAACAATAGCGAAACTATATACAGGGGGGTACCGGTACAATGTGGAGGCTATATACAGGGGTACAGAGACAATGTGCGTGGACAATGTGTGGCCATACAGTCCAATTACCCACAAGGGCAAAGGAGAAGGGGACATCACCCTCTGAACATATTTTCTGACCTTTCAGTCATGTACTTTCAGCCAAAGAAAATAGAAAACAGACAGCTGTTCTGATTTACGTGGTAAAGTTGCTTCATTCTTTCACTGTTCATCCTCTTATGGTTATCAGACATTTTCATCTCTTTTTATTACACTGTGTGTGTTGTGCTGACCGTATATGTGTGTGTGTTGTTTCTGTGTGTGCTAGCCTGTTAGTTGCAGTGAGGTGATAGCTCTGGGTGTCAGTGGAGAACAGCAAATCATGCCAGGCTGATGGGTGGGATTTTCCCAGAGTGCCTATAGGGCTTCGGTCAAAAGTAGAGCACATTGTGGCTTAATATTAAGATGTTTCCAGTTGACTGGACAGATATGTAACCTTGCTCGGGTGTTTGTAGCTTGTAACTTTTTGGAAGAGCTGACACCCCCCCCTCCTAACCTCCAGGTCACATTGGAAAGGTAATCATCATCCCCTTGCTTTTTTAACCAGGCTCAGCTGGGTCCAAATGAAAGGGAGAAATATAGGTTGCGTCCGAAATGGCACCCTATTCGCTATATAGTGCACTACTTTTGGCCACAGCCCTATGGAGCCCTAGATGGGGAATAGGGTGCCGTTTGGGATGCATACATACTGTAGTTGATAAGCCCTTTACTTATCATCGCAGAAAGATGCAGTATACGAGATATGATATTGGCTTTTTCCAAGACCGGCTCTGAGGCTATTCTGAGGCTCTCAAGACTTAGAACAGGCTGAGTACAAAAGTTTTGGGTTTTATTTTGAGCATGTCACAAGGAACAGGCTGACCGCTGCTGGAATTATTTTTTTCCACTGGCCAAATGTCAAGCAGCGGCTCTCTTCTGCTCTGTTCACAGGGCGCCTCAGCTCAAGATATACTTTGTCATTATAGTGTTTTTCTTTCTCGTTCTTGTCCTTTTTCCATCTCTCTTTCTCTCCCCCTCTCGCCCAATTTTTTTCCCCATTTCTCGCTCTCAATTTCAATTGAAGGGGCTTTAAACAAAAGTGAACTAAACAACAGAATGCACAGTAAATATTACACTCACACTATATACAGGGATGTAATAGTGTACAAAAGGGGAAATAAATAAATATGAATATAAATTGTATTTACAATGGTGTGTTTTAAACTGGTTGCCCTTTTGTGGCAACGAGTCACATCTTGCTGCTGTGATTGCACACTGTGGTATTTCACCCAATAGATATGGGAGTTTTTCAAAATGGGATTTGTTTTCAAATTCTTTGTGGGTCTGTGTAATCTGAGGGAAATATGTGTCTCTCTCTGTGACTCACCACCTGGATTTGGTCTTATGTAGCCAAATTTTAAATGTTTGTATTTTTACTTTGGTGAAGAGTAGAGACTCAGAGCTACAGAATGGTATATCATACACTGCATTTTTGAGGAACAATGGGAAAGTAATTATCATTTTAAAGTAGATACACTTGTAAACTCACTGGAGCACTCTCCTTTGTCCACAGCCATTCAGCATTGTCCACACCCTCTTAAGACAGCCCCACCCATATCTTTAAGGATTCACATGTGACTTCAAGTGCTAAACAGTGGGTAGTGTCGTAAAGATTAGGACTAAATGTGGTAGTAGCCTACATTAAGGTACACAAAGTGTCCCAGATAAAAATATTTTATAAATATTAGATGATGCTTACTTAACTAAATTGATGGGTCATGTGAAAGAATTGCTATAACCCTCAGCCACATCCAGTGGTGGGGAAAAAGTACTAAATTGTCATACTTGAGTAAATGTAAAGATACTTCAATAGAAAGTGACTAAAGTAAAAGTCACCCAGTAAAATACTACATGAGTAAAAGTATGGTTTTAAAAATACCTACAAAAGTAATTGTAATTGCTAAAATGTACTTACTTATCAAAAGTAAAAGTTTAAATCATTTCAAATTCCTTTTATATAAAACCAGATTGCCCATTTTATGTATATATTTATTTTATTGATGGATAGCCAGGGGCACACTCCAACACTCATAATTTACAAAACAAAGCATTTGTGTTTAGTGAATCTGCCAGATCAAATGCAGGGGTGACCAGGGATATTCTCTTGATGTGTGAATTTGACAATTTTCATGCCAAAATGAACTTTTGGATGTCAGAGACAATGTATGGAGTAAAAAGTATATTATTTTCTTTTGGAATGTAGTGAAGTAAAAGTTGACAAAAATATAAATAGTAATGTACAGAAACAATTGAAGTTGGAAGTTTACGTACACTTCGTTTGGAGTCATTAAAACTCATTTTTCAACCACTCCACAAATGTCTTGTTAACAAACTATAGTTTTGGCAAGTCTGTTAGGACAAAAAACATTTTGATAAAAACATTTCTCTCGTTCAAACGGCTCTCCTGTGAAGTTGTGACTTGCGACAATAAGCCTAGTTTCCTGAATTGGGTCACATACGGTCATGGATTTGGCACGAGGTTAGGAAGTGCAGCTCAGTTTCCACCTCATTTTGTGGGCAGTGTGCACATAGCCTGTCTTCTCTTGAGAGCCAGGTATGCCTTCGGCGGCCTTTATAAATAGCAAGGCTATGGCTATGCTCACTGTGTCTGTACATTAGGCAAAAATTTCCTTTATTTTGGATCAGTCAGTGGTCAGGTTTTTTTTTTCTCCCAATTTCATGGAATCCAATTGGTAGTTAGTCTTGTCTTGTCGCTGCAACTCCCGTAGGGACTCGGGAGAGGCGAAGGTCGAGAGCCGTGCGTCCTCCAAAACACAACCCAACCAAACCGCACTGCTTCTTGACACAATGCCCACTTAACCCGGAAGCAAGCCGCACCAATGTGTCGGAGGAAATGCCGTACACCCAGCGACTGTCAGCATGCTCTGCGACTGGCCCGCCATAGTAGTCGTTAGTGCGCGATGGGACAAGGACATCCCTGCCGGCCAAACTCTCCCCTAACCCGGATGATGCTGGGCCAATTGTGCGCTGCCTCATAGGTCTCCCGGTCACGGCCGGCTGCGACAGAGCCTGGATTCGAACCCAGAATCTCTAGGGTGGTCAGGTATTCTGACACAGTACTTTCTGTTTAGGGCCAAATAGCTTTCTAGTTTGCGCTGTTTTTTTGTCATTCTTTCCAATGTGTCAAGTAAATATCTTTTTGTGTTCTCCTGACTTGGTTGGGACGAATTGGGTTGCTGTACTGGGGCTCTGTGGGGTCTGTTTGTTTGTTTGTGAACAGAGCCCAGCTTGCTTAGGGGGCTCTTCTCCAGGTTAATTTCTCTGTAGGTGATGGCTTTGTTATGTAAGGTTTGGGAATCACCTCCTTTTAAGTGGTTGTAGAATTGAACGTCTCTTTTCTGGATTTTGAGAATTAGCTGGTATCGGCCTAATTCTGCTCTGCATGCATTATTTTGTGTTTTACCTTGTACACAGAGGATATTTTTGCCGAATTCTGCATGCGGAGTCTCAATTTGGTGTTTGTCCCATTTTGTGAATTCTTGGTTGGTGAGCGCACCACAGACCTCACAACCATAAAGGGCAATGGGTTCTATAACTGATTCAAGTATTTTTTTGCCAGATCCTAATTGGTATGTCAAATGTTACTTTTTGATGGCATAGAAGGCCCTGCGAGCCTTGTCTCTCAGATCATTCACAGCTTTGTGGAAGTTACCTGTTGCGCTGTTACCTCTTGTCTCTGAGAAAAGCAGAGCTAGTCCAGTTAGTCAGAGTGGGTGAAGTGCTATGCTCTCCCTATCTGAATCAGTCTCTCACTTCTGGTCAGGACACACAACCGCCATTCAGCTACTGAATCGTTCAGCTGTTCAGCTACTGAATCTCAGGTCGTTTCATGTTGAATTAAGTTGAATTAAAATTGAACTTCACAGCTCCTGGATTAACGGTATATCCCAGTCAGTATTAGCCACTGCCGAGAGGTTCAAATTATGTGACATAGTTCATTATACTGGGTTTGGAGTGGCTTTTTGGGGATTTAGTGCAAAGTGTGTGATTAGTCTAAGTTTGCGTCCCAAAGGTCACCCTATTCCCTATATAGTGCATTACTTTTGACTAGATCCCAATTGAGCACTAGTGTACTAGATAGGGAATAGAGTGCCTTTTGGGAAGTATCTATAGTCTCAGGCTCCCTGCAAGATTAAGATCCAACCAAATAGAATAGAATAGAGGAGAGGGGAAGAGAAGAGAGAGGAAGGACTTGGGCTAACTTCAAACACAACCGGACAGAGCTGGGATTGAGCTCCAGGCTTTTCTGCTGTCTCGGTTTGATGGAGAAGTTTCATCATGGTTATGAGTAAGAGTCTGTCGAGGTGAGTTAGAGTTGAAATTAAGGTTCTTTCTCTGAGGTATAATAAAAAAGCTTCTACATTTATTTTTGCCTCGTTTGGTTTGTTTGAGGTAAACTGCCATCCTAGGGTTGCCTCAACTATCCATGCATGTGAGGTTTATGTCTTCACTCCTTTGTACTGTTGTAGCTGTAGTTGCTCTCCTGAGGTGTTTCTTGCCGTTGCACACTATAGGCATATCAATATTCTCTCTGGCAACAACTGAATCCTAAACAGATCGAGAGGACGAGGAAAAGGAGAGGTAAAGAGAATTAGAAAGAAGGTAATGGACAGTTTTTCGATAAACTCCGGAAACAGTCTGTGACATCCGTCCTGTTGGATTTTGGACACACTTTCTTGCATATATAGTGTGTATGTGTGTATATATATATATATATAGTGCACTATGTAGGGAATAGGGTGCATATGGGACACATCCTGTGTTTCCAATGGCTGAGCTTTACTGTGTGGTGACAAACTGCTGGGGGATTTGAAATGGGTTTAGTCGTTGGTAGAGTGAGTTACAGTGAAGTCATCCTGTGAGAGGCTATTGCAGAAAACATTAACACTCTATAGCCCATTCCTCCAGAACAGAGTTAATCGCTAGCTAAAGAGAACGGTTGAAGTGAAAATCGACCGACTCATCGGAATGGATGATTAATTAGGGCCGATTTCAAGTTTTCATAACAATCAGAAATCTGTATTTTTGGACACCGATTTGGCCGATTTAAAAAAAAATACTTTATTTAATCTTTATTTAACTAGGCAAGTCAGTTAAGAACACATTCTTATTTTCAATGACTGCCTAGGAACGGTTGACTGCCTTGTTCAAGGGCAGAACGACAGATTTTCACTGTCAGCTCGGTGGATTCAATCTTGCAACCTTACAGTTAACTAGTCCAAAGCTCTAACCACCTGCCTCTCATTGGACTCCACGAGGAGACTGCCTGTTACGCGAATGCAGTTAGCCAACCTAAGTTGCTAGCTAGCATTAAACTTATGTTATGAAAAACACTCAATGATAATCACTAGTTAACTACACATGGTTGATGATATTACTAGTTTATCTAGCGTGTCCTGCGTTGCATATAATCGATGCGGTGCGTATCGTTGCTCCAATGTGTACCTAACCATGAACATCAATGCCTTTCTTAAAATCAATACACAGAAGTACATATTTTTAAACCTGCATATTTAGCTTAAAGAAATCCAGGTTAGCAGACAATATTAACCAGGTGAAATTATGCCACTTCTCTTGCGTTCATTGCACGCAGAGTTAGTGTATATGCAACAGTTTGGGCTGCCTAATTTGCCAGAATTTTATGTAGTTATGACATAACATTGAAGGTTGTGCAATGTAACAGGATATTTAGACTAATGGATGTCACCCCTTAGATAAAATACTGAACGGTTCCGTATTTCACTGAAAGAATAAATGTCTTGTTTTCGAGATGATAGTTTCCGGATTCGACTATATTAATGACCTAAGGCTTGTATTTCTGTTTGTTATTATGTTATAACTAAATGTATGTTTTGATAGAGCAGTCTGACTGAGCGGTGGTAGGCAGCAGCAGGCTCGTAAGCATTCATTCAAACAGCACTTTTGTGCGTTTTGCCAGCAGCTCTTCGTTGGGCATCAAGCATTGCGCTGTTTGACTTCAAGCCTATCAACTCCCGAGATTATGTAACCGATGTGAAGTGGCTAGCTAGTTAGCGGGGTGCGCGCTAATAGCGGTTCAAATGTCACTCGCTCTGAGACTTGGAGTGGTTGTTCCCCTTGCTCTTCATGGGTAACGCTGCTTCGAGGGTGGCTGTTGTCGTTGTGTTGCTGGTTCGTGCCCAGGGAGGAGCGAGGAGAGGGATGGAAGCTATACTATTACACTGGCATACTAAAGTGTCTATATGAACATCCAATAGTCATAGGTTAATGAAATACAAATGGTATAGAGAAATAGTCCTATAATTCCTATAACCTAAAACTTCTTACCTGGGAATATTGAAGACTCATGTTAAAAGGAACCACCAGCTTTCATATGTTCTCATGTTCTGAGCAAGGAACTGAAACGTTAGCTTTCTTACATGGCACATATTGCACTTTTACTTTCTTCTCCAACACTTTGTTTTTGCATTATTTAAACCAAATTGAACATGTTTCATTATTTATTTGAGGCTAAATAGATTTTATTGATGTATTATGTTAAGTGTTCATTCAGTATTGTTGTAATTGTCATTATTATAATTTTTAAAATTTAAATAGGCCGATTTTAATCTGTATCGGCATTGAAAAATCATAATCGGTCGACCTCTAGTCCCCACACACACCAACACAGCCAGCCTCAGGAGGCTGGAAAGATTTGGCATGGGCCCTCGGATCACCACTTGGTATGGCAACTGCTTGGCATCCGACCACAGGGCGCTGCAGAGGCTAGTACGTACGGCCCAGTACATCACTGGGGCCAAGCTCCCTGCCATCCACGACCTCTATACCAGGCGGTGTTAGAGGAAGGCCCTAAAAATGGTCAGACTCCAGCCACCAAAGTCATAGACTGTTCTCTCCGCTACCACACGACAAGCGGTACCGATGAACCAACAGGACCCTGAACAGCTTCTACCCCCAAGCCATAAGACCTCTAAATAGTTGACCAAATAGCTACCCGGACTATCTGCATTTACCTGTTTTAAACTTTTTTGACAAATAACATACGCTGATGCTATTGTAGATGCACATCTCAAATCAAATCAAATTGTTATTTGTCACATACACATGGTTAGCAGATGTTAATGCGAGTGTAGTGAAATGCTTGTGCTTCTAGTTCCGACAATGCAGTAATAACCAACAAGTAATCTAGCTAAAAATTCCAAAACTACTACCTTATAGACACAAGTGTAAGGGGATAAGAATATGTACATAAAGATATATGAGTGAGTGATGGTACAGAGCAGCATAGGCAAGATACAGTAGATGGTATTGTGTAGTATATAGATATGAGATGAGTATATAAAGAAAGTGGCATAGTTAAAGTGGCTAGTGATACATGTATTACATAAAGATGCAGTAGATGATATAGAGTACAGTATATACATATGAGATTAATGTAGGGTATGTAAACATTACATTAGGTAGCATAGTTTAAAGTGGCTAGTGATGTATATATATATATACTGACAAATGGCCCAGTTTATCATTGGTTACATTTTTGTTTGTAACCTTTCTATGGAACTTCCCAAAATGTTGGTTATTCACTTTTACCTCCTTTTTTAATTTTTTATATATATATATATCTACCTCAATTACCTCGTACACCTACACATGGACTCAGTATTGGTACTCAATAATATAGCCAAGTTCTCTACTCATTGTGTATTATTGCTTTTATTATTATGTTATTACTTCTATTATAAAAAATGTTAGTCCATACCTGTTTATGAAGTACAGTGCATTCAGAATGTTTTCAGAGCCCTTGACTTTTTCCACATTTTGTTACATCAAAAGCCTCCATCTACACACACAATACCCCAAAATGACAAAGCGAAAACAGGTTTTTAGATTGTTTTGCATATTTATAAAAAATAAAAAACAAAAGTATTCAAGCCCTTTGCTATGAGACTCGACATTGAGCTCCTGTTTTGCATCCTGTTTTCATTGATCATCCTTGAGATGTTTCTACAACTTGATTGGAGTCCACCTGTGGTAAATTCAATTGATTGGACATGATTTGGAAAGTCCACACACCTGTCTATATAAGATCCCACAGTTGACAGTGCATGTCAGATCAAAAACCAAGCCACGATGTCAAAGGAATTGCCCGTAGAGCTCAGAGACAGGATTGTGTAGAGGCAAAGATCTGGGAAAGGGTATTGAAGGTCCCCAAGAAGACAGTGGCCTCAATCATTCTTCAATGGAAGAAGTTTGGAACCACCAAGACTCTTCCTAGAGCTGGCTGCCTGGCCAAACTGAGCAATCGGGAGGGAAGGGCCTTGGTCAGGGAGGTGAACAAGAACCTGATGGTCACTCTGACAGAGCTCCAGAGTTCTCTGTGAAGATGGTTGCCCTTTTGGAAGGTTCTCCCATCTCTGCAGCATTCATTTGAGAACCAGGATGTTGACAACTGTGCCATACAGATTGAAAAATAGTTGGGAAGAAATTTTTGATGTACCAATTCCATGCTACAGGGTGTATGAGTTCATATATAAAACAATGCAAGATTCAAGACTTTGTGCTTTTCAGCAAAAATTATTATATAGAATTCTTGCCAGCAACAAAATGTTGAATATTTGGGGCATAAAATCATCTAAGCTCTGCAGATTTTGTTGTGAGGATACAGAATCAATAGACTTTGGTGTTGCCCTCAGGTAGCCTGTTTCTGGTCTCAGGTTCAGGAATGGCTAATAATGCATAGTATTGATCTAAAATTGACCCTATAAATAGTACTGTTGGGAGATCTGGAGAGACCGGGTCAGTCAATTACTAATACTCTTAGTAAAAGTATTTATCTTCAACACGCAATCTGTAGATTATTTTTGATTTGATTGAAATTGTACGTTAAACATCATAGCATAGTTGAAAGATATGTGTTGTGTAGAAACACGAAGTAGGTTGCCAGCAGAGATGGATGGGATGGGCTGAGGGAAGCTGAGGTTTGGGATGTGGAATTGGAGACAAGTGGGAGTGGAGTTGCTGTGTGAGAGCGAGAATGATGGTCAAAAGAAAAAGGTGAAAAAAGTCAAAATAAAACATAAAAAAGTATATTTAAATGACACTAAGTGGCAGTGTTTTTACAACTAATGCCGGTTTGCCTGAGGCTGATGCTGTGCAGGTGCTGTGCACCCTCACACATAAGGATGGCTCTGTTGCGGAAAGACTGATACATGTTTAATAGTTTCTTGAGGCTCTATTGTTTGTCCTTCCTTGTGGGAATAAACTCTTAATTCTATATACTGCATGGATCTAGGGTGAGAGATGGCTGGGGTGTTAAGCATGTTCCAGTTTAGGTCGCCTAGCAGCACGAGCTCTGAAGATAGATGGGGGGCAATCAGTTCACATATGGTGTCCAGAGCACAGCTGGGGGCAGAGGGTGGTCTATAGCAGGCGGCAACGGTGAGAGGTGGATTTTTAAAAGTAGAAGTTCAAATTGTTTGGGTACAGACCTGGATAGTAGGACAGAACTCTGCAGGCTATCTTTGCAGTAGATTGCAACACCGCCCCCTTTGGCAGTTCTATCTTGTCTGAAAATGTTGTAGTTTGGAATTAAAATGTCTGAATTTTTGGTGGTCTTCCTAAGCCAGGATTCAGACACAGCTAGAACATCCAGGTTGGCAGAGTGTGCTAAAGCAGTGAATAGAACACACTTAGGGAGGAGGCTTCTAATGTTAACATGCATGAAACCAAGGCTATTACGGTTACAGAAGTTGTCAAAAGAGAGCGCCTGGGGAATAGGAGTGGAGCTAGGCACTGCAAGGCCTGGATTCACCTCTACATTGCCAGAGGAACAGAGGAGGAGTAGAATAAGGGTGCGGCTGAAAGCAATAAGAATTGGTCGTCTAGAACGTCTGGATCCGAGAGTAAAAGGAGGTTTCTGGGGGTGATAAAATAGCATCAAGGTATAATGTACAGACAAAGGTATGGTAGGATGTGAATACAGTGGAGGTAAACCTAGGTATTGAGTGATGAAGAGAGAGATATTGTTTCTAGAAACATAATTGAAACCAGGAGATGTCATTGCATGTGTGGGTGGTGGAAGTAATAGGTTGGATAAGGTATAGTGAGCAGGACTAGAGGCTCTACAGTGAAATAAGCCAATAAACACTAACCAGAACAGCAATGAACAAGGCATATTGACATTAAGGAGAGGCATGCTTAGTCGAGTGATCAAAAGGGTCCGGTGAGTGGAGAGGTTGGTTGGGGGTCACGGCGATTTAGACAGCTAGCCAGGTCATCGGTAGCAAGCTAGCATAGGATGGAGGTCTGTTATTAGCCACCTCTTGCGTTCCGTCAGTAGATTAGTGGGGTTCTGTGTGGTAGAGGGGATTAATCCAAATCACACAACAACAACAAAAATAAAAACAATAAATATAGTTATAGAGGCCCAAGAAGAAAAAAATAATAATAAAAACAAATAAATAAATAAATTGTCTGATTGTCTATTCAGATAGCAGCCGATAAGACAGCTAACGGTTAGCAGGCCGCAGATGGGCGTTCAGGTAACGTCGCGACGCAGGAGCCAGCCGGATAACTCCTTCGGGAAGATAACGTCGGCAGTCCAGTTGTGAAGGCCCGGTGGGGCTCCGCGTAGGCAGTAAAACGGATCCGGATAGGTGACTGCAGCCCAGGAGTGATTGATGGAACTCTTCAGCTGGCTAGCTCCGGAATAATTGATGTTTGCTCCGGAATCGACGAAAGCCGATAGTCACACGGATAGCAGCTAGCTAGCTGTGAGATCCAGGTATGAATGTCCAGAGTTAGCGGTTGAAATCCAGGGACATGGAGAGAGAAATTGGTCCTGTATGTTCCGTTCCGAGCTGCGCTGCGCCGTACAAAACTGCCGATAGATTTTCGAGCTAAAGGATAGCTGATGACCACAAACCGTGGTTAGCTGAATACTAACGATTTGCCAGTAAAGAAGCTAACGAGCTTCTGAACGAGCTTCTGAACGAGCTTCTGAGCTAGTTTCTTGGAGGATTACAGATTTGAAGTAAATAATACTTTTTTATAAATATAAATTGGTGAGGCAGGTTGCAGGAGAGTGTTTTGAAGATGAGTTTATGGAAAATTAAAAAAATGTATGTGAAAAAAGTTGTAAATATGTGATTAGCATATATATATATATATATATATATATGGACACGACAAGACAAGACGAGGACAAAGGACGTCTGACCTGCTATGCCATCTTGGATCATGAGTTCAGTTGCTGTGGGGTGAGAACAGGCTCTGTGCTACTGCTAATCACAGTTGGTCTGGCAACATCCACGGCGGTTTCTTTCCTCCTCGCTCGCGCTCGCTCTCTCGCTCTCTCTCTCCTTCTCTCTGCAGTCTTCAGCTACTCCACTGATCGTACATGTCAGATTCCAGTTGTATTTCTAAGCAGAGCCAGATGGGCTGCGTCAGAATTCGAAATAGCTTGACTTGTAAAAACATGGTGTTTTGTGCATCTTTAATTCAGGTAAAGATGGAGGGTTCATCCCAAATGGCCATGGGTCCTGGTCAAAAGTAGTGCACTACATAGGGAATAGAGTTCCATTTGTGACATGACCAGTGTGTCTGTGACACACCTGTCCTTTCCATAAAAATAAAAAAATAACATCCTGAGAAATACTCAGAGCAAAGAAGTCAGTCAGCTGCTGTTCAGTTGGGTGGTATCTCACTTTACAAGCTTTTCCAATCAGGATACCTTTTTAACACTCATCACAAACACATTGTCCATTTATTTTCCTTTTGCAGCTGCGTAACGGCGTTAACTGGAGAAGCCTGTAATGGGTAATAAAAAGGACAGCTGTCTGTGTTGCCAGTGAGCTGCCTATCTTATCTGGGCACAGAGATCGTGTATGGAGATACAGAGCAGTGTTATGAGGTTGTTTTGGTTCAGTCTGTCGAGAAGAAGTGTTTGCTCCCGCAATCATGGGGTCGATCCAGGTCAATGTCTGGGGCAGCAACCCCATTACTGCACATTACAATCACTGAAGGGGGGCTGTCCGATTTAGTATGGCCTGGCCACTGTCAGGAGCACACACATACAGGGAACTACTGTCTCTATATAGAAAGGCAATGAGGGAGAAAGAACAATAGAAGGAAGGAGAAAGGGAAAAGAGTGCCAGAGATAGACATTGTCTCATTTACATTTATATATAATTTATTGACCATCCCTAACGAGCCCCGGAGATAGGCTATCCAAAGTAAAACCAGCTATATCACGGTCGGACACCAGCCGGCTGAAGCTAATTGGCAAAATAATTGATTCCAACTCTTCCCACCTGCGAACACACACACACACACACACACACACACACACACACACACACACACACACACACACACACACACACACACAAATCAGACCACACCCCGAAATCAACTCACGTTTGAATTCGTCTCGATCTCTAGCATTTCTTAATCAACCAAATCTAAAACGTGGCCAAATCAGGAAGTGCAGTCACTCTAGCTGTACCCAACAGTGGGTAATACTTGAATAAATGGCCCTCAAATATCAGCTCAGATACTGTATTTAACATGAGCCAAAGCTCCGGGCCTTCCGCCCACTACTACTAACCACAACATTAGTGTCACAGACAGTGCTACAAATTACCTTTTTATTTGCCGTGGCATGGGCTTGCTTGCGTCAGATCAATCGTATGATTGGATGATTGGATTTTTCCTTTAGCGCTTCTGATGACATGAGAGGATATCTGGTTAGGAGCATCCTATGAGTCATGAATTAGTGCTTTGGGGCCCTGGCTCTCTGATGAAGGATATTCCCATGCACCTCGTTGGCTGTGGTGTAGCATTGTAGTAGGTAAAGCAAAGCTCGGATTTAATTAAAGTGCGCGTGTCAAGTACTCACACGTGTGTGTGTGTGTGTGTGTGTGTGTGTGTGTGTGTGTGTGTGTGTGTGTGTGTGTGTGTGTCTGGTAGGCACTTATATCGAACACCAACTTCAACTTTGTCAGCTTCACCAAAAATGGCGAGCACACCGGTACTGCATATAATAGGGTCTTCCATTGTGTGCAGGCTCCATCCATGACGCTAGTCGAGGTTGAGTCCCAAATGGCACCCTATTATTCCCTTTATATAGTACCCTACTTCTGACCAGAGCCCTATGGGTGCCATTTGCTCTAGTCGGCTGGCCCTCGCTACATATTCGTCGCCAGACCCACTGGCTCCAGGTCATCTACAAGGCCATGCTAGGTAAAGCTCCGCCTTATCTCAGTTCACTGGTCACGATGGCAACACCATCCGTAGCACGCGCTCCAGCAGGTGTATCTCACTGATCATCCCTAAAGCCAACACCTCATTTGGCCGCCTTTCGTTCCAGTACTCTGCTGCCTGTGACTGGAACGAATTGCAAAAATCGCTGAAGTTGGAGACTTTTATCTCCCTCACCAACTTCAAACATCAGCTATCTGAGCAGCTAACCGATCGCTGCAGCTGTACATAATCTATTGGTAAATAGCCTACCCATTTTCACCTACCTCATCCCCACAGTTTTTATTTATTTACTTTTCTGCTCTTTTGCACACCAATATCTCTACCTGTACATGACCATCTGATCATTTATCACTCCAGTGTTAATCTGCAAAATTGTATTATTTGCCTACCTCCTCATGCCTTTTGCACACATTGTATATAGACTCCCCTTTTTTTCTACTGTGTTATTGACTTGTTAATTGTTTACTCCATGTGTAACTCTGTGTTGTCTGTTCACACTGCTATGCTTTATCTTGGCCAGGTCGCAGTTGAAAATGAGAACTTGTTCTCAACTAGCCTACCTGGTTAAATAAAGGTGAAATAAAAAAAAATAAAAAAAATTGGGACAATGGTAAGCATATACACTCTATATATACAAAAGTATGTGGACACCCCTTCAAATTAGTGGATTTGGCTATTTCAGCCACACCCATTGCTTACAGGTATATAACATTGATTACACAGCCATGTAATCTCCATAGACGCACATTGACAATAGGATGGCTTTACTGAACAGCTCAGTGACTTTCAATGTGGTTCCGTCATAAGGTGCCATCTTTCCAAGTCAGTTCGTCAAATTTCTGTCGACTCAGCCTCGAAGTGGTAGGCCACACAAGCTCACAGAATGGGACCGCCGAATGCTGAAGCGCGTAAAAATTTTGTCCTCGGTTCAACACTCACTACCAAGTTCTGAAATGCCTCTGGAAGCAACGTCAGCACAAGAACTGTTTGTCGGGAGCTTCATGAAATGGATTTCCATGGCTGAGCAGCCGCATACAGGCCTAAAATCACCATGCGCAATGGAGTGGTGTAGAGCTCGCTGCCATTGGCCTCTGGAGCAGTGGAAACGCTCGGTTTGTCGGATGCCAGGAGAACGCTACCTGCCCAAATGCATAGTGCCAACAGTAACGTTGGGTGGAGGACTAATGGTCTGGGGCTGGTTTTCATGGCTGGCGCTAGGCCTGTCCAGTGAAGGGAAATCTTAACACTATAGCATACAATGACATTCTAGACGATTCTGTGCTTCCAACTTTGTGGCAACAGTTTGGGGAAAGCCCTTTCCTGTTTCAGCATGACAATGCCCCATGCACAAAGCGAGGTCCATACAGAAATGGTTTGTCGAGTTCGGTATGGAAGAACTTGAATGGCCAGCACAGAGCACTGACCTCAACCCCATCGAACACCATTGGTATGAATTGGAACGCTAACTGCGAAGCCAGGCCTGTGGCTGAATGGAAGCAAGTCCCCGCAGCAATGTTCCAACATCTACTGTGAAGACTTCCCAGAAGAGTGGAGGCTGTCAACTCAGCAAATGGCAGGCCCAACACTAATGCTCATGATTTTGGAATGAGATGTTCGATGAGCAGGTGTCCACATACTTTTGGACATGTGGTGTACAATGAGACTGGCCTGTAGCACTGAAGATACAACTGTGGATAAGGCTAGCAAAGCTGATGTTGACTGAGTGTAGCAGTGTTAAGATGAACTTTCTCAGTGGATGTGGATGGAGCTTTAATATAGTGCTGTGGGGTTTGAACAGTGCATTACTTGGTTGCCAGGTAATGAGTTAATTCACGAAATATGTTCATGGTGTCTGCCACTTCCCTTCTGGCCTCCCAAACAAAGTGTTGCCAGGGTCTATTGTGGATTATAATGCTTATAGAAATGTCCAGATAAGTGGGTTTATCATAGCTCATCAGTGGGTTTGTCAGATTGCGACGGCTGTACTGTTCGTCTGTCGTTGTTCATCCATGGGTTGCGAGGTTGGAGGTGGGTTGATTTTGCTCCGTGGGGCTCATAGGGAGCACTGTTGTCCTGGTTGTCAGGTCTGGACTCCCCTGTTGGCCACACGGCTTCATCTCACTCACTAACCACATTTCCATCCGCAGTTTAAATGTGAGGCAAGTCGTTTACAAAAAAGTCACCGTCATTTTATAAATACCGATAGATAATTAGTTCGAAATGTTGGGATTTTTTTTGTTGGTAAAATTAATTATGTGGTAAATGGGTGGATATGACTTTATGCGCAAATATTTATACAATAACCTTCAAATCGAAGTAAATTTGGAGTCACACGATGATATGGTGTGTGTGTGGTCCACCCCACTATGACTTGGGGAAACCATGCAGTTTATTAGGCTACAGATGAAATAAGTTATGATGAACTGCATTTCAAATAAATGCTGCTTTTCAATAAATGTCAACGGTCTTGTTCTGGTGAAATGATCGATTCTTGAATGCCCTTTGACAAATAAAAATAATCCATAATAATATCATCATGTAGGCTAGCAACCCGCACGACCTAAACGCACTGTATCCGTGAGCTGTTGGCTCGAGCGAAGGTGCCAAAAACCAGAGTAGACACATTTTCTATGTCACTATTAGTAGAGTTGAAAATGTGATGGAAACACATTGAACTTTTCAGATTTTATTTCAGTGCATGAAAACATCGTCACGCACTGAATTCGATTTGCAACAAGTCCATTTGGCGGAAACATACTACCAGTGGGAATTGCAGAATATTCACGTGAAAATCTGTTGCGAATTGGATGGAAACCTAGCTACTGTCAACAACACCCAGGCTCCTCTGTCCACCTTTTAGCCAGTGTTGTGTGTCTGGAAATGTGTGTATCAAGTTTTGTGGTATTTGCTCCGAAAAACCCATTACACAAATAAGAAACATATTGTACCTCTTCTGTCACATTGACTGCAGTAATGACTTAATGAAGCTACCCTCCACTGAACAGCTTAAGAGGACAGTCACCTCTTCTGTTCTGCGTCTCCCTCTATTCCTCTCTTTTTTCTTGCTCTCTTTCAGTGTTCCTCTCTCTCTGTCTCCCTCTTTCCCTCTTTCTCTTGCTCTTTCAGTGTTCCTCTCTGTCTCTCGCTGTCTCTCTCCCCCTGCTTCTCTCTCTCTTCATTGATGTTTGGCTAATATTAATGACACCCTGTGATCTAAAGAGCTCTGTTTCTCTCTGCTCAGCAAGACGAGAGAAGCCAGCAGCATCAAAGCTGCCCGAGACTCTTATTAATAGTCGTTTAGTCATAGTGTGTTATTTAGGTCAACATTAACTTTGTACTTGAAATCCCTGCTTTCGTGTCCACTGTTACTTAAAACGCTGTAATGTCTGAGAAGTCAAGCTCTGTGGTCTGTGGTCTGTGTTCACGCTCGCATTGTTTCTCAGCCCCCTCTATTGGAATGGGGCCTCATTACAGGGAAACGTGTAGGGGGGGAAGTCCTTGACGTGACCATGCACTCCCAATGTCTCGTTCTATGTTTAATGCTTTGGTGTTGTTTGAAGTGAGTGTAATTATGTATGCCCTGTCTGTATTTTCTGTGGCCATGACATGTAGTCTGGTGTAAAAAAGAAAGGGGGAAACCCTGTGCATAGTAGCGTGTTAAGATCCGGGGCTGGTAACCCACTTAAATTAACAAAGGTCTCTCTCCTAACATCATTCGATGACGCTGATTTGATGTTCGCGCAGTGATAATGCACTGCGCTCATCAAACATCAACGAGGCCTCAGAAAACAGCATGTCAGGTGGTTAAACAAAGACGTCTCGCTGAAAGGTTAATGAGTCCTGTTGTCATGGCCCTCCCCTGTCTGTGTGTCTGCCTGTGTGTGTTTATTTGGGGGAATAGAATAGAGGTGGTTTCCCGCAGCTTACGGTTCCAGGCTGAAACGATCTGTGAAAACGAATCAGCTCTTTCCACACACAAAGGGCACACCAACACACACGCAGTCAGTCACGTATGTACAGTGCATTCGGGAAAATATTCAGACCCCTTGACTTTTTCCACATTTTGTTACGCTACAGCCTTCTTCTAAAATTTATTAAATAGTTTTTTTCTTCATCAATCGACACACAATACGCCATAATGATAAAGCAATTTTTTTTTTGCAAACTGAAATATCACATTTACTTAAGTATTCAGACTTACTCAGTACTTTGTTGAAGCACCTTTGACAGCGATTAAAGCCTTGAGTCTTCTTTGGTATGACACTTGGCACACCTGTATTTGGCGAGTTTCTCACATTCTTCTCCGCAGATCCTCTCAAGCTGGTTGAATGGTGGAGCGTCGCTACACAGCCATTTTCATGTCTCTCCAGAGATGTTTGATCGAGTTCAAGTCCGGGCTCTGGCTAGGCCACTCAAGGACATCTGGAGATTCTTGTCCCGAAGCCACTCCTGTGTTGTCTTGGCTGTGTGCGTAGGTGAAACTTCGCCCCCAGTCTGAGGCCCTGAGTGCTCTGGAGCAGGTTTTCATCAAGGATCTCTCTGTACTTTGCTCTGTTCATCTTTCCTTCGATCCTGACTAGTCTCCCAGTCCCTGCAGCTGAAAACATCCCCACCGCATGATGCTGCTATCACCAGGTTTCCTCCAGACATGATGCTCGGCATTCAGGCCAAAGTGTACAATCTTGGTTTTATCAGACCAGAGAATCTTTTTTCTCATGGTCTGAGAGTCCTTTGAATGCCTTTTGGCAAAATCCAAGCAGGCTGTCATGTGCCTTTTCCTAAGGAGTGGTTTTTGTCTGGTCACTCTACCATAAAGGCCTGAGTGCTGCAGCAATGGTTGTCCTTATGGAAGGTTCTCCCATCTCCACAGAGAAACTCTGGAGCTGAGTGACCATCGGGTTGGTAATCTCCCTGACCAAGGCCTTTCTCCCCCAATTGCTCACTTTGAAAGAGTCTCTTGGAAGAGTCTTGGTGGCTCCAAACTTCTTCCTTTAAAGAGTAATGGAGGACCCTGTGTTCTTGGGGATCTTCATTGCTGCCAATATTTTTTTGGTACTTTTCCCCAGATCTGTGCCGACTTGACACAATCCTGTCTCGGAGCTCCACGGACAATTCCTTCGACCTCATGGCTTGGTTTTTGCTCTGACATGCACTGTCAACTGTTGGACCTGAGGCACAATGTGTACTGTTGATTGAAAATCCGAGGAACGGAGAGGTTGGAAATGAACCAAATTATACATTTGTAATACAGGATTGGGCAACTGGTGGGGGTGGGGACCACAAGAAACTGAACTCTGAACTTATGAGGGCTTGCGGGTCTGCATCCCCACACATGCAGTCAGTGCCAGCAGAAGGCGTTTGGGGGCCCTAAGTGATTTTTTTTGTTGCAAATCTACACATTTTGCCATGGAGCGTTGAGATAATGTTGCAATTTTATAACTAATTTCAAATAAAAATGTTTAGTTTTACAGATAATTTCGTACAATTCTACACATTTTCCCATAGTGGAGAGAAATGTTTGCAATGCTATTTTTAATATGTATAGAAATTGCATCTTGTATCCTACAATTCTAACTTTCAACATTAAGTTGAGATCTCGACTGAGTTCCTAAAAATATATACTGAACAAAAATATAAACGGAACATATACAGTAAAATGTTTCGTGGCCTGAAATAAAAGATCCCAGAAATGTTTTATACGCACAAAAAGCATATTTCTCTAAAATGTTGTACACAAATTTGTTTACATCCATGTTAGTGAGCATTTCTCGTTTGCCAAGGTAACCCATCCAACTGACAGATGTAGCATATCAAGAAGCTAATTTAAAAATCATGCTCATTACACAGGTGCAGCTTGTGCTGGGGACAATAAAAGGCCACTCCAAAATGTGTAGTTTTGTCACACAACACAATGCCACAGATGTCTCAAGTTTTGAGGGAGCGTGCATTTAGCATGTTGACTGTAGGAATGTCCACACTGAGTGAACAAAACATTTAAGAACACCTCTTTCTATGACAGACTGACCAGGTGAAAGCTATGATTCCTTATTGATGTCACTTGTTAAATCCACTTTAATCAGTATAGATGAAGGGGTGGAGAGACAGGTTAACCTCTACGGGATTGTTGTCCCTCCACCCGGACGGTTGAGCTAACGTGCGTTAATGTGATTAGCGTGACGTTGTAAGTGACAAGAAAATTTCCCAGGACATAGACGTGTTATATGGGCAGAAAGCTTAAATTATTGTTAATCTAACTGCACGGTCCAATTTACAGTAGCTATTACAGTGAAAAAATACCATGCTACTGTTTGAGGAGAGGGCACAACAATAAAAAAACTTGTAGCACGGGAACTGGTTTGATACATTCACCTCTGAAGGAAAATAATGTACTTTCATTAATCTTGCTCTGATTTGTCATCCTGAGGGCCCCAGAGATAAAATGTAGCATGGTTTTGTTTGATGAAATCAATTTTTATATTACAATGTAGGAACTTGGTTCTAAAGTTTGATCCTTATTAAGCAAGGAATTTTAAGCGTTGATACAATTTGAGACATGGATTGTGTGAGCCATTCTGAGGGTGAATGGGCAAGAGAAAATATTTAAGTGCCTTCTTGACCCGTTTGTGTCAAGAACTGCAACGTTGCTGGGTTTTTCACGCTCAACAGTTTCCTGTGTGTTGAAGTCAGCATTGGAGTCAACTCCATAATTAGGAAGGTGTTCTTAATGTTTGGTATTTTCAGTGTATATACTGTATATATTCCCTACCTGACCAAATCAATCAAATGTATTTATAAATACATCAGCTGATGTCACAAAGTACTGTTATGAAACCCAACCTAAAACCCCAAACAGCAAGCAATGCAGGTGTAGAAGCACCGTAGCTAGGAAAAACTCCCTAGAAAGGCCAGAACTTAGGAAGAAACCTAGAGAGGAACCAGGCTATGAGGGGTGGCAAGTCCTCTTCTGGCTGTGCCAGGTGAAGATTATAACATAATATGACCAAGATGTTCAAATGTTCATAGATGACCAGCAGGGTCAAATAATAATAATCACAGTGGTTGTCGAGGGTGCAACAGGTCAGCACCTCAGGAGTAAATATCAGTTGGCTTTTCATAGCCGATCATTCAGAGTATTTTTGCCGCTCCTGCTGTCTCTAGAGAGTTGAAAACAGCAGGTCTGGGACAGGTAGCATATTCGGTGAACAGGTCAGGGTTCCATAGCCGCAGGCAGAACAGTTGAAACTGGAGCAGCAGCACGGCCGGGTGGACTGGGGACAGCAAGGCCAGGTAGTCCTGAGGCATGGTCCTAGGGCTCAGGTCCTCCGAGAGAGAGCGAGAAAGAAAGAATTCAAATTATTATTTTTTTCGCCTTTATATAACCAGGTAGGCTAGTTGAGAAGAAGTTCTCATTTGCAACTGCGACCTGGCCAAGATGAAGCAAGGCAGTTTCGACACATACAACAACAGAGTTACACATAGAATAAACAAACGTAGTCAATAATACAGTAGGGGGAAAAAGTATATATACAGTGTGCGCAAATTAATTTATTTTTATTTTTTTATTTCACCTTTATTTAACCAGGTTGGCTAGTTGAGAACAAGTTCTCATTTGCAACTGCGACCTGGCCAAGATAAAGCATAGCAGTGTGAACAGACAACAACACAGTTACACATGGAGTAAACAATAAAAAAATGAGGTAAGATCAGGGAGGTAAGGCAATAAAATAGGTCATAGTGGCAAGGTAATTACGATATAGCAATTAAACACTGGAGTGATAGATGTGCAGAAGATGAATGTGCAAGTAGAGATACTGGGGTGCAAAGGAGCTAAATAAATAAATACAGTATGGGGATGAGGTAGTTGGATGGGATATTTACAGATGGGCTATGTACAGGTGCAATGATCTGTGAGCTGCTCTGACAGCTGGTGCTTGAAGTTAGTGAGGGAGATATGAGTCTCCAGCTTCAGCGTTCGTTCCAGTCATTGGCAGCAGAGAACTGGAAGAAAAGGCGGCCAAAGGAGGAATTGGCTTTGGGGGAGGTCAGTGAAATATACCTGCTTGAGCGCGTGCTGCGGGTGGGTGCTGCTATGGTGACCAGTGAGCTGAGATAAGGCGGGCCTTTAGCTAGCGAAGACTTGTAGATGACCTGGAACCAGTGGGTGTGGCGACGAGTGTGAAGCGAGGGCCAGCCAACGAGAGCGTACAGGTCGCAGTGGTGGGTAGTATATGGGGCTTTAGTGACAAAACAGAGGATTTGGATTGGAGATGCTTAATGTGGGTCTGGAAGGAGAGTTTACAATCTAACCAGACACCTAGGTATTTGTAGTTGTCCACATATTCTAAGTCAGAACTGTCCAGAGTAGTGATGCTGGACGGGTGGTCAGGTGCGGGCAGCGATCAGTTGAAGAGCATGCATTTCATTTGACTTGCATTTAAGAGCAGTTGGAGGCCACGGAAGGAGAGTTGTATGGCATTGAAACTCGTCTGGAGGTTAGTTAACAGTCTCCAAAGAAGGGCCAGAAGTATTCAGAATGGTGTTGTGTATGTGGACAGCTGCTCGTTGAACCTCTCATTCCAAAATCATTGGAATTAGTATGGAGTTGGTCCCCCTTTGCTGCTATAACAACCTCCACTCTTCTGGGAAGTCTTTACACTAGATGTTGGAACATTGCTGAGGGGACTTGCTTCCATTCATCCACAAGAGCATTAGTGAGGTCGGGCACTGATGTTGGCCTATTATGCCTGGCTTGCAGTCAGCGTTCCAATTCATCCCACAGGTGTTCAATGGAGTTTAGGGCAAGGCTCTGTGCAGGCCAGTCAAGTTCTTCCACACCGATCACGACCATTTCTGTATGGATCTTTATTTGTGCACAGGGGCATTGTCATGCTGAAACAGGTTAGGGCCTTCCCCAAACTGTTGCCACAGTTGGAAGCACAGAATCGTCTAGAATGTCATTAAGATTTCTCTTCACAGAAACTAAGGGGCCTAGCCCGAACCATGAAAAACTGCCCTAGACCATTATTCCTCCTCCACCAAACTTTACAATTGGCACTATGCATTTGGGCAGGTAGTGTCTCCTGGCGTCTGCCAAGCCCAGATTCGTGCTTCGGACTGCCAGATGGTGAAGCTTGATTCATCACTCCAGAGAACCCATTTCCACTGCTCCAGAGTCCAATGGAGGCGAGCTTTACACCACTCCAACCGAAGCTTGGCATTGCGCATGGGGATCTTAGGCTTGTGTGCGGCTGCTCAGCCATGGAAACCCATTTCATGAAGCTCCCGATGAACAGGTCTTGTGCTGACGTTGCTTCCAGAGGTAGTGAGTCTTGCAACTGAGGACAGACAATTTTTACGCTTAAGTGCTTCAGCACTCGGCCTTCCCGTTCTGTGAGCTTGTGTAGCCTACCACTTAGAGGCTGAGCTGTTGTTGCTCCTAGACGTTTCCACTTCACAATAACAGCACTTACAGTTGACCGGGGCAGCTCTAGCTGGGGAGATATTTGACGAACTGACTTGTTGCAAAGGTGGCATCCTAGGACGATGCCACGTTTAAATTCACTTAGCTCTTCAGTAAGGCCATTCTACTGCCAATGTTTGTATATGGAGATTGCATGGTGGTGTGCTCGATTTTTATACACCTGTCAGCAACGGGTGTGGCTGAAATAGCCTAATCCACTCATTAGAAGGGGTGTCCACATACTTTTGTGTTTATATAGTGTTTTTTTTTTGGGGGGTAGTTGATCCCCAGGCCTATAAAAGGAGGGCCACCAGTTGCCAATCCCTGCTGTTTGAGTTTATTTTTATAGGGACAGTGCACATTAATCAGCGTTTCAGTAAAAGTGCCAGTTTTTTTAGCCAGCCGGCTATTTTTCAACAGCCGTCCCTGGGTAGGTTATTAAAAACAATTACAGTAAAAATACAGACAGTCAATGCAGTGTGCACATGCAGAGCAACATAGGACAAGTAACATGTAACACAGTCTATTGAGAGGTTTTGTGAAGTACAGTATTTCAATCCGTCTTTACACTCTCAATCCCCAGTGCCATTTACTTTGCAGTAGATTCATTCCATAGCTCGTGTTTTACTAGCTTGAGTTCCAAATCTGTTTGCACTCTAGCCAACTCCATTCTGTCATTGTCAAGTCAAACAGGACAAGGAGTTGGTGTGATGGCACACACAGAACTTCAGGCTGTTTTATGGAACTAGCCTAGACTTTTGTTGAACTTTCCGAGAGCAGGCCGTGTTGTGCAATTGCACCGTGACTAGGTCTGCGTGTCCAAATGGTACCCTTTTTACTTACATACAGTAGTGCACTACGTTTGACCTCTTCCCTATGGTCACTGGTCAAACGTAATTGTCTGTATAGGGAATTGGGTGCCGTTTGGCACACAGACATTTTTTTTTAAAACCTTTATTTCACCAGGAAAAGCCCATTGAGACCCAGCGTTTCTTTTTTAAGGGAGACCTGGCCAAGAAGGTAGCAACGATCAATACATTACATCATTAAAACATACAACAATACAATACAACATGATCCAGCCTAAAAAAAGCATTTGCTCCTCTCCCATCGGTATTTTAAATTAATTCAGTGGCACGAACATATCTAGATGAAGCATGGATTGTTGATTATTCCATGCATCTGGTGCACAACAAGAGAAGGCAGTCTTCCCTAATACTGTGAATGTCCTGGGGACTTTAAGTAGCAACCACCTAGCAGACCGGGTATGGTAACTGCTGGTGGTGAAGGAGATCAGACTAAAGAGGTAAAGCGGGAGCTTACCCAAAGGGGATTTGTAGATGAATACATACATTTGTATCATTCTGCGCGTATAAAGTGAGTTCCAACCTACCATTTGGTACAATGTGCAATGGTGGGTGAGTGACTTGGCATCTGTAATAAATAGCAAGATGCATGATAGAGTCCAGTCTCTGTAAGACGGAGGAGGTTGCATGCATGTACAACAAGTCACCATAATCAATTACAGAGAGAAAAGTGGCCTGAACAAGCTTCTTTCTAGCCAAAAGTGGGAAGCAAGTATACCCCGAAAAGAAAAACCCAATTTCAATTATAAAATGTAAGCTTTGTCACAAAATTACCCACATGAACTTTAAAGGACAACTTGTCATCCAACCAAATACCTAGGTATTTGTAGGATGACACTTTCAATGGATAAGCCACCAGATGTGACACTGCTAACGTTCTCTGGCAGAGTTGTAGCTCTGGTAAAAGGTCATGAATTTATTTTTTGGAACATTCAAGACCAGATTGACACCATAAAAGGAGGCCTGCAGTGACTGAAAAGCAGTCTGGAGCTCTTCAACAGCCTGAACCAGAGAAGGAGCACATGAATATATAACTATCATCTGCATATAGATGTAACTTTGCTGGTTGCATCCCATTTTCCAAATCCGTAATAAACATTTGAAACAACACAGGAGCTAAAATGGAACCCTGGGGCACACCTCTATTAATCTTAAGAAAGATAGACTTGTGATTGCCAGTGTGTACAGTTGAAGTCTGAAGTTTTACATACACTTAGGTTGGAGTCATCAACTCGTTTTTCAACCACTCCACAAATTTCTTGTTAACAAACTATAGTTTCGGCACGTCGGTTAGGACATCTACTTTGTGCATGACACCAGTCATTTTTCCAACAATTGTTTAACAGGTCTCTCTCACTTATAATTCACTGTATTACAATTTCAGTGGGTCAGAAGTGTACATCCACTACGTTGACTATGCCTTTAAACAGCTTGGAAAATTTCAGAAAATGACATCATGGCTTTAGAAGCTTCTGATAGGCTAATTGACAATGTTTGAGTCAGTTGGAGGTGAACCTGTGGATGTATTTCAAGGCCTACCTTCAAACTCAGTGCCTCTATGCTTGACGTCATGGGGAAATCAAAAGGAATCAGCCAAGACCTCAGAATAAAAATTGTAGACCTCCACAAGTCTGATTCATCCTTGGGATCAATTTCCAAACGCCTGAAGGTACAACATTCATCTGTGGAAACGATAGTACGCAAGTATAAACACCATGGGACCAGGGAGCCGTCATACCACTCAGGAAGGAGACTAGTTCTGTCTTCTAGAGATGAACGTACTGGTGCGAAAAGTGCAAATCAATCTCAGAACAGCAGCAAAGGACCTTGTGAAGATGCTGGATACAAATGTATCTACATCCACAGTAAAATGAGTCCTATATCGACATAACCTGAAAGGTCGCTCAACAAGGAAGAAGCCAATGCTCCAAAACCGCTATAAAGAAAGCCAGACTACGGTTTGCAACTGCACATGATGACAAAGATTGATAAGGTGAATGCACCAATTTGTAAGTCGCTCTGGATAAGAGCGTCTACTAAATGACTTAAATGTAAATGTAATGTAAATGTAAATTTTTGTAAGTCGCTCTGGATAAGAGCGTCTGCTAAATGACTTAAATGTAAAATGTAATGAGAAATGCCCTCTGCTCTAATGAAACAAAATAGAACTGTTTGGCCATAATGACCATTATGTTTGGAGGAAAAAGGTGGAGGCTTGCAAGCCGAAGAACACCATCCCAACCGTGAAGCACGGGGGTGGCAGCACCATGTTGTAGGGGTGCTTTGCTGATGGACTGGTGGACTTCACGTAATAGGTGGCATCATGAGGTGGGAAAATTATGTGGATATATTGAAGCAACATCAAGACATCAGTCAGGAAGTTAAAGCTTGGTCGCAAATCGGTCTTCCAAATGGACAATGACCACAAGCATACTTCCAAAGTTGTGGCAAATTGGCTTAAGGACAACAAAGTTAAGGTATTGGAGTGGCTGTCACAAAGCCCTGACCTCAATCGTATAGAAAATGTGTGGGCAGAACTGAAAACGCATGTGCGAGCAAGGAGGCCTACAAACCTGACTGTTACACCAGCTCTGTCAGGAGGAATGTGCCAAAATTCACCCAACCTATTGTGGGAAGCTTGTGGAAGGCTACCCAAAACGTTTGACCCAAGTTAAACAATTTAAAGGCAATGCTACCAAATACTAATTGAGTGTATGTAAACTTTTGACCCGCTGGGAATGTGATGAAATAAATAATTCTTTATACTATTATTCTGACTTTTCACATTCTTAAAATAAAGTGGTGATCCTAACTGACCCAAAACAGCGAATTCTTACGAGGATTAAATGTCAGGAATGGGAAAAACTGAGTTTAAATGTAGTTGGCTAAGGTGTATGTAAACGTCCGACTTCAACTGTACTCATTGATTTCTGTCAGAAAGATAGTTCCTAAACCAATTTACTGCCCCTTCACTGAGACCAATGTTAGAGTCTAGCTAGCAACAATTCATGCTCAACTGAATCAAAGGCCTTTGATAAGTCCACAAACAGAGCAGCACAATGTTGCTTTGTATCAAGTGCATTAATGATGTCGTTGGCCACTGTCATAGCTGCAGTTGTGGTGCTGTGCCCCGATCTAAAGCCAGACTGAACTCCTCTCCAGTATGTTATTTTCAATTAAGAAGTGTTTTAACTGTGAGTTTATTAGGTATTCATAGACTGGCCAGGATAGGGAGTTTAGAGAGAGGACGATAGTTATTAGCATCTGTGGGATCTCCACCCATTTAGCAGTGGGATGGACAT
Source organism: Oncorhynchus keta (assembly GCF_023373465.1). NCBI lineage: Eukaryota > Metazoa > Chordata > Actinopteri > Salmoniformes > Salmonidae > Oncorhynchus > Oncorhynchus keta. Next base: position 47,809,440 of record NC_068448.1, on the reverse strand, counting down.
AAGCTCATTTCCAAATGCTGGGTATGGAATTGGTCAAGAGACTCAAGTTGAAAATGTGAGCCACAGGTTCAGTAATAATACCTGCTGCTATCTTTAAAAGGTAAGGGGGTCCAGGTTGTCTGGACCTGCAGACTTTTTAGTGTCCATTGTCTTTAGTGCTTTTCTAGACCTCAGTATAAGAAACAGGCTCAAAGTTAAAATGGTTCACATGAGGGCCGGTTTCATAGTTGACTGTAACGGAACTTACATTAGAGGCCTGGGCCCCACCATTATCAAAAACTGAACCAGTAGATATGAAGTGCTTGTTTAAAACCCCTACAACCTGGGCTTTATCCTTCACTTCATTAGAATCCATCATGCAATGGTCAGGAAGGCCAGAGGAGACATTAGAACCTGACACTGATTTGATTAGCATCCAGAACTTGGTAAGGTTGTTTAGGTTCTCTGTGACTGCATTTAAATAGTCATCTGATTTGGACTTCCTGATCAATCCTGTGCAGTTATTTGTTAGCACTTTGAAGGAGGCTCAGTCAACAGGAGCATTTGTATGTCTAGCTTGAGCCCAAGAGATATTGCTCTTTCTAATTAATTCTGCCAAGTTATCTGAAAACCAGGGATTGTCCCTTTCGCTGATTCTAGATTTCTTCACAGGGGCATGCTTATCACAAATCGGCAAAATTTCATGTAAAAATAGTCCCAGGCAGTGTCAACATCGGGAATCAGACCCGATCAGATATTATGGTACAGATTTTGTAAGAACGCTTGCTCATCAAACTGTCTGAAATGTTGTTTAACAATATAACAGGGTTTGGCTTTGGTCAATTTTGTATTTCTAACACAAGCAATGATCAGTGATCACTGAGATCATTACAGAATATCCCAGTCGATGTGTATTTGTGATGGATATTCGTTAGAATAATGTCCAATGGCGTTGATTTGTTAGGTGCACTGGGATTCGGTCTTGTAGACACGTTAGATAGCGAGAGCAATTAGCACACCCTTTCATGCTAGTGATTTAAGTGGTGATGTAGGTGCCATGCTCGTTGGTTAGATTGGCTCCGCTTTCTGTTAACAATGACATGACATCAGAGCTGTGGGTCACAGAGTACTGCAGTGATTGTAGAACACTGCATCGTTAGGCTTTATCTGCCCTGTGTCTTACATTACGTTGCTGTCGAAAGAATAACTTGTATCTCTAAAACTGTTGAGAAAATTGGAACCTGTCATGTTTTACCATTGACGGCCATGCAATTACTAAACTTCAGAAGCAAACTTGGATACATTTTCTTGATCCTACAATCATGAGGTGTTCAGAGTTCATTGAGGGTAGTTACTGTTCAATTAATGTAAAAGAAAACCAAGCAGTGATGGGTTTATGAAGTTGTCAGGAATAACCTCATTCAGAGCAATCTGTTTGAAAGCCCCCTGGCTAGAGATGTTATGAAGAATGACATTTGAAATGTTCTATGACATCAAGATAGTTTTTCAGCAATAGTTCATTATTGTCCTTATAGTCGTAACAGGAATGAATGGTCTTTGTGACTATTTCAATAAGGGATATATTCAAGGTTTATGCCGAGCCTGTGGTCTGGACACATTATAATCTCCCCACCGGGGAAAGAGCTGTTTCGAACTAGATTTTTAAATATTTTTTAAAAGATGTAAGGTCTCTAAACTATAATTTTGGTTTGGGTAGGCCTTACCCTCTGCAGTAGTTTACCACCGACCCAGCCAGCCTGCTAGGCCCTTCTCATCTCATATTCAAAAGCTACTGCCTGTTCCTCATCATGTCCACATGAATAATGACTGAGGCTCTTCCAGCCTCCCCTCCAGTTCTCCCCTTTTCCTTCAGCTGTGTGCTCGACTAAAGCCTAAGCTTTGAACAAATGTACATATTTTTTAAATTTTTTAAAAGTAATATACATTCTTATGAGAAAGTCTAATTGATTAACATTACATGCAATATTGATGTGCTTTCTTTCTTCCCCCTCTCTCTTTCGCTGCCGCTAAGTATCCCTTAATTGTTGGTGAATCCTTTGAATGCCGGGTTTATCCTCACGGCCCGGTAGAATAACCCTGACTGTGCCTTCCAAATGGCATCTTATTTCCTATTTGGTGCACTAGGGCTCATAGGGTTCTGGTCAAAAGTAGTCCACTATATAGGGAATGGGGTGCCATTTTGGACGAAGCCACTGACTGCCACTGACTGCACCGCTGAACAATACCACACCAAATTTACTCAACTTGTCACCTTTTTTTTCCAGTGCAAGATAAAACATATTTATAAAAAGCTAAAGCATAAAACAAATGGGGAAATATGCAACAGATTTAATTTACATAGCCTATTTTATTCCCTCTGTTGTTATTTGACCTTTTTACCTTCTATGTTGAATTCTCTCTGGGAAAACATGGTGGAGTCTCCTAAGTATAGACAATAGTAATGCATATCACTGTTCACCGCTGAGGCAAGAAGCTACAGAGTCTGGGAGTTGTAAGCAGCCTGGCAGTGTTCTAGGCTTATACTCCAATTGTCTGCACACCGTTGAATGTCAAGCTTGGCCTATTGTGTAATTCTATGTGTGTGTAGCTAAAGGCTACATGGCACAGATTCCCCTTTATTAAAGAAATCCATCTGCACCGATTTCTCCCTCCTGATACTGTATCCCTCTGGCCCAGCCCTGTATTCCTTTCCAGGGTTCTGTAGCACAGTGTGTGAAGATCAGTGATGGGTGGAGAAGGGAGTGAGTTGCCGTCAGCCTGGAGGGGTGTGAGGTGTGTGAGGTCTGGAGCTGTTGAGCGACAGTGTGTAGCAGAGGTTTACAAAGGGGTACGACCCAGTCAGGGCACCACGGGGTGAGTTTTGAAGGCTTTACAGATGGTTGTGTGTGTGTGTGTGTGTGTGTGTGTGTGTGTGTGTGTGTTGGACACAGGTGATTTAGAGTGAAAGACAGTGCAGCCCACGGTACCATGGTGTGAGTTCAAAACCAACCCTCATTAATTACCCCCCCCCCGCACATCACTATGTGGGCTGTTGCCATGGAGACGGGCTCCGGCACCTGTTAATGAGGTGGGGTCGTCTGCATGTGATTTAGTATTAACATCCATCAGCATGGCAAACACGTACAGCAGGTCACAGATCCATGTCGGCCCCATTTCTCTGACTTTTTTATATTACACTTTATGACATATGGATCCATCCATTTTTCCCCTCATAATCCTAATTTATTGGGGGGGGCTACAAAAAGGAGAAAGTTGTACTGTAATATTGTGCCATTCCATAACAGAAATATTTTTGATATCTCAGATTGTTCTGGTAATTCTCACATAAATTTCATTTGGAGGAAGTATGCTTAAAATGTACATTTGTATCCCAAATCATTTTGGGGAAAATCATGATGTAAGTGGCCATTTGTAGGCCCTTTCCAGACCTATACACGTGTCCTGTAAGACCCTATGAACGTACACAGTGCAGACAACTTGTTGGTGTTACAGAGCTAGAATTCCTCTGTGGCGATGGGAGATCCTTCCAGAAGGACAACCATCGCTGCAGCACTTGTAAGTTTGCCAAAAGGCACCTAAAGATTCTCAGACAATGAGAAACACGATTCTCTGGTCTGAATGAACCAAAGTTGAACTCTAGGCCTGAATGCCAAGTGTCACGTTTGGAAGAAACCTGGCACCATCCCTACGGTGAAGCATGGTGGTGGCAGAATCATGGTGTGCGACTGTTTTTCAGCGGCAGGGACTTCCAACAGGACAACGACCTTAAGCACACAGCCAAGACAACGCAGGAGTGGGTTCGGGGCAGGTCTCTGAATGTCCTTGAGTAGCCCAGCCAGAGCCTGGACTTGGAACAACCCGATTTGAACATTTCAGAAGAGACCTGAAAATAGCTGTCCAGCAACGCTCCCCATCCAACCTGACAGAGTTTGAGAGGATCTGCAGAGAAGAATGGGAGAAACTCCCCAAATACAGATGAGCCAAGCTTGTAGTGTCATACCCAAGAAGACTCAAGGCTGTAATCGCTGCCAAAACGTGCTTCAGCAAAGTACTGAGTAAAGGGTCTGAATGCTTATGTAAATGTGATATTAACATTTCTACAAACCTGTTTTTGCTTTGTCATTGTGGGGTATTGTGTGTAGATTGAGAGAAACCCCCCAATTTAATCCATTTTAGAATAAGGCTGTAAAGTAAAAATGTGGAAGAAGTCAAGGGGTCTGAATACTTTCCAAAGGCACTGTATGCTTTTCATATTAATGAAAAATTCCTGTAATTTCCTGTTATGAACGACACAACGCGGAGTGCCGGGACACAGCCCTTAGTCGTAGTATATTGGCCAGACACAGTATCACAATCCTCAGAGGTGCCTTATTGCTATTATAAACTGGTTACCAATGTAATTAGAACAGTAAAAATAAATGTTTTGTCATATCAGTGGTATACGGTCTGATATATACCACAGCTGTCAGCCAATCAGCATTCAAGGGTCGAACCACCCAGTGGTAGGTTAGGAAATATGACTTTTCAGTTCTTCGGGGCATGGCTTCTACAAGTTGTCGAAAGCGTTCCACAGGGCTGCTTCCCACAGTTGTGTCAAGTTGGCTGGTTGTTCTTTGGGTGGTGCACCATTCTCGATACACACGGGAAAATGTTGAGCATGAAAAACCCAGCAGCGTTGCAATTATTGACACTCAAACCGGTGCCCCTGGCAACATACCCCGTAAAAGGCACTTATTAAGTCTTTTGTCTTGCCCATTCACCCGCTGAATGGCACACATACACAGTCCATGGCTGTTTCAAACTCATAAAAGACACACCCTCGTCCACTTACCCTCGCTTTATGCCATTGGGGGAATCCCCGCGGCCATATTTGTCGTCGGTCCAAATGATTAGCCAAGCAAGGGAGGTTTGCAACGTAAGCCCCTCAGCCCTTGGTTTTTAATGGAGTTTGTGAGTGTAATTCAATTCTCGATGATTGTACGTCAGCTTAGAAAAGTCTGCCAAAACTTAAAAGCACAACGTCAATATGGAGTGAACATACAATTGTAGGTAAAACAAATGTAAATAATAATGTAAATAAATTGTGCTAGTAATGCACAAACACGTCTCGTAAAAGTAATGATTTTGTTTGGTTAGCTTTGTAAATTGTAGAAATAAAAAGGTTTCCTTCAGAAGTAGCTAGGCAGGCTAACATTAGTTAGCTAATTCATTTGCTAGCTATCATACAGTAGGCGTATATTAATAATTATATAGTTAATATAAGTAGACGTGCAATCATAATTGACTGTAGCGCATATAAAGCACCCACAAGCTCAGTCATTGCGAGACGATCGAGTGATGAATTTCCAGGCAAGGTCGGACAATTTCAAATTCATTCCTCCCTTGCCCTGCAAGTGTTAACTTGTCAGAGGTCATGATACGTCATCAGATGTGTCCACTTAATTTGAGGGCTGAGGGGAGAGGGTTTGTCTGTTAAGTGTTTGGAATGCAGCCCTTGTCTCGGTTGTCTCAAGGCTTAAAAATCCTTCTTTCACCTGTCTGCTCCCCTTCATCTACACTGATTTTGAAGTGGATTTAACAGGTGACATCAATATGGGATCATGGCTTTTCACCTGGATTCACCTGGTCAGTCTGTCATGGAAAGAGCAGGTGTTCCATAAATAGAGTAGGTCTAAAAAGTGGTCTAAATTGTCCACTTTCAGCATGATTATCAGAAATGTTTTGTGTTACAAAGCATGCCATCAACCATCTTCCTTTTTGGGATCCTGTGCTGAGCTGTAGAAGCGTGTTAGTCCAGTCTCCCTGCTTGCAGTAGAAGCCCTAGTGATGTCTAGTAATCAGCCATACTTCCTGTCAATATAATGTCTCATTCTTGTCGGAGCTCTCTCTTTTGTCGGCTCTCTCTCTCTCTCTCTCTCTCTCTCTCTCTCTCTCTCGTTCTCTCTCTCGTTCTTTCTCTCTGTCCTTTTTTCTCTCTGTCCTTTTTTCTCTCTGTCCTTTTTTCTTTGCCCCCCTTTTCTTTTGCTCTTCTTTCTCTTCCCCCCCTCTGCCCATCTCCCTCTCTCATTTCCTGTCTCCCTCAGTGATCCTCTGTCTGGCTGCCTGTGTCTGTCATCTCCTGTCAGTTAACATTGTGTTGCCTGTGGCAGCAGACAGTGATGTCATTAGATCACCTGTCACTGCAGATGCTTGTCACAGAGTAACCTCATGTCACCTCTCAACAGCCTCTCTGGCTGCATCCGAAATGGCACCATATTCCCGATATACTGCACTACTTTTGACCCCTATTCCCTATAGTGCACACCCTATTCCCTTGCCATTTTGGATGCAGGCTGTCTTTCACCACACCTTAAGGGCTACTGTGGACCCAGTGCACATCAACTCCATTATCCCAGAAATCCTAGACCCACTCCAATTTGCATACTGCCCCAACAGATCCATAATGATGCAATCTCTATTGCACTCTACACTGCCCTTTCCCACCTGGACAAAAGGAACACCTACGTGAGGATGCTATTCATTGACTACAACTCAGCATTCAACACCATTGTGCCCTCAAAGCTCATCACTAAGCTAAGGACCCTGGGACTTAACACCTCCCTCTGCAACTGGATTCTGGACTGCCCCAAGGTGGTAAGGGTAGGCAACAACACATCTACCACGCTGGTCCTCAACACTGGGGCCCCTCAGGGGTGCGTGCTCAGTCCCCTCCTGTTCTCCCTGTTCACCGTCAATGATGAGACAGCCTATAGGGAGTTCAGAGACCTGGCAGTGTGGTGCCAGGATTAGCAACCGAGTATGCCCCCATTCTCATCAATGGGGCTGTAGTGGAATAGGTTGAGAGCTTCAAGTTCCTTTGTGTCCACATCACCAACAAACTGTCATGGTCCAAACTCACCAAGACAGTCGTGAAGAAGGCACGACAGCGCTTATTCCCCCTCAGGAGACTGAAAAGATATACCGGGCGGTGTCAGGGGAAGGCCCTACAAATGACCAAAGACTCCAGCCACCCTAGTCATAGACTTCTCTCTACTACCGCATGGGAAGCGGTACCGGAACACGATGTCTAGGTCCAAGAGGCTTCTTAACAGCTTCTACCCCCAAGCCATAAGACTCCTGAACAGCTAATCAAATGGCTTCCCAGACTATTTGCATAGACTTTGTACTGACCGGTAACCCCTGTATGTAGCCTCGTTACTGTTATTCAGTGGTGGGAAAAGTACTCAATTGTCATACGTGAGTAAAAGTAAAGATATCTTAATAGAAAATGACTCAAGTGAAAGTCATCCATTTAAAATACTACTTGAGTAAAAGTATCACAGGTAAATGCAATTGCGGAAATGTACTTAAGTGTCAAAAGTAAAAGTATAAACCATTTCAAATTATATTAAGCAAAGCAGACGGCCCATTTTCTTATTTTTGTTCCTTTTTTGACAGACAGTCAGGGGCACACTCCAACACTTAAAAATACATTTATAAACTAAGCATTTGTGTTTAGTGAGTCCATCAGATCAGAAGCAGAAGAGATGACCAGGGATGATATCTTGATAAGTGTGTGAATTGGACCATTTTCCGGTCAAAATGTAAGAAGTACTTTTGGGTGTCAGGATAAATGTATGGAATAAAAAGTACAATATTTTCTTTAGGAATGTAGTGAAGAAAAAGTTGGCAAAAATATAAATAGTAAAGTACAGATACCACCAAACACTAAAGTAGTACTTTAAAGTATTTTTACTTAAGTATTGTATACCACTGCTGTTATTTTATTGTTGCTCTTTAATTGTTTTTATTTAGCTAATTTCTTTTTTTTTTATTTCAATTTATTTGTTGATTTTTATTTAGGAAATACTTAAACACTTATTTTTTTCTTAACTGCATTGTTGGTTACGGGCTTGTAAGTAAGCACTTGTTGTATTCAACGCATGTGACAAATAACATTTGATTAGATTTGATATGTTTAGGTGAGATACAGGGTGAGATACAGGGTGTATTTTCACGGACCCTGTAACCAATGGGTAACAAACCACATCTTCTGAAATAGGTATAAGCTACAGTTGTGTTGAGACCGAATTGGCATCACACTAAGGAGTAGACTGGAGTATCGGGAGAATATCCCACTGCCGTTGCTGCGGAGCGCTCTTCTTTTTGTTTCCTTGGGGAATAATTAAAATGTGACACACAACATAAGTGTTTCTTAACTAAGCTAAGTCAAAGAGACTTTGCTGCTCTTTGTCTCTGACTGTTCTGTGAAAGACACACACACACGCGCGCGCGCACACACACACACACACACTGCTCTGTTGTCTTCCACAGTGTTTCCCCAGAGAGTCGGGTTGTAAATGAAGTTTAAAAGACTCTCTGTCATCATAATAGCAGAGCTCTACTATGAGCGGTGGCAAATTCATCTGTGGATAGCAACAACGACAAAAGACGTTTGACGTTGCTTCTGTCTTGTTCTTTTTCATTCACGTTTCTTTTGGTTCCCACCCCGCATCATTGCTAAGTTTAATTAACGCACTGTATATTTTTTTTCATGTCCTATGTTGTGTTTTGAATCACTAATATGACATTTTAAGATGTGCACATGACCGCTTTGCTGATGTTTGGATCCTTTTTAAGATATTAGATAAGTTTATATCCTCAGAGGAGTTGATGTTGAAACTGATGCTATCATTGCAGTCTCTGTGAAGAGGTTTCTAGAACTTTCTGAGGCCCATTTATCGTGTATCATGCTCACAGAAGGATTGCAGATGGTGTGCCGCATAGATTGCCTGTCAGCTTTTGATCCGGGTGAGGGGGGTGTGAGCCCACTACCGAGACCCAGCACTTATTTTACATCTGGGAGTTGTGTCAATGTGGGAATCGTTGTTGTGTGAATGAGGAGAGAGTGAATTCACAGGCAGAACCAAGGAGAGATGACACTTCGTCAATCACTGTGGTCGGCTGCACCACTGTTGTCATGCTCTCACAAACAAGCTGATAAGGGCACACACTGCGCATCCAATCTGCAGTAAATGCCATTTCACGCACAATATGACCTATAGTTAGGGCCCTGTGTTTTGGACAATTATGTCACATGACCTTTATTTTAAACCTTTTTTATTTAAAGCTTTTTCATCGAACTGTCCCCTTTTTAAAAATTATGTTAGATGGTGCAGGAACATCCTCAGACAATTGCCTTCATTTTTGGTGTCATTGTCATTTCTGGAAAAGGCTTAAAATAATGGGAAAGTGGGATACCTAGTCAGTTGTCCAACTGAAATGTGTCTTCCGCATTTCACTCAACCCCTCTGAATCAGAGAGGTGCGGGGGGCTGCTTTTTTCAACATTTACATCTTTGGCCCCCAGGGGAACAGTGGGTTAACTATCTTGCTCAGGGGCAGAACGACAGATTTTTACCTCGTCAGCTCGGGGATTCGATCCAGCAACCTTTCGGTTACTGGCCCAACGCTCTAAACACTAGGCTACCAGCCGCCCCACAAAAATCTAGGTCATGTGACATGATGGGGCACTGTGTTTTGGACTATCTATTATAGATTCTACTAGAAGGTCTGGTTAACAATGGCAGAAGATGGATGACTGGCAGGGGTGCTTAAGTCAATGACAGAGCGGTGGTCAGGTTTGTGTTGCCTCGGTAAATTGACTTAACGTAGTGACTGATTGGATAAAGAGACGACTCCACTGGTCTCATTGAACTGTTTTGGATGGCTGATTGGAAGGTCATAATGCAGAAGTCAAATACACAAAGTGTTTTACAATATCACCTGAGAATAGTTTTTATGCATCTATAATGCAATATGATGAAATGGAACATTCTAGTTAAACGTCCACAGGGCCCTGTTCCAGTGTTCTGTTTTAATTACACTGTGGGAAGACGACCCACTTTTTTAAAATAAAAAAATAAACGTTTCATTATATTGTCTCTCAACTCTTCTGCTTAATTTCCCCTTTGGCACGCACACCCTGTATGTATTCCTTTACCGTATACAGTATTTGTATGTAAATATGAGTCTGACTGACTGTCGTCCTTTTCCCAGGCTTTCATAATGCCAATGTAACGGACTCCCTCAAAACAACTGCCAACGAGAAATGGCTTTTTGACTACCGTGACCATCTCCCTTTAACCCTCCCTCCCTCTGTTACTCGGGCTCGTTGAGATAAGTGATTCTTGTCACATGGCGCTGGAAAGCAAATCAAATATGCCAAACCTTCAGCCAAAGTGTCGCCCATCGATAGAGGTCCAGTGAGAGGGAAAGAGGGGAGAAATGAGAGAGGGGTGGGGCTGGAGAGTTTGAGACATTCACAGCTATTAATGTATGGGCTGTAATGTAATTGTGGGTATATACTGTACCTTCTGTTGCCGTGGTGATGTAAACATAGATCATTTGGTGGTTGTTGCCCATGGGGTTCTGGTCAAAAGTAGTGCACTATGTAGGGTATAGGGTGCCATTTGGGACACAGACAGTGAGTTACAGTAGTAGTCCTACATACAGGGGTCTGAGGGAGCCACTAGGGACCGCAGCTATTTCCGTGTTAACAAAGACACAGATGGACAAGCTACATTACTCCCCATTATTCCCCTGTGATGATGAGTGCTGTACTCAAGGAAAATATGAGAGGGGGAGCGAGAGAGTTGTATTTGGGAGATACCAATTCAATTAGCGAGACAGGGATTGGCTGTGGCGGCGGCGCTGCGACTTAATGGGTACTGTGTTCACTTCCTGTCCAGGGTGTCCTGACCCCAATTACAGTCCACATTACACATGACCAAGCCAACGCAGAGTACTATGGGACGATGCGCACCACAGACACACTGACTGACTGACTCATCTACTTACCATCTATCGCACAGTGAAACTTGACTACTGTGGTACACTCCATCCGCTCCACACAGAGTAGAGGCACACTGACTGACTGTCGCTACTAACCCCCTCGCTACTAACCCCCTGTGTGTAGAACGTGTCGTCGAAGGAGAGGAGGAAAACTGACGGGCTTTGATAGTGTTGTTATAGACTGAAACAATGGAGTACAGCCTGGTGAACATAGCTGCCTTACTGTCATGTTCTCTAGAGGCAGTGACAGATCCAGTACTGGAAGGGGATGGGCTGGTGAACATAGCTGCCTTACAGCCATGTTCTCTAGAGGCAGACAGATGTACTGGAGATCCAGTACTGGTTCTCTAAGGGTGATGGGCTGGTGAACATAGCTGCCTTACTGTCATGTTCTCTAGCCATGTTCTCATAGCTGCCTTACAGGTTCTCTAGAGGCAGTGACAGATCCAGTACTGGAAGGGGATGGGCTGGTGAACATAGCTGCCTTACAGCCATGTTCTCTAGAGGCAGTGACAGATGTACTGGAAGGGGATGGGCTTACTGTCATGTTCTCTAGAGGCAGTGACAGATCCAGTACTGGAAGGGGATGGGCTGGTGAACATAGCTGCCTTACAGCCATGTTCTCTAGAGGCAGTGACAGATCCAGTACTGGAAGGGGATGGGCTGGTGAACATAGCTGCCTTACAGCCATGTTCTCTAGAGGCAGTGACAGATCCAGTACTGGAAGGGGATGGGCTGGTGAACATAGCTGCCTTACAGCCATGTTCTCTAGAGGCAGTGACAGATCCAGTACTGGAAGGGGATGGGCTGGTGAACATAGCTGCCTTACAGCCATGTTCTCTAGAGGCAGTGACAGATCCCGTACTGGAAGGGGATGGGCTGGTGAACATAGCTGCCTTGCAGCCATGTTCTCTAGAGGCAGTGACAGATCCAGTACTGGAAGGGGATGGGCTGGTGAACATAGCTGCCTTACAGCCATGTTCGCTAGAGGCAGTGACAGATCCCGTACTGGAAGGGGATGGGCTGGCACTGTGCGTGCAGCCATCCGTATGCGTGTGCCAGTGTTGCATCCCTCATAAAGCCCTGTTTTGGGTCTCTGAGGGTGACCCTTATTTCTGACAGTAGACATCCCCTCCCAACCCCCCCTAAAAATGATCAATTAGGCCCAGCCTCTGCCAGCACTCAGGGTAGGCCTGAGCGAGCGGCACAGCCCTTTTAAGTTACAAATTTGCGCCGGCAAGACTGATGGACGGATGCACAGCCCTTGAGCACGTTTGATTACTGAGCGCCTGGAGTGGGAGTGAGAAGGACTTCTCTCAGCCCACAAGAAGCAATTTTAGATCAAGGTCTGAAGAGTGAAAAATATGCTATTGAGTTTTCAACATTACAAGTTATCGATTTTAGAGGGTGAGACACGCTGGCCATTTGTAACAGCCAAGCAATACCGTTTGATTTAAGCATTAACACAATGCTACTACGCTCTGAGGCATATTGGACAAAGCTAGCAGACACAACACAAACACCCACTGGTGTGACCCAGTCTGCCTGGCTGGTGGGTTGTGTGGGTGTTCTAGATATGCACACAGACACCACGTGTCCCAAATGGCACCCCGTTCACTACTTTTGACCAAGGGAATTCCTCAATACGGAATAGGCTGCCATTTGGGATGCACACGGACAGATTGATGCACTTTCTCACAGCTGACAGACATGGCTTTTGTCATAGTACAGTCAAAGTGCCAAATCAATACGGTAAGCAGTACACATGACCTGTTCTCTGTGTGTGTCTCTCTACTGTGTGCTGGTCCAACTGAATATAATCTGACTCTATGTAAGAAGTGGAATATGTGAATAGCGAAAGATGCAATGAAAAAGTACAGGTGTGTGTGTGTGTGTGTGTGTGTGTGTGTGTGTGTGTGTGTGTGTGTGTGTGTGTGTGTGTGTGTGTGTGTGTGTGTGTGTGTGTGTGTGTGTGTGTGTGTGTGTGTGTGTGTGTGTGTGTGTGTGTGTGTGTGTGTGTGCGTGCGCTGTCAGGACATGCGTCACACCACACCCCAGGCATACCATGGGTCCTGGTCAAAGGGAAAAGTGATGGACAGAGATGGGGACAGTGATATACCCTAATGATATACAAACTGAGATCAACTTAGATAATACGCAACACGTCCTATATTCCCAAATCAGTGAGTTATTGGCCTCGTTTAGACTTTTGGGATAAAAGAGAAACTTGAATATGTGATAACTGTACAATCAGGATTTGCTAGTACAAACCAGCTTCTTACCCATCGTCTGTCATTTTGTTATTGCACCATAGGTCGTATTGTGTGTGAATGACGTGTACATGTGTTCATGCATGCCTGCGTGAGTGAGTACATGTGTGTCTGTGAGTGTGTTTGCCTTTATTAGCATGTTTGAGAGCATGACAACAGTGGTGCAGCCTACTATAGTAATTGATGAAGCGTTATCTCCACTTGGTAAGCTTCTCTAAGATCACACTCTTTGCCCTACTGTGTGTGTGTGTGTGTGTGTGTGTGTGTGTGTGTGTGTGTGTAGCGCTCCTGGCCAGCGGACCCTACGAGGTTGTGAGGTTAACTGTATAAATAAACATACACAATGTAATTACGTGTGTCAAATTGTGTCACATATGTAAGTTGATAACTCTTGCGTGACGTTCCGGGGGGGATATCCTAACTTTTGTTCGCAGGGCGTCACCTGTGAAACTTGATGTGAAATATCACCACGTGAAGTGTTCCAAACCACATGGTTTTCACATGTGAAATAGAATGTTACTACACGAGAAACATGGGAAAACCCTGCTCTAGTCCATCCTCCATTTCCCCATCCCCACTTTTCTCTCTTCCTCTCTGGACCCAACTTTACCATCTTGTGATTCTTTTACCGTTTAGTTTATTTTTTTTCTGTGCAAAATGTATCCGCTATAATTTCTTATGAACGACAAGAACTTTTTCAATATCAGATCTGCGGTTACTAACCTCAATTCCGGCTTCAACTTTGACTCGTCTGTCCTGGGCTCTTTGTGCAATTCAGACCCAATTTCCGGGATCTCCAATAAGAATCACCGGCGAAAGAGGCAGGAGAGGGGAGTCCTGGTGAGATGAAGGCGACGGGCAAACCAGCCACATATTCCCAACATTCTATTGGCTAATCACTTGATAATAAGATGAATGTCCTCCGCTGGTGGGATTGCTATCAACGGGACTCTTGTAACTGCAATATTCTCTGCTTTTTTGAAACATGGCTCTCAGACAAGATACCCCCATGGCTCTCCCAACTCTTTTGATGATCCGTTCACCAAGCAACCGGAAGGTTGCAAGTTCAAATCCCCGAGCAGTTAACCTGTTCCTAGGCAGTCATTGAAAATAAGAATTTGCCTAGTTAAATAGAGGTAAATAAAAAAAATAAAAAAAAAAGCACATAAAAAAAGCACATACACACTTGCGTATTTTCTTAGTTCTATTTCTCGTGTTTTTGTATTACCCTCTTTTATAATACTATATATTTATTTTATATTTTTCCAAGTCAGTTAAGAACAAATTCTTATTTTCAATGACTGCCTAGGAACAGTGGGTTTAACTGCCTGTTCAGGGGCAGAACGACAGATTTGTACCTTGTCAGCTGGGGGGTTTGATCTTGCAACCTTCCGGTTACTAGTCCAACGCTCTAACCACTAGGCTACCCTGCAGCCCCGTTAGTGCATCGCAAGAAAGGCATTTCACTGTACTTGTGCATGTGGCAATACAACCTGAAACTGGGTAATGACACGTGCTGTGCCTTGTTCCCTTCCCCCTGGGAAAGGTTCCATCAATCACGGAACAGGGACATAGTTTGCGTCTCAAATGGCATATTCCCTATATAGTGCATTCCCTATATAGTGCACTACTTTTGTTCAGGGCCCATAGTGAAACCCATAGGACTATGGGCAAAGTAGTCCACTATATAGAGAATAGGTTGCAGCCAAAGAGGCATGGGAACTGTGCTTTATCTCTCCATACAGACCTCGCTCTCTTTTCACCGTAAGAATATCCCCAGAGGTTTTTGCTCTTCAATCTTTCAAATCAGCCCATTTCTCTTCACTGTACAGTAGTAGGCTTCTACTGCTGGGTGGTTGCTGAGTACATCACTAGTCGTCCACCCAGAGAGAGATCTTAGTGGATAGGAGGAGAAGGTGGGGAGGAGAAGGAGACTCTGGAGCTTTAAACACTTCACGGTTCATCTCAAGGTCAATTAACCCAGCACCAACTCCCCTCTGTCACTGGCTGCTGAGAGAGAGAGAGAGAGACTGACTGACTGACTGAGGTTTAAAAACACAACATGGCTAGCTAATAACCAAGAGGATGATTAGCAATAAGTGTCTTCTGGCTCTGGCCTTAACATGAGCTGTGCAAGCAAACCATAGATCGCATCGTTGATGCTAAAGATGAAGCTTAGCAAATCAGTTAGTTTGTCAACCCTGTGACAGTCGTCATTATTTTTCCCCTCAAAGTAACTTGGGATTTCAATACAAATGTAAGGAGGCTTATTTTGGCTGTGTGCTGGGAAGAGGGTGAAGAGAGCTGTAACATGGGGTGAGTTCCAGTAGAGAGAGAGAGGAAGCCCTTATCTGAGCTTTGTGATGCGTGGGGGCTACAGAGCGAAGCACTGTACTGTAACCTGTGGTGGTTAGCTTAGCTCGCTATCTCCAAAGCGAAGCTCGTTGAAAGAGTCAGCTTGGAGTCACACACAGCTTTGACAGATGACAACTGTAATGAATAAGTCGAGAGAGAAGAAGCCCTGATCTACGCTGTGTGCTGTATGGGGGCGACAGACTCTGGGTGTTTCTCAATGTGCATACTACCGCACTCCGTATATGCACAACGGTGCACGGACTTCCCAGCTGTAAAATCCGTTTTGTACATATTTTGAAACGTGCATCGATGCAAGCTTCAGTGGAATGCACATGACACAGCCATTAAAAAAATGATGCAAAATGGTCTTGAATTATTTTAGATGAAGCGAGAGAAAATATACACCAACTTCGGTATGGAATTTTGCCCATTCACAATATTTTAAGTTGATACATAAATTAAAACAGTGTGTTATTTTTTTATCATGTTTACCTGCCTACAAGACCCACTGTAGTGTATGTAGATTGAAGCTCATTGTCAAGACTTCTGCCGAAGTCGGCTCGTCTCCTTGTTCGGGCGGCGATCGACGTCACCGGCTTTCTAGCCATCACCGCTCCATTTATCAGCATCCCGGAGTCGCCTCTTCACTGTTGACGTCGAGACTGGTGTTTTGCGGTTGCTATTTAATGAAGCTGCCAGTTGAGGACTTGTGAGGCATCTGTTTCTCAAACTAGACACGAATGTACTTGTCCTCTTGCTCAGTTGTGCACCGGGGCCTCCAACTTTCTATTCTGGTTACATTTATAAGTGACCCCAAACTTTTGAAAGGTTGTGTATGTGTCTCTCTTTCTGTTTCTCGCTCTCTCAGCTGCAGCAGCAGTCATCCACACACTTGCACAAGCCAAGTCCCAGGTCTGCTCCTCTGCCACAGCTCTCCAAAAACAGAAATCAAATGAAAGCAGCACATTACTTACCACCTGTCAGTCACACACACACACACACACACACACACACACACACACACACACACACACACACACACACACACACACACACAATAAGGCCTTTGTCTGTTTTTTATGCCTCTCTGCACTTGTCTTCTTGAAGTCATGTTTCTGCTCAGAAGAAGGTGAAAGATGTTGGTCTGTTAGAAGGTGTAATCCATGGGTTCTCTGCACTCTGTCTCCGGACCAATAGTTTTTCTTGGACCTCGTAAATCTGTCCCTAACACTGCTGCTGCCTGAAGTCCCAACCTGTCCCTCAAATCGCACCCTATTCCATACATAGCGCTATGGACCCTAGTCAACAGTGTCATCAACAGATCTCACCAAGTGCTAGACAGATACCCAGCCTAATACCCCAAACGGCAAGCAATGTAGATGTAGAAGCACGGTGGCTTGGAATAACTCCCCAGAAAGAAACCTAGAGAGGAACTAGGCTCTGAGGGGTCCTCTTCTGGCTGTGCTGGGTGGAGATTATAAGAGTACATGGTGATTTTAAAGCCAGAACGTTCTTCAAGATGTTCAAATGTTCCTAGATGACCAGCAGGGTTAGGGTTGGTAACCACAGTGGTTATAGAGGGTGGAACAGGTCAGCACCTCAGGAGTAAATGTCAGTTGGCTTTTCATAGCCGAGCATTCAGAGACAACAGTTGCGAGAGAGAGTGAGAGGGATGCAGTGATGCAGCTTAAGCCCCACCCTCTTCAACATATATATATCAACTAATTGTCGAGGGCACTAGAACAGTCTGCAGCACTCGGCCTCACTCTACTTGAATCTGAAGTCAAATGTCTACTATTTGCTGATGATCTGGTGCTTCTGTCCCCAACCAAGGAGAGCCTACAGCAGCACCTAGATCTTCTGCACAGATTCTGTCAGATTTGGTCAATGACGTTAAATCTCAGTAAGACAAACATAATGGTGTTCCAAAAAAGGTCCAGTTGCCAGGATCACAAATAGAAATTCCATCTAGACACTGTTGCACTAGAGCACTCAAAGGATATATACCTCTGTCTAAACATCAGCAAGAAAGGTCTATGCCATCAACAGGAACATAAAATTCAACATACCAATTTAGGATAAACGCTAAAAATACTTGAATCAGTTATAGAACCCATTGCCCTTTATGGTTGAGGTCTGGGGTCTGCTCACCAACCAATAATTCACAAAATGGGACAAACACCATATTGAGACTCTGCATTGCAGAATTCTGAAAAAATATCCTCTGTTTGCAACTTAAAACGCCAAATAATTGTTGCAGAGCAGAATTAGACCGATACCGGCTAATTATTCAAATCTAGAAAAGATTTGTTAAATTCTACAACCACCTAAAAGGAAGTGTTTCCCAAACCTTCTATAACAAAGCCATCACCTACAGAGACATTTACCTAAGCAAGCTGCTCCTGGGGCTCTGTTCACAAACAAACAGAGCCCCAGGACAGCAACACAATTAGACCCAACCAAATCAAGAGAAAACAACAAGATAATTACTTGACACATTGGAAATTTACAACCATTTTTAAAAAACTTGAATGCTATTTGGCCTTGAACAGAGTTCAGTGGCAGAATACCTGACCACTGTAACTGACCCGAAATATTTGACTATGTATAGACTTGGTGAGTATTGCAATTGAGAAAGGCACACTGCCCACAAAATGAGGTGGAAACTGAGCTGCACTTCCTAACCTCGTGCCAAATGTATGACCATATTAGAGACACATTTCCCTTAGATTACACATACCCACAAAGAATTCTAAAACAAATCCAATCCATATATATTGGGTGAAATACCACAGTGTGCAATCACAACAGCAAGATTTGTGACCTGTTGCCACAAGAAAAGGGAAACCAGTGAAGAACAAACACCATTGTAAATACAACCTATATTTGTTTATTTGTTTTCCCTTTTGTATGTTAACTATTTGCACATAATTACAACATTGTATATAGACAATGACATTTGAAATGTATTTTCTTTTAAAACTTTTGAGTGTAATGTTTACTGTTAATTTTGTATTGTTTATTTCACAAACATATGTTTCCTTTGCCTATAAAGCCCCTTAAATTGAAAGAGGCAAAACAGAGGGAGAATACTTACAGTAAGTTCACACAGGACACCAGATAAGAGAAGCCCCCGGCACATAGACTATTGCAGCATAGATACTGGAGGCTGAGACAGCGGGGGTAGGGGGACACTGTGGCCCTGTCCGATGATACCCTCAGACAGGGCAAACCAGGTGGGATATAACCCCACCCACGTTGCCAAATTACAGCCCTCACACCACTAGAGGGATGTCAACAGACCAACTTCCTACCCTTAGACAAGGCTGAGTATAGCCCATGAAGATCTCCTCCACCGTACGAGCCCGAGGGGGCGCAAAACCAGACAGGAAGATCACTTCAGTGACTCAACCCTTTCAAGACAAGTAATAGCGAAAAAAGACGGTCACGACGTGACACATCCCTCCTAGAGACTGCATGGAAGAGTTCTTGTAAGCCAGTGACTCAGAGGCAGAGAATCCCACTGGAGAGAGGGGAGCCGACCAGGCAGAGAAGGGTGGTTCGTCACTCCAGTGCCTTGCCGTTCACCTTTGCACCCCTGGGCCAGACTATACTCATAGGACCTACTGAAAAGATGAGTCTTCAGTAAAGACTTAAAGGTCGAGACCGAGTCTGCGTCTCTCACATGGATAGGCAGACCATTCCACAAAAATTGAGCTCTATAGGAGAAAGCCCTGCCTTCAGCAGTTTGCTTAGAGGTTCTAGAGACAATAAGGGGGCAAATTGGAGAGATGGGTAGGAGCCAAGTCCATGTAATGATTATAGGTGATCAGTAAAACATTGAAATCAGCCCTAGCCTTAACAGGAAACCAGTGTAGAGGCTAGCACTGGAGTAACATGATCAAATTATTTGCCTCTAGTCAAGATTCTAGCAGCCACATTTAGCACTAACTGAAGATATTTCGTGCTTTATCCGGTAGCCAGAGAGTAGAACATTGTGGTAGCCTTAGACAAAAGCATCGATTTAGCTTTTCTGCATAATTTCTGGACAAACCGTTTCAGAGTTATGCAATGTTACGAAGATGGAAAAACGCTTCCCTTGAAGTATTCTTGATATGTTAGTCAAAAGAAAGATCAGGGTCTAGAGTAACGCCGAGGTACTTCAGTTTTATTTGAGACAGTAAAACCGTCAAGGTTAATTGTCAGATTAAACAGCAGAACTTTCTTGGGACCTAGAACTAGCATCTCTGTTTTGTCCGAGTTTAAAAGTAAAACATTTTCCTCCATCCACTTCCTTATGTCTGAAACACAGGGTTCCAAGGTAGGCAATTTCACCATGTTGCATCGAAATGTAGAGCTGTGTGTCGCCTGCATCGCAGTGAAAGTTGACATTTTGTGTTTCCGAATGACATCAGCAAGAGGTAGAATATATAGTGAAAACAATAGTCGTCCTAAAACGGAACTTTGAGGAACACAAAAACAGCATCCACAGAGACAAACTAATATATTTCCGACAGATGAGATCTAAACCAGGCAAGAATGTGGTGATCCATGGTGTCAAAAGCGGCACTAAACTCTATGAGCACCAGGACAGATGCAGAGCCTTGGTCTGACGCCATTAAAAGGTCATTTACCACCTTCACGAGTGCAACCTAAGTACTATAATGGGGTCTAAAACCAGACTGGAGTGTTATTGTATACATTGTTGCACTATATAGGGAATAGGGTGCCATGTGCGATGCATCCCCATTCTCAATCAATCTACAGACTGCAGCAGTAAACCGTGCCACGCATAGGGAATAAGAGGGGGAATGAATTATTGACTAAATAGTAGGGCTGTGACGATACCAGTATCATATTTTTTTTTCAATAGCAAAAATGAAAACTCGAAGCAGATCAAACTCTTTGGTCCTTTATTAAAAACCTGCTGTATGTAAAATATTGTGTGCTGTAGCTTGCAAAATGAATACGTGACTCCGGATGACAACGTGTTTGTTTTTGTTTCCCACATCAGTGCTGTTTTCCTAAAGAAGTTAAATCCGTTTTTGTTTTCCTTGCCACGATATCATCTCGGCCCTACTAAATAGTAAAGGCAAGCTAATAAGAAAAATTCCCACCATTTTAAACATCACACAGGCGTTTATTAAGGCTCCCTGACACTTAACAAGGTCTTATAATGTCTTACACACACAGGCACATTAAGGTGCTGTATATGCACACGCACGTTTAACTATCCTTCTTTGCTGGTATTTTACTCATGAAAGGTTGGGGGACATTCACCCGTGGTGGCGTGTGACCCCAGACATACAGAATGGCCTTATAACGTTAACCTGGGGTTAGTGTAGGGGGGGCGGCATGGTCACATCGCCAGAGGACTTATTACGGCTTGCGTCCCATATGGCTCCCTTTCCCTTTTATAGTGCACTATAAAGGGGATAGGGTGCTATCTGGGACGTAGCACCAGGCTTTTCATCTCTTCAGTGGAAAGCCCATCAGCCAGCCGTCTCAACCGCTGAGGAAGAAGAAGCTGTGGGAAGGGACAAAGCTCACTTGGTCGATCACTGTGCGTGTGTGCATACGTGCACATGGGTGTTTGTGTGTGGGCCAAGCATGTGTGAACATAGAGATCCTATAAATTATACATGTAATTCTATATATGTGTGTGTGTGTGTGTGTGTCCATTTCTCTGGGCTGGTCTATTTAACGGGCAGAGACATACTCTGTAGAATAAACCATTGGGAGAGAGAGGTTGTAAATCCCCAGGCTGCGCTCCATGATGAAATGTCTGCCGGGTGGTCTCCCTGCTGTTATTCCACCTGGATTGATGGTTCCCAGACACTAGCGGTTAGCTCTGGGATGGGTTACACTTAGTGTGTGTCCCTCACACACACACACTGTAAACGCTGCGGCCCTGTTCCAATACTTTGAACATGCATCCTTCCTTCCTTGTACACGTGGTTCCTGCTGTGTGTGTGAAAAGGTCTGAAGAATGGTCATTCTACTAGGCTTAACATTAAAGAGATTCTCTAACATTTATATACTTCTTAGACGGTAGTTCTGAAAGTAGCGCTCACGAGCCAAACGTGGTCCCCGACGATTGCATTACTGCGTCGCAGATATGTGCGACACGTCATTGCTGTCTCTCTCTCACTGCTGTGTGTGCATCTGCAGCCCCTCACTCAAATGGCGAGGGGCTTAAGCTCATTTACTTAAACTCTAATTGCGAGGGGGCTGGCCCACGTGGGGGAAAATGGCGCAGCACATCTTCCAGAAAAAGTTGCTTTCAAATTGGGGATTTCGTGGTTAATTGATGTAAGACAGTAATTCTACTCATAGATTGATTATGCATGTAGGAACTACACATTGACATCCAGCCCAAAACCGGAGGTATAAAAAAATACTTAGTAGTCACTGAAGTTACAAAGGGTCTTTAACATCACTTTCGAGGAAAAGGTCCGGCTAAAACCTCAGTCCACTTTTGAAGATCTATAGATGTAGGATCTTAATTTGAGCCAGTTTGCTACATCAAGAAAATAATCCTGCAGCAACAAGAATTGGGAATTAATGTGGATTATAAATAATGGCCTTTTTGTTTCGTAGGGGTTGATACATTTTTGTTACGGCAAATCAAGTCTGAAATGTTTAAGCGGGAAACTAAACGTTAGAAGCCTTTTTAAACCTAGAATACACTACAAGTTTGCATTTCCAGCTGTGTAGGAAAATGTTCAGCAATAAAAGGGTGATCAAATTAAAATCCTACATCTGTACCAAAGGAATCTATTCACTCCAGCAGTTAAGATCAGATGTTGAAGCATATAACAGGGTTAGTCAATTAAACTCTGGGTCTAACACTACCCCTACGAATAGTTCTGAACAAAAGACTGCTGCGACCTCATTCATAAAGCTTCCCGGAGTAGGAGTTCAGGTCCTCTCTGTCCATATTTTTTTTTTTTTTTTTCACCTTAAAAAAAAAAAAAAAAAGGTAGGCAAGTTGAGAACAAGTTCTCATTTACAACTGCGACCTGGCCAAGATAAAGCAAAGCAGTTCGACACATACAATAATACAGAGTTACACATGGAGTGAAACAGTCTATATACAATGTGTGCAAATGAGGTGAGATAAGGGAGGTAAAGGCAATAAATAGGCCATGGTGGCGAAGTAAATGCAATATAGCAATTAACACACTGGAATGGTAGATTTGACAGATGAGTGTGCAAAGTAGAAAATAAATAAATACAGTAGGGGAAGAGGTAGTTGTTTGGTCTATTTATAAATGGGCTATGTACAGGTGCAGTGATCTGTACGAGTATGAAGCGAGGGCCAGTCAACGAGAGCGTACAGGTTGCAGTGGTGGGTAGTATATGGGGCTTTGGTGACAAAACGGATGGCACTGTGATCGACTGCATCCAATTTGTTGAGTAGGGTTTGTTGAGTAGGGTGTTGGGAGGCTATTTTGTAAACGACATCACCAAAGTCGGGGATCGGTAAGATGGTCAGTTTTACGAGGGTATGTTTGGCAGCATGAGTGAAGGAGGTTTTGTTGCGAAATAGGAAGCCAATTCTAGATGTAACTTTGTATATAAATCTCCTAAATTATGATCCAAAAGAAAACTGTTCCAAGATCAGTAGTCCTACTTTGAAATAGAGTATGGGCCCAGAGGCTGCTGCTCACCTCTTGAATTATACCCAGGATCCGCAGGGCTAGTCTGCAGCAACCTACTGGATAATTCAAGAGGAATGATGTACGGACTGCACACTCACTAATACCGACCATTAATAGATACATGATTGCTTCTTATTGCCATGAATCCCCTTTTGACTGGGGCAATGGAAACGTGTTGTGTGCTAGAGGGAGTGGCAATTGAATGCAAGCTTCATATTAAAAAAGGATCTGGTTAAAACATGTCTAGCCTGTCTATCGGTCGGGAACAGGGTTGACATGTTATGCTTGAGCGGCTCAGTTTTACACCACAAAATGTCCAAAACGAGTAGAACCTGCTTTTACTCGATGTTCAGTGTTTCTTTTGAAAATAGTTTCGCCATTATGAAAACGCGTGTTCAGTTCAGGGTTGACCTTCATGAGGGACAGACGTAAATTAAACCCTAAATCACATGAAATAAATCCTAATCTCAAAAAGTGACTTTGTCAAAGCAACGAAATTAACGAGGGCTTTACGATGGTGAACGAGGGCCTACTTAACTCTCAACTGTAAACCGATAATATCACAATGGACTGTACAATTTTCTTTGTACATTGAGCCCTTAATTTAGACAGAATATTGCTTTTAACCTTATAAACAGAAAGGGGTCATTGCACATTCTTTTCCCTATGCAAACAAACAAATAAATAAATATGCAGTAAAATTAAATAAAATATTTCCTGCCAAATATAAGTGTAGTCTTTTTTTCAGCATAACACCGGTCATTATGAATTCAAGTTGTAAACCTTTTCAAACTAACTTTTTCAAGCATTTACCAAGACAGTCTGTATGTTTCTCAGTTCACCATGTAACAATTCACTGCCTCCCTCTTCACAAGTCCCGTGTCAGGAACACCAGCCTATCGATTAGTTTCTGGCTTCAAAGTTGCCCTGTGGCATGTGACCGCAGTGCTAAATGCTCCCTCAGAAGGGCCAACTTGTGGCAGGGAGATGCAGAAGTATTTCTTTGTCAGATAACTCACTTGTTGGGAAGCGTGAGCTTACCACCACTCCAAAGGATCAGCCTGACTGTCTGCTGCTATCAGAGTGTAGCTGTCCAGCTCTCGCTCTGTGACCTGTCCTCTAGGTTCTCAAGGCAGGTGCTCGACTGCTTTTCTTAAAGAGGCTCCCAAGGCTCTTCTTGGACTTCTTTGCTGATTGTGGAGCAGTGGCAGCTTCTTTCTCTCTCTCGCTCTGGTCCTCTTCAAGAGAGAGAAGTCTCCCACGGCCGTGTTCCCTACAAGGAGGGCTTCTGTCTCGGAGGCAGCTCTCACCTCCACCAGCTTCTCAGTGGTCATGTTAGGTGGTCTTGAACCTTGGCTCCAGCAAGGTAGCCATGGTGAGCAGCTCCTCTGTTTCAGGGTCGGTGTATTTGCCATTCGGGGAATTGAGGACCCTCGTCTTAATCTCTCGGGTCAGTTTGGCGTCGACCTTCATTTGGATTTCAATGAACAAATGGAGGACGGGCTTCAGATAGGACACAGTCGCGTATGTCTCTCCTGACGGGGCGTCTGAAATCCTGGAGGTGCTTAAGTGCTGCCGTGATAGATTTAAAGACATCAATGTCTTGCCAGGAGGATGCAAGGTGCAGTGTTTTTGTTGTTGTCTGCTGCCAGGACTTGTGTGATGGCCTTTTCCTGCTCCAGGACTATCTCCATCATCTGCAGTCAAGATCCCCACCGTGTCGAGGATTCTGTGATGATCTCGTGGAGGATCAGGCTCAGTTTATCCTTCGCACATGTCAGGGCCTTCTGCTTCTTCCAACTATAGGAAAATGGGCTGCACACTCCTGTGGTCCGGGATACCCGAGGTTAGTTTTGGACACTCCTCTCTGGGGGGGAAAAAAATGAAAAAAATAAAATGACATATTAAATCACAATTATTCAATAGAAATAATATTGCATCTGCTATAATTACAGCAATTTACAGCATGGACAATGGACATGATTTCACATTTTAATCCATCTATAGCTTTGCATACAACTGTTGTGATTAAGAGAGCTACGTTGCTTTAGAAAACGGGATCATTTATTGAGTAGGCTTTGTCAATTATAAATACCATCAATGTAATCCATGTAATGTTTGGATACTGCACACATTTACAAATATTATCTACCGAGCTCTGTGTTATGGACGTTGAGACGTACCAATAGCAATGTGTTAGCCCGTGTCTGAAACAAGTCCATTAAATCCAGTCCATTAAGAGGTCTGAAGGCATTTGCAGTTTCCAGTTGTCGTCAATGTAATGAATCGCGAGGCATATGTATGGCTCTCGTATTTTGGGGTCTAGAGTTCGAATCAACTTTGTGAAACCGTCTTTTCTCCACAGTAAAAAAAAAAAAAAATTGGTTCCATGTCTTTCGCTATGTGATAAGTAATTGCACTCGTTCTCTCATTCCACTTGTTGCTCTTCTTGTCATAGGGAGCTACCACTAACGAATGATGCGTTGAGTGATAGCGGAGTGCCGGTCTGGCTTGAGACTTGGGACAAGTCTTGGGACTTGCTCCGGGGGTTTGTTGCACGCATTCTGGTAGATTCCTCATATTCTGCTGGTGTTTCCACGTTTTTGACGAGCAAAATGCGTCGACACAACTTACACAGTACTGTTTGTTTGGTCGAGGTCGGACATCTTAAAGCCGAACCAGTTCCAAACGGCAGAGGAGCCCCCCTCCCCCCTCCCCCTTTTTTTCCCCCCGAACCAATTGTTCGTCGTCCTGCAAATCAACCTCGATAGCGTTATTTTCCTTGTCTTCATGCTTGCTTGATTTTTGGACACTGGCTTACGAACGGAGTTTACTTTGCCAAACGTTTGCTTACTCTGCAGTTGCGCGTGCTTGTTTTGTTGACTTTGATTGGCAGGCAGATTGCATGTGACCTCCATGCTTCTACTTTTTTGCTTTGCTAAAGAAAAAGAGAGACTGTTTTTAGTAAAATATAAACCATTTGAACTAGCCCACGAGGCTGTATCACTCAACATGTATTAATTTATCATGATATGGCAAAATCCATATCATGGCACACCGTCATACCAGTATTCACATTCATACCGGTATACCGCCCACACCTAACTCAAAGGGATGTTCAATGTCAGCTGTTTTAATTTGTACCATTCCACCAATGGGTGCCCTCGCAGACCTACCTCCAACTTCCTTCATCCTGGGCACAGAGACATATAATTTGTATTCTCACGAGTTCATCTGACTCAGGGGAAGCAGATGAAGGGCGTCGTGGCCAAAATCCTGAAGTATCCCTTTAATCTGATGGGACACCAGGAGTTACAGGGCTCTCTGTCCTTGTTGTATATGTGTGTATTACCGTGCTCATTTAGCCTATAGGCCTATCTGCACTGTTACCGAGCTATCATCCAGAGCTACAGTATCATCCATCTGGCCCCTCAGTGCAAGGCATTAAGTGTTAGGGAGCCTCACTAAAATGGGTCAAACGCAGGCACACAAACACACACACACACACACACACGGTTGGACCCCCACCCCTCCCATCGCAGGTTGCGTTCACCATCTCTGCAGTACTCGATACTACCTGGATTTAGAAGATCTTGTTGCACTATGTGGCTTTTCACTGGGGAGAAATCATTTATTAAATTATAGGTCTCTGTGGATAGATAAAAGTATCTGGATGGATATGAGAAGATGATGGAGGGTTGGTTTTGTGTGTGTGTGTGTGTGTGTGTGTGTGTGCGTAGATGTAGGATCAATAAAAGCTGTGTGGGAGTTTACCCTGAGCACAGTAAATCCCGGAGGAGAGGAGATGTGTGTGAATAATTGACTCTCCAACCATGGGTAAAACTCACCCTGTCGCTCACCTTTCTACTAGCCCCATAAGAATCTGGCAAGGACACAGCCAGGTCGCTCAAGATCCAAGGCGATATTTGGACTACCGGCCAGGTACCCAGGACGTTGGGAGATTACGGCAAAACCAGCCACTATGGGCAACAGTGAGCGCTATTACCATCAAGTGGGCTTGCGGTTTGTTGCTAGGGTGCTGGGGATGGGTGTAAGCCGCAAGTACCGACTCAGAGGGTTGCGTGTTCGATCAGTGCTATGCACACTTAATTTAAACCATGTTGAAAGGTTTCCCTAACCCTTACCATAACTATTCTGAATGAATGCCTTAAACTTAATGTTTTAACCCTATCCCAAACCTTAGGGACAAACATTGGGTATTCTGAAGTGAAACTGTGAGAGCTTGTTGCTAGGGCAACCACCCAGTGTCGTAGTCGAGTCACTAAGCCTAGAGTACGAGTAGAGTCCCATGTGCTCGAATCACCAATGGTCGAGTCACCAATGGTCGAGTCACGAGTCAATCAATTTATAGTTGGTGTTATTATACAATTGTTTCTAGTCCCCACCAGATGGCGGTATATCTCCAACTAATTTACTAATCATCACCACCTCACAAGTTCTACTCAACCTGTTTTTAAACTACTTCATTATTATATAAATGAATGGCAAGTCAGGCTCTCGGCTACTTTTTTGTAATCACCCACTAACATTTTTGTCATTTTAATTTATTTATTATTGCATAGTGAAAACTAAAGGGAGACTTGTCAGAACCTGGCTATGGGATGCAGGGGGGAGTGGGCGGGAACAGCGAGTAAACACATTCAAAGACACAGCCTACTTTCTATACTCAAGGGTTGAGAGAGACGCCTAGCTAGACTGTTGTTTTACTATTAAAATGAATACTAGTATTGTTTTCAATTTCGTACAGCAGTTTGTGTTTCCTAATGGTTGTTACGGGAAGGCAAGTGAGACGCTTGCGCGATGTGTAGCCTATGATTCGGAGCCTGTCTGCTCACACTCATCGCTTGCTCCCCCGCGGCTCATCAGTTGATGTAGACTCTGTGCCCGGGTGTGGCTGGCCCTTCCCACTGATAAAGGACAGAACCCTCGTTGCTCTCCTCATCATAGTCTCGAGAAGGAGAATGTAAGTCACCAATGGTCAAGTCCCAGACCGTGAAACTGCAACACTGCGACCACCACAGATACACAGAGAGTAATCGATGCACATCCATCCTACAGAAAGGTAATTGTGCAATTAACTAAGCATAACCTGTGTGTATGGCCGTAAGTCAGCCTCATTAGAGTACAGCGAGACCATTGTTATTGAACCAAAGCCCTAGCCCCTATAATTGCGGTGTAATTGGATCACACTTGTCATTGACACTATTTACCCAACGCCTGAGCGTGGCATTCAGTGTGTACTGTACATGTGTTTGTTTTGCTTAAAGCTCCCCAGTGACCTATAGCTGTTTAATATCGTACCGTTTAATAATCATCATCAACAACATCATCATCATCGTCGTTATTACAATGGGGGTAGTCCTATAGCTTAATATACTGTGTCATTAGGGGTTGTAGAGGGAACACAATACATAGGCGACAAGACAGGTAACACTAATGAGTCCCCTATTGTTGCTAGTTAACAGGGAAAGGAGTTCATCTGATGGGACACCAGCAGAGGGAATGTAGTCGGGGAACAGGGTCGTGTTCATTCGTGCACACCGTAGCAAACCATTTTGCAAGGGCTTCATGTTGGACATATTTAGGTAGTCCCTCGCCGTTTTGGTCCGTTTTCATCCTTCTGGTTTCTTTTTTTTTTCTCCGTCCTTGCTATTCATGTTATTTTGTTACTACATTATAATACATTCAATAATGCTGGCATAATGACAAATGCTATCTAGTGCTAAGTGCAAATTCTGGTATTGAGAGGCTTTTGTTGGTAGCTGCATTGCAACCAGTCTAAGAACACCTCTAGTAAGGAACAATATGTTACAGGGAGGAAAGCAGCTACTAAGCCTGTTCCATTAAGAGTTACAACTTTCAGACACAGGAGGCACACACACACACACACACACACACACACACACACACACACACACACACACACACACACACACACACACCAAACACACACACACACACGCACACACACCAAACACACGTATGTAGCATGCCGTTCTCAATATCCCGTTGGCTTTGAGACGAGGAGTGACAGTCTCTCCGATTGGAAATGTCAGGCGCCACCTTAACACTCTGTCTTCCATTTATTATCCCCCTTTTTAATTGTTCATTTGTTACGGCGTCCAATTATTCCGCCTTCCCCTCTCCGCCGCCTCATGTTCCACCTCTCTGTTCGCTAACTCCCTCCCTCCCTCCCCCCACCCCCCCCCTCCCACTCTCCCTCCTCGCGGTCTCTCTCCGTCGGGGCAGTGAGATGAAGCAGGAGCTGGCGGAGGAAGGCAGTAGATGCTCCATCCTCTCCAAGCAGCAACGCTTCAACGAGCACTGCTGTATCCGCTGCTGCTCTCCCTTCACCTTCCTGGTCAACCCCAAGCGCCTGTGTCTGGACTGCCAGTACAACGTCTGCAAGACCTGCCGCACCTACAGCAAGCGAGAGAAAGCCTGGCTCTGTACCGTCTGCCAGAAGACCAGGTCAGTCTACTACGGTCTGAATCCTATCTATCTCACTGGATGAATGAATGGATAGAGAGGGAGGGAGAGACAGGAACACCAGAGTGAGATGGGGAGACTAGGGGGAAAGACGGGAAGCGAGGGAGAGCAGAGGGAGGTAGAGGGGGGGAGCGAGAGAGGCAGATAGCTGGGTTGGAGCCCGGGGAGAGAGAGAGAGAGAGAGGGATGGAGGGAGAGGGAAAGGGCAGGGAGGGAAGAGGGAAAGGGCAGGGAGGGAAGAGGGAAAGGGCAGGGAGGGAAGAGGGAAAGGGCAGGGAGGGAAGAGTGAATGGGCAGGGAGGGAAGAGTGAATGGGCAGGGAGGGAAGAGGGAATGGGCAGGGAGGGAAGAGGGAATGGGCAGGGAGGGAAGAGTGAATGGGCAGGGAGGGAAGAGTGAATGGGCAGGGAGGGAAGAGTGAATGGGCAGGGAGGGAAGAGTGAATGGGCAGGGAGGGAAGAGTGAATGGGCAGGGAGGGAAGAGTGAATGGGCAGGGAGGGAAGAGTGAATGAGGTGGATACTACACTGCTGTCGCTGTTACTACAGTCTGTCAACGGTGACCAGAGTTAGCTAGGAGTGAAAGAGAGGGAGGGAGAAAGAGAAGACTGGCAAAAAGAGGGAGCCCGGGGAGGAGGGGGAGAGAACAGCGCGTCGTGTTGGAGAGAGCTCTTGGGAACGAGGGGAAGGACGGTGGGGGGTGTAGGTTGTGAGGAAAGGAGAGTGTATGAGGTGAGAGACTGAAGAAAGGTGTTTTTTGGATGCTGCAGCCAGGTGTTGTCCATGTTGTATATGTCCGGAGGAGAGACTGTGTGTGTGTGTGTGTATGCTTGCCGTCATAGCACAGACAAACTCCGACACCAACATGAAGCTACACTAACCAGGCTTCACCGTATTGAGCTGCGTTTACAATGGGAGGATGATGAATTGAGCAGAGTATGTTGTGTTATACGGGCTATACTCTATACTAGGACCTTGATGAAAACCAGAACACTGCTTTTCATGGGTGTGTGAACTGGGTGGGTGGAAAGCTGTTTGTCTGTGTCTTCACCTAAGTGTGTGTAGACTTCATATGATATGTGTTTGTGTCATGTCATTTATGTGTGTGAAAGGGGATATTTAGTCAGTCACAGAACTAAAAGCATTCAATGGAAATTTCTTCCGCATTTAACCCAGCCCTTTTGAATCAGAGAGGTGCAGGGGGCTGCCTTAATCGACGTTGCCTCCAGCGTCTCACTTGTGTGTGTCAGCCTTCTGGGTGGTTTTAGATACATGGATGGAAATGCCTGAAGGATGGCCCAGTCAGTCTTCTCTACCACCTGAGTCGCTGACATGGAAAACTGTGTTTTCCTTACCATCTATGACAGTGATATCACAGTGTGTGTGTGATGATGGAACATGCCAAGGCGTGGTATAGAATTAGACACGTAGCCCCAAACTGGGTTTACGAGACAACTGTTGATTTTTTATCCATCAGGGTGGAGGTTGGTTGGTCTTTCTTTCTTTCTCTCTTGCTCTGTTTCTCGCTTCACCCCCCCCCTCTCTCTTTTACTCCCCTTGTCACTCCCTCCCTCACCCCCCTCTCTCTCCGCCCCCCCTTACTCCCTCCCTCCCGCCATCTTTATCTCCCTCCATCCCCATCTCTCTCCAACCCCATCCCTCTCTCCCCCATCTCTCTCCAACCCCCTCCCTCTCTTCTTCCAACCCCTCCCTCTCTTCTTCCAACCCCTCCCTCTCTTCTTCCAACCCCTCCCTCTCTTCTTCCAACCCCCTCCCTCTCTTCCCCATTTCCCTCCATCCCCCATCTCTCTCCAACCCCCTCCCTCTCTTCCTCATCCCCCATCTCTCTCCAACCCCCTCCCTCTCTTCCTCATCCCCATCTCTCTCCAACCCCCTCCCTCTCTTCCTCATCCCCATCTCTCTCTAACCCCTCCCTCTCTTACTCCAACCCCTCCCCCACCTCCCTCTTCCTCATCCCCCATCTCTCTCTCCCCCCACCTCCCTCTGTCTCTCTCCATCCCCTATCTCTCCACCCCACCTCTGTCTCTCTCTCTCCCCCTCATCCTTCCTCTCCCTGATACTACCCTAAGGCAAAGGGCTGTAGCTCTCTCCATCCCCCATCTCTCTCTACCCCGTCTCTCTCTCTATCCCCCTCATCCTTCCTCTCCCTGATACTACCCTAAGGCAAAGGGCTGTAGCTCTCTCCACCCCACCTCCCTCTCTCTCTACTCCGTCTCTACCCCATCTCTCTCTCTCCCCCTCATCCTTCCTCTCCCTGATACTACCCTAAGGCAAATGGCTGTAGCTCTCTCCATCCCCCATCTCTCTCCACCCCACCTCCCTCTGTCTCTCTCTCTCTCCCCCTCATCCTTCCTCTCCCTGATACTACCCTAAGGCAAATGGCTGTAGCTCTCTCCAGCGTGTTAATGTTAGTGAGATGAGTAGAGACTTTGATGCGTCCAGCTCTTTTAATACGCTCATTACTGTTCAGAGTCACTGATATAAATGATACTAAATGCTATCATAATATCAACAACCATCATGATGGGATGTATTACCGCATAAGACGGCCTCCATCCCAAATGGCACCCTATTCCCTGTGTAGTGCACTCCTTTTGACCAGGGCCCATAGGCATGTTCTTAAACCGCGTGTCCGTACTAGACATGCACGAGAATAACAGCTTCGATCATGGTCAATCCAGTTGCTTGTGTAGCTGAAGCGATTTTTGCCGCCGTGCAATTTAAAAGATCAAAGCCCGCACTCTCCTTTCTTTCTTCGCTCATAAGTACTTCCGGTTAGTCCAGCCCGGGTGTGAACATTTGAGACGCGGATATTTCTCGCACACTCTTGACAGCAGTCGATGTAGCTATCATTCGGTACCTCTCCTTTCCATTATCTTCAACAAGGACAAGAGCGTCCATCGTTCCCCACCGTCTGGTAAATTATCACCCTGATATCAGCTGTAACAAACGACTGCCATAAAAATCCACGGCTATTTCACAACCTTGCCTGATATCAGGCCGTCAGACCTGGGTTTTTGGCGGTTGGCTAGTGACTGCCGCTGTGGGCTGCTTCTATTTCTCCTCCCCATTTAGCGCTGTACTGTAGTGTATTGCTGGAGGTGTTGGACCGACTGCAATGTGTGAAACAGCCTGTCCGTGTGGCTGGCTGTCTTCTGGACTGCACGTCAGCCGCTCCCACAGCCTCGCAGAAAGAAGAAGGGTGTATGAAATGGAGCCCTGCCAAACTGTTCCAGGGCTTCAAAATGCCTGGGCTTTTTCGTTTGAAAACCCACGTTGCTGTATTTACACAGTAGCTATTTCTCTCCTGATTACATCAATTGGTAATGTGGTTTGAGTTATAAGAACATACGGGTTGATTTTACACCAAATTATCCTTTTGCATCACTTCAAAAGCATTCTCTGTACACAGTTTATGCTCGTCCTACAGGTGTGTGCATCAGAATAATACCCTGACTTCATTTTGGCTGCTATCGTCTTAACCAGGGTCGTATTCCTTAGTGCACACCGTAGCAAAATGTTTTTTTTTCCAACGGAAAACCGAAACAGGTGTTTCTTAATGAACAAGTTCAGATAGTTCCTCCCATGTTTCAATCTGTTTTCTTAGGGCTCGCGAGTAGCGCAGCGGTCTAAGGCACTGCACCTCCGGGTTAGAGGCGTCACGACAGACACCCGGCGCACAATTGGCTCGGCGTCGTCCAAGTTAGGCCGGTGTAGGCCGCCATTGTAAATAAGAATTTGTTCTTAACTGACTTGCCTAGTTAAATAAAGGTGACATACTTCCGCTTGGTGCCGAATGAATACGACCCATGTAGAGATGTACTGGAGCTGAGACCTAGATGGTGTCAGGCAGGTAACTGGGCGAGCCATGTGGAAAGGTAATCAGATTGATGCTAGCTTCTTCTAATGTGAGTCTTCACTGTATAACAGATAACAGACTGTTCATCTCCTGGGTGGGTGTGTGGGTGTTTTCAAGTGCGTATGTTGCACTGACCTGAGCAGTTGCAGTCTATCTATTGAGATGGAAGCAGAGCGAGCGGGGGGTGGTTAGGGAGATGAGGCATTGTGCTGTGAGCTGGGGGTAGGTTCAGAGACTCACTCTATTTCCTTTCCCAAGAAGCTTTTAGTCAATTGAAACGGTTCGGGCCAATTGCAGAGTGGAGCTGAACACTTATACCTGCAGCCTCAGTCCACTTGAGTTAGTGCAGTAATTATCTCCTCCTCTCTCTCCCTTTCCCGTTCCTCATCTCGTTCTCTTTCTCGCTCTCTCTCTATTTCCTCAGCTTTCTCTTGCTCGCGCTCTTTCCTCATCTCTCGCGCTCTTTCCTCATCTCTCGCCATCGCCCCCATCTCTTTCTTTCGCTGTCGTCCTCCCTCTTTATTACGGTCTCTCCCTCGCTCCTCTCCTATAGACTCTCCCTGTCTGACATGGTCTGACCAGAGAAGACGGGTGGAATTGTCCGTGCTCGTTTAGGATACAGAGGTTAACCTCTTAGGTCTTAGGTCTCTTAGGTCTTAGGTCGACACGACACGCAGGCGTCCCATCTAGACATCTGGAAATGCAAATGCGCTACGCTAAATGCCAATAGCACTCGTTAAAACTCAAACGTTCATTAAAACACACATGCAGGGTAGTAAATTAAAGCTACACTCGTTGTGAATCCAGCCAACAAGTCAAATTTTTTAAATGCTTTTCGGCAAAAGCATGAGAAGCTATTATCTGATAGCATGCAACACCTCTAAAGACCTGCAGGGGACGTAAACGAAATAATTAGCATAGTCGGCGCGATACAAAATGCCGAAATAAAATATAAAACATTCATTACCTTTGACGATCTTCTTTGTTGGCACTCCTAGATGTCCCATAAACATCACTATTGGGTCTTTTTTTCGATTAAATTGGTCCATATATAGCCTAGATATCGATCTATGAAGACTGTGTGATCAAGGAAAAAAACAGCGTTTTATAACGCAACGTAATTTTTTAAAATTAAAAAAGTTGACGATAAACTTTCACAAAACACTTCGAAATACTTTTGTAATGCAACTTTAGGTATTAGTAAACGTTAATAATCGATAAAATTGATCACGAGGCGATGTATATTCTATAGCTCTCCGTCTTGATATAATGTCCGGATAAATCTCAACCAAAATATCCGGTCGGAGACCGGAAGAAATGGGCTGTCTCTTGTTCGTTTGACCAAGAAACAAATCCTAGGCAAATGACAAGACTGTTGACATCGTGTGGAAGCTGTAGGAATTGCAATCTCGGCTCCAGGTAATGTTTCCCATTCAGTACATTCAGCGCATTGATATATTTTCCAATTTTCAGTGATTTTTCCTGTGCGTTTCGAACCAGTCACAGCCGTTTTAGTTTTAAAACGTCTGAGTGTTTTCTATCCACACATACTAATCATATGCATATACTATATTCCTGGGCTGAGTAGCAGGGCGCTGAAATGTTGCGCGATTTTTAACAGAATGTTCGAAAATGTAGGGGGTAGGATCAACAGGTTAACAGCCCGTCCTTCAGAAATTGAAACGGCCTAATTCACAGACCTGGTTCATTTTTACCGATTGAATTTGTGCAGGAGCTTCCTCAAAACTAATTACAGCTGAACGCTCTAGCCTAGAGGCAATCTTCCTGTGTGTGTGTGTGTGTGTGTGAGTCAGGTACGTACGTGTGCGTGCTCTCTGTCCTCCCTGCAGTTCTCGTGACTGTTGCTCTGTTGGCCTCATGTGTTCTATCAGAGTCTCTCTGTAGGGGCTCAGGTGTGTATCTGGAGCAGGTGATACCCCGCTGCTGTTACTGCTGCCAGCCAAACAGGCATCCATCCGCTCTGGCAGGTGCCAAGCCAGTGTGTTTTTTTGTTTTTTGTTTACAGTGTGTCCGCGCTGTGTGTGGTTGTGTCACCTTGCAGAGATGTCTGACTCATTGTTGTGGGATAATATAGTGGTGCCATGGTTTCTCTGTCAGTCTGTATGCCTCCCTGGTGTCTGTGTGTGTGACAGAGTGATACCCAGAGAGTCAAGCCTCTGCCACTCACAGCTGTGGCCCCAACTCCATTGTAGCTCCTGTTGTACCTCCGGTTTCACCAATTCAGCTTTGCGAGTCAGGAAACTGAGTCCGTCAACATCGTGTCTGCACTTGTGCTGTGTGCTCTGACGCCCGTTGTGTGTCCTCAGGTGACTTCAGTTGTATTATTTCTGCACAGTGAATTAATGGAGCTCTCCACGTGAAAGGGCACTTTCAGATGGTTCAGTCTGAGCGGCTGGGCCTCCCTGTTCACACACAGGCGATTGGGAATCTTGTGATTCTTAAATCAGTTTATGGGATACCAGGACGACTGCTAAGCCCTTGTTGTTTTATGGGTTAATGGGAAATGATTTTAACTTGTTTTGTCTCACAGTAAAACAAGTACAACATCTACACTCTCAAAAGCAACTGTGCAGAGTGTTCCCGAGGTTGTGGATTCTGCTCGTCACAAGTCCTTAGTGGGAGACCTATCGAAACACAATTTTACCAGAATAACACTAGTGCTTATGTAACAGTATAACTTTAGACTGTCCCCTCGTCCATACCCGGGCGCGAACCAGGGACCCTCTGCACACATCAACAACAGTCACCCACGAAGCATCGTTACCCATCGCTCCACAAAAGCCGCCCCCCTTGCAGAGCAAGGGGAACTACTACTTCAAGGTCTCAGAGCAGGCGACGTCACCGATTGAAACACTATTCAGCGCAAACACCGCTAACTAGCTAGCCATTTCACATCCGTTACACTTACACCCCAAAGAAGACTGGAAGGGGACCCAGTCCTTCTGGAAAAACTGCATAAATGTGCTCCCAGCCCACATATTCTATTGGCTATCCAGTTAGCTTTATATGTGATCTGTACTAGTGTTGGCATCAGAGTCTTTTGGTCTCTCTCCAACCCCAGAGTGCTGTATCTCATATCCTGCTGCCGTGCTGATCGGCCCCGCTGAAGTCTGTCTCCAGGCGATTCAACAGAGCTGTGATTGGCAGATCAATGGCTCGGCTCTCCACCTCTTCTCCTGTACTTCTTGTTTTCACACTGGGAGGTCTTGATGCGACTTGTGCAATTACTCCTCTCTCTCATGTAGTTTCATCTCTCTCTCTCTCTCTTCATTTGTGTTCTCGCTTTCTCTCTTTCTTTCTTCCTCTCTCTTGTATGCCTCTCTGATAAATAGCAAGCAGGGAGGGAATCCTGAGGTGCTGCTGGGTTAGAATTATCTCTCTCTCGCTCGTTTTTTTCCCGTCACTCCCTTGTTTTCTTCCTCCCTCCCTGGTTCGTGCAACACTCTTCCCGAGGGCAAGGCGGTTCCATCTGATCCTGTGCCACAGTGCGCTCTCCAGCGCACGACCCAAAGTGAGATATTGACACCTCAGCGTTCATATTCACCATGCATTCCCTCCCTCCTGCCCAAGAGACCCCTTTGAAGAAGGAGAGAGCCAGGGAGAGTAGAGAGAGAGCTGGAGGGAGAGAGGGGGTAGGGAGAGACCGAGGTAAAGATAAGGAACGAGAGAGTGGGTTGGAGAGTGAGTGAGGGAGACAGGAGGGTAAGGCAGGAGTTGATCCCCTTCCAATGAAAACATTTCCATAATTGCATAAATCCCTTCCCTCGTCACCACAATGTAGCAGTTATGAGTATTATGAGTATTCACTCTCCCTGCTGCACTTGGGCATGTATTCACTCTCCCTGCTGCACTTTGGCATGTATTCACTCTCCCTGCTGCACTTGGGCATGTATTCACTCTCCCTGCTGCACTTGGGCATGTATTCACTCTCCCATGTATTCACTCTCCTGCTGCACTTGAGGGGGGGGGGGGACAACAATGTATTTAACAAGGACAACTGCGTGCCGTTGGTTGTAATGTCATCACCTCTCGAAGAGCTGAATTCAGAACTACAGAACTACACATTACGATTACGGTCACGATTATCTCATGCAAAACAATTACGCACATTTAGCTCAATCATCACGGCAAGTACTTGCATGCTTTTCATGATCAGAAGGCTAAAAACATCAGCTGATCACGTAATTTTCAGATACGCCTCACCATATCGCTCAATAAGCAGTCACCATTAATTGGATATTTGAGTGATGTCAAGTACAGTATAGTTTACTTTTACAAGTATGGGTGGTTTAGGTTCATTTTCCATCTTTTGTTCGCACTGCCTGTCAAGCAGCAGAAGGGCGCATTTGCCGTGGTACCGTTAGCTGATAACGTTTACCTTGCAAACTACGGGTAGAAACGTTGTAGTTGGCCAAATGTATAGTGGTAAAGTAGACCTAATGTCGGCCAACCATCGAAGTTAGCTAACATTATACCCTTTTCAACATCATTTTTAAGAAGGTATTTAATCACGATTGCTGCTGACAAAACACGATAGATTGATGGGCCACGTCAAAATGGCTAGCTAGCTAATAACAGATCACGTCAATATGTCTAGTTAACAAGCTAACTTTCAGGGGATAAAATAGATGGCTATATCCAAACATTGTTTGATTTCCATCGATAGTGGTGATGACAGTAGTCTGACTGGCAACTTTACCAGGACGAGGACTTGACCGACGTCAAGGTCTTTCCAAAAGCCTAATCTCTGATGATGAAAGCTAAATCATGTTGTTTGCTTAGCTAGCTCGCTAGGTACACGCCAAATTGATAAGGTATCTTCACGTATCTGGAATTGCATGAACAATTGATGTTTACTGGTGATGAAAAGCATGCTGTTTGTTACTTGCTGTGTAACTCTGATGATGATGATAGAGCTCAATGTGCGCAATCGTTTTGCATGGAATAATTAGACATTTGTACTTCTGACTAAGCTCAATAGGGGATGATATTAAAACCAAATCATTATAACATTTATTTAACAATCCCTTGAAACAGGACATGGTTGTCAATGGAGCCAAATCGAACGTAATTGTGACGTCTTATTGAAAATACCTAAAGCCTACAGAGAGACCTTGTGGCCGTTTTTGTCATCTTACAATTTGTCATTTTTTTAGTTGACTGAACTGGGCTAAATACCTAGAACTTCTGGTGGGTTTCCACACTCGAGATGCACCTCTATCTCACACACATACAGTGTATTAGGACACAGACACACGCACGCATAGAGTGGAGAAATGCAGCCTACACACTCGTGGATTTGTTTTCTTCTTCCTGGAAAGTGAGGCATTGTGGATGCATAGCAATTGGCTCTATATGCTAATGCTTATATCCCACTGTCCCAGGTGTGTGTGTGAGTTCTGAGACCCTTTAATTGCTGTTTATTTTAATCTCCCTCTCCCCTCTTTCACTCATCTCTCTCTCTCTCGCCCTCTCTCTCCTCTCTCCCACCCTGATGCATATCAATAATTCTGCACAGCTCCAGGTTTGCATCTCATCTTGGCTCCACTCCCATTTCGTGTGTGTGTGTGTGTGTGTGTGTGTGTGTGTGTGTGTGTGTGTGTGTGTGTGTGTGTGTGTGTGTGTTAGCCTTCAGAGGTGAACTGTTGGAGCCCTGTAGCAGCTGGAGTGATTCCCTTGTTGTGG
This sequence comes from Oncorhynchus keta, assembly GCF_023373465.1. Taxonomy (NCBI): domain Eukaryota; kingdom Metazoa; phylum Chordata; class Actinopteri; order Salmoniformes; family Salmonidae; genus Oncorhynchus; species Oncorhynchus keta. The sequence goes on along the minus strand of NC_068448.1, from coordinate 47,770,225 downwards.
AACCATGCATGTTGAATTAAGGTTATTTTTCCTGACGGGCTATGGATTTGTGGTACTCAAACCAAGTTTGGGGTGTTTTAATTCACGGCATAAAATCATCAAGGGAAGTTCCAGTTTTGTTTACTACCAACTACCTAAAACTTCAACTCATCCGAAAGCACTATATTTCTGTATTTTTGGTCACAGAGAAATGGCACTGGCACAAGACGGAAATGTCAGTGACTATTGAGCAATAGATGTGTCAAACAGCATGGCTGCACCTGTCTAACAGTCTGGGGTGATATAACTACACATTCACATGTCCTTAGGCTACTTACTGCCCAATCTTGGCTGCAGATTCACAACAACTACTACTGCACAATGTTCAGCTCTCTACTGCTAGCTGTATCCTAGTTCTCACTGCTGGCACCCAGTCAGTTTTGAAGCTCTGTTGGTGAACAGATTTGTCACCGGAGACTGCCTGACTGCAGTGTAAAGACCCTCCTAGGCTAACGCTAGCTTAGCGCCCGCTAGCTTAGCGCCCGTTAACACTCAGCACACACATGCTCCCCATCCAATTTTGTCCCGTTGTTGTTTGCCGTTTTTGTTTTCTGACGGTATGCAGGCAGCAGACGTTTTCTGGGCGTCCTCTATTTGCAAGTGGAATTGATTTAATAATTGTTCACACCCAGCTGCACATGTTTATTCATCGTAGAGTCCACGGGGCCATTTGGTGGTTAGCGACATGAGGCTTCCCCTTGCCTCCCTAATAAATCACCCACCTTGCTGTATTTCAATCCCCTCTTCCTCACAGATAGGCCTATGGCATTACTATTGTTGATCTTTGACCCCAAGCAATCAGCTAGAGTGGGTTTTTCACATTAGACTACTGTATATGAGGTTTCTAATCTGTCAATGGAGGGAGTGTATCCCAACACAAACCCATGCAGAAGTAATGTTTGTATCATAGCAATCTACTACTATGATCTGAAAAAAGAGAGTCAAAAATCAAATCAACTGTAGTGATGTAAAATCCCTATAAAATCTGACCTTGTTGGATTGCTAACAGAAGGCTTGACGCCTACAAGTGCCTTCTAGTGTGTAATGTCCACCTGCAGAGCAGTTGCTTATTCATCGTGTTGTTTATGCGCTCTCCAGTCCCATCTAAACACATTTAGGCTCCGTCTCAAATGGCACTCTATTCCCTATAAAGTGCACTACTTTTTGACCAGGGCCTGTAGAGGGGCTATGGTCAAAAGTAGTGCACTACATAAGGAATAGGGTGCCATTCGGCACACAACCCTTAGTATTGAACATTCCTGAAGTTCGAGGGAATCACCATGGACACCTTTTTGTACATGCTCAGATGGTCACCAATAGCGACCAGTGCAATTTAACCAGAACAGAATCTTACAGCTCTTCCCCCTATGACTACTATTACTAAATTTGACCACGTTTACATGAATGATACAGAAGTGTCTATTCATCACTTTGGTGATCGAATCCCCACATTTCACACACAGCTAGAACAGGGTTTTAAAAACATGTGTAGATACAGGGCCATCACAGGATTCGGGCATTAACCCCAAAGGAGACTTTTTCCAATATGCCCCCCAAACATCTCAATGGGTTCTTATTGGATCAATTTTGCATGAACATACCTGTATGAAATAATATTATAAACTGGGTGGTTCAAGCCCTGGACGCTGATTGGCAGCCGTGGTATATGACAAAACCATTTATTTCTACTACTTTTACTGCTTTTACTGTATTATTTCTTTGGGGAACTGTGGGGGGATCTTGGAGGGCTGGCGGTTGGGAGCTTGGGCCGATGGCTGATAAGTTGCTAGTTCGGGTCCCCGTTTATGACCTTGTGGGAGATCTGCCGATGTGCCGTTGAGTTCGGAGTTGACCCTGGTTGCTTCAGTGGGTCGCTCTGGATGGGAGTCTGTTATATAACTGAATTCAATGTAAATGTTGAACGGCTTCACTGCAAGTAGACTCAGTTTTAATATTCCATAAAAAAAACATGATTTTAATATAATCCATCCAAGGTAGAAGCTGAATAAACTGCATGATCGTTACACAGGTGCAGTTATGTCACACAACACAATGCCACAGATGTTTAAAGTTTTGAGGGAGCATGCAATTGGTGTACCGACTACAGGAATGTCCACCAGAGCTGTTGTCAGATAATTAAATATGCATTTCTCTACCATAAGCCACCTCCAACATCGTTTTAGAGAATTGGGCAGTACGTCCAACCGGCCCCAAAACCGCAGACCACTCCAGTACAGGACCTCCACATTAGGCTTCTTCACCTGCGGGATCATCTGAGACCAGCCACCTGGACAGAAGATGAACCTGAGGAGTATTTCTGTCTGTAATAACAAACATATTCTTTTTGGCTGGGCCTGGCTCCCCAGTGGGAACTGGGGGGTGGTCTGTTATTGTAGAATAATAATGAAGACATCAACACTATGAAATAACACCTATGGAATCATGTAGTAACCAAAAAAGTGTTAAACAAATAAAAAATGTTAGATTCTTCAAAGTAGGCACCCTTTGCCTCGATGACAGCTTTGCACACACTTGGTATTCTCTCAACCAGCTTCACCTGGAATGCTTTTCCAACACTATTGAAGGAGTTCCCACATATGCTGAGCACTTGTTGGCTTCTTTTCCTTCACTCTGCCGTCCAACTCATCCCAAACCATCTCATTTGGGTTGAGGTCGGGGGATTGTGGAGGCCAGGTCATCTGATGCAGTACTCCATCACTCTCCTTGGTCAAATAGCCCTTACACAGCCTGGAGGTATGTTGGGTCATTGTCCTGTTGAAAAACAAATGATAGTCCCACTAAGTGCAAACCAGATGGGATGGCATATCACTACAGAATGCTGGGGTATCCATGCTGGTTAAGTGTGCCTTGAATTCTAAATAGATCACTGACAATGTCACCAGCAAAGTCCCCCATTGCACCTCCTCCATACTTCACGGTGGGAACCACACATGCGGAAAGCATCCGTTCACCTACTCTGCATCTCACAAAGACACTGCGGTTGGAAACAAAATCTCAAATTTGGACTCATCAGATCAAAGTACAGATTTCCGCCAGTCTAATCAATGTCCATTGCTCGCCCAAGTCTCTTCTTCTTATCGGTGTCCCTTAGTAGTGGTTTCTTTGCAGCAATTCGACCATGAAGGCCTGTCTCCTCTGAACAGTTGATGTTGAGATGTGTCTTACTTGAACTCTGAGAACATTTATTTGGGCAGCAATTTCTGAGTCTGGAAGCTCTAATGATCTTATGCTTTGCAGCAGAGGTAACTCTGGGTCTTCCTTTCCTGTGGCGGTCCTCATGAGAGCCAGTTTCATCATAGCTCTTGATGGTTTTTGTGACTGCACTTGAAGACACTTTCAAAGTTCTTGAAATGTTCCGCATTGACTGACCGCCATGTCTTAAAGTAATGATGGACTGTCGTTTCTCTTTGCTTATTTGAGTTGTTCTTGACATAATATGGATTTGGTCTTTTACCAAATAGGGCTGTCTTCTGTATACCCTCCCTACCTTATTACAACAAAATGCATTCCAGGTGACTACCTCCTGAAGATGGTTGAGGGAATGCCAAGAGTGTGCAAAGCTGTCATCAATCCAAAGGGTGGCTACTTTGAAGAATCTCAAATATAAAATACATTTTGATTTGTTTAACTTTTTTTTTTTTGGTTACTACATGATTCCATATGTGTTATTTCAGAGTGTTGATGTCTTCACTATTATTCTACAATGTGGACAATAGTGAAAGTAAAGAAAAACCCTTGAATGAGTAGATGTGTCCTAACCTTTGACTGGTACTGTATATCTGGCACAGCTGGCTAATTTGGATGTGAATTCTCTACCACCACAACCATTTTTTAAGGTATTATTGGACATGCTACAATTGCATTTCTTACAGGTATGGTCATGCGAAATTGATGAAATAAGATCTTATTGAGTTGTTTGGCAGCCATATTAGAAAAATACTTCTGTTTATGTGGGGATCCTGTAATGGGCCTGTGTCTACAAATGTTTTTAAAACCCTGTTCTAGATGTGTGTGTGACATTTAGTTCCTCTATTGCCAAAGATATACAATCCCCCCCAAAATAGTCGCCCCATTACATGGACTTCAATGGCTAAGTTTGTCAATGGCACAATAAAAAAATAAAAAAAATAGTTGTACCTGGTGTCTTCAAAGTTGTTTAAATTATGTATCATTTGAAAGGTACAGTAATATCATGACCTTTCAGAACCACTTGTCAAACAAAGTTTGAGGGTTTCATTTTTAAAGTAATTTATACAGATAATTCTGAAATGTACCATAGAGGGTCAAAGTTATGTTGACTTGAGCATTCTTGAACATGAGTCTGACTAATATCTGAGAATCGAAGCTTTCCAATTAATTGTGTTTAAAGAGTATACGTGAGGAGTAACTGACGTTGTTTGTCATCGGGTAAAATCCCTATGGAAGAAAATGTGTGGATGAAGGAAAGTGTCGTAACACAGAGACACAGGACATTTGATTGCTGCTGCGTTCTTGGCTAGGTCTCCCTTGCAAAAAATACTCTTGTCTCAATGGGCTTTTCCTGGTTAAATAACTTTTTAAAACGTTTTTTTTAAAGTCCATGACACATCGTCATCCCAATTGAGCCCGACGGCTCAAATTTGGAGGTCTGGCTCATGAACGAACACACACACAAGCTATTTTCCATATCTCAGTTTACCACAATCCTCCTCCCAAACATCCTTGTTTTGTTAATCTGTCACGGTTTATAACGGGATTAAATGACATGTTTACCGTTTGCCTCTTGGAATGCAACCATACAAAATGGAGTGGAATGTAATTGTCAGGTTTGTAAATGGCTGCCTAGTGCCTGCATAACTTCATTCTGAGTTGTCCCTGTCCTGCTCTCAAACAGATCTGGTGTTGCCCAGCCAATCTTCCTATCCTATTATAGAAATAATTTGAGTAGGCGATTTCTCGGTTTGTGCGCGTGGATGCTGTCCCTCCATCTGTCTCTCCTGTGGCCCTCTCTGAGATGGGACAGAATGCACAGACAGCCAGCCACAGGGACTCTAGTGAGGGAGAGAGAGGCAGAGAGAGGCAGAGAGAGAGAGAGGCAGAGAGAGAGAGAGGCAGAGAGAGAGAGGGGCAGAGAGAGAGAGAGCGAGCTCATCCTTTGTCGTCAGTGACGAGAGGGAGCGTATGAAACATCTACATAAACGTACATGCATGGGGATGTCTTTTGAGATGGGAATTCTCTCTCAGAAGGCCTGTGTTTACACATGCATCCTCCCCTTCCTTGTCTCTGTAATCTCAACCGGGACTTCCTAATGGTGATTCAACCATAATGGAACACTGCTCCATTTGGAGAGAGAAAGAGAGCGAGAGAGACAGGGAGCGAGAGAGTGGAAAGAGAGGCAGGGAACGACAGAGAGGGAGAAGTTGTCCCCGTAGTGTTTTTGGCTTGTGGCTTGCATTGTGTGTATAACTTGAAGGAAAGTGAACCCCAGGGACATGGGAGGCCACAGTCGGTGCTTGTTTGGGAGAAGTGGACATTTTGTCGGGTTTCTTAATTGGCAGGGCTGCAGTGACGTGCCTGCGTTTATGGGCCTGTTTTTGGCAATGCCTCCTCATGTAAAATGCACTCAAATGACTGGAGAATGTGGGCTTAGGGTGACGAGCGTCGAGGAATTATTCTGATGGGAAGAAGACACACACACACACACACACACATACATTTACATCTCTATTCATTCCTATTATAGATATGCTTTTATGAGTAATCCATACACACACACACACACTGGAGTCTTTCTCTGTGAGCGAGTCCATTGAGAGAGTATTAAAGTGTTCTGAGCCTGGACCAGAGAAAACACACTCGTCTCTGCAGGGCACGGCGATTCACTGTGTGTTGGTGGAGCAGCTCGATACGACTGAAGTTGGAAAAAGCTGCTTTGTTAAGAGGGAGCCGAGAGCAGCGAGAGAGGATTGTTTAAAGCACAGCTGAGTGCTTTTCTCTCTCTCTGTGTGTGTGTGTGTGTGTGTGTGTGGACATGAGCCACAGTACAATAGCTTACGATTTACACTTATATATCCCGCACTGACCATGCAACATGAACACAATGATAATCAATTTTCTTGAGAAATGACAAAGATACACTAACACACTGTCGGTGTATGGAACATGTGAAACATCTGGCAATGAAGTGTTTTCCGTTTGATACGTTGCACTACCAGCAGTATGCAGACATGTTACAACCCTGATGGTGGTGGGTTTGATCCCCGCCCTCGTCTTTTCTGACTTTCTCTTCTCCTGGCCTGTCTTACCCATCTGTTTCTACATTGTCTAAATAAATCTGGAGGAAAAACCCTATCCCTATAGGATTCTAAAATCAGTGGGGTGGTTTCTAACTGGGGTAGATAGCATCCCTGACCCCCCCCATAGCTGTTTTGAAGGACATTTCCACTCTGGGCTTCAGGAGGCAGTGCTCCACTTCCTACATCTCAGTTTGATTTGACTCCCCTGCTGTATTTCTGCCCTGTTTTAGGGTCATCTAAACGGTGATGCTGCCAAGTGATCTGGCCAGATCTCAGAGTTTGAAGGAGTTTATCCTTGGATGCTCTGATAGTGGATGATTCACCTGATTTCATTTCTAGGCCTGCCTCACATCCAGGATGCACATAATCCCCGAGAATGTCCCTTTCTGGTAAGAAACCACTTTTGGCTGACCAGGTGGCTGGCTTATCAGGCAAAGGGGAGAATAAAAATGGTTTGTTACCCGCGGAGTGAGCGAGGGCAGAGGAAGATCACTTGAAGGAACTTTAGGTGAAAGATAGCTAGCTTCTGCGGCCACTCTTTCTCTCTCACTCTCTTTCTGTCCATTTGAACATCGGTCCGCATGGATTACACACACTGGGAATTATGGCAGCGGTGGAAAGAGGCTTAACGAATAGGAGAACTGGGGAGAAACAAGAGGAACACATGTCCCATGCATCAGGGGTGTGTGATATTGTCCCCATGACCTCTGTCCCTGTCTGTCTGTCCCTGTCTGTCTGTCCCTGTCTGTCTGTCCCTGTCTGTCTGTCTGTCTGTCCCTCTCTGTCTGTCCCTCTCTGTCTGTCCCTCTCTGTCTGTCCCTCTCTGTCTGTCCCTCTCTGTCTGTCCCTCTCTGTCTGTCCCTCTCTGTCTGTCCCTCTCTGTCTGTCCCTCTCTGTCTGTCCCTCTCTGTCTGTCCCTCTCTGTGTCTCCCTCTACTTCTCTCCTCTTTCTAAACTAGTGATGATGCTGACAGTATGTTTAGGGCATGCCTCTCATGTAAGCTCCCTGTGTTCACCAGGCTCTTACAATTGGAGCCAAAATGTCACCTTCAGTATGCAGTTTTCCCCTCTCTGAAGGGGACATTACGTGTCTACACGGTAGGTAGTTATCCCCCACTGTATGTCCTACAGAAGGTGCCATTGCATAAAGCATTGGGCTTGTGGTTGGTTTGTCCTTCCATCCAGAGATGGTACATAACATAATTAATTTAACATATCTCATTTCCACGTGTCACGGTTCTCTCTCCTGAGGATCCTGACTCTTGCCTTTTCAACCTGGCAGTTATGCCATCTCAGATCCTTTTTAATTCCAGCCAGTATTACATTTTCCGGCTAAGGTGTTTTGGTTTCAGGTCATTTTTTATTCATATTGACCTCTGACATGACCTTTGACCCTAGACGGCAGTTACTGCCTTCTTGCTTGCTACACCCACTGAAATGCGTTTCCATGACAATTAGTTTTTTGTACACAATGTTGTGTTAATATATAGCTTTCAGTGTCATGTAGTTTGATACACTGACAGCCATATATGAAATAAAAGCAAGGTAAACCGTAGACACTGCAGGCCAAAGCTCAGGGAAACCAAGGAAAAAAGGCAGTAACTGACATGAGTGATGGCAGTTAAGTGCCTTTTTCCTTGGTTTCACTAACTTTCTGCAGTTACTGTAAACATGACCCCCCTTTTCTCCTTAACACCACACAATTGAGGCAAGGTATTTGCCCACATGATAAAGCATGTATTTAATGTTTAAAAAAAATGTCAACAGTTACTGCTCTTTTTGCTTGGTCGGGCAGAATAGATTTCCACTTCTTGAGTGACGTCGCGCTACAGGTTCAATGCAAGGTCCGAGACGGTTATGCAGGTGTTTTCAACCTTGTCTTGCCCAGGTTCCACCGCCAAGTCAAACCGGCCACACAGGGACCTCCCCACGTGATTGGACTTGTCTGCTGTATTAATAGCGTGTCTGTGCTATCGCTTTTATAATGTGTTAGGAGTGGCCATTAATTTGTTTACACCCCCCGTCTCTTCTGCTGTTCTCGCCTCATTAGATGTCATAGCTCTAAACAAGGCTAGCGTAGCTCGCGGCTACCATTAGCCACACACTACGGTTGGCCGCGTGCTGAACGAATGGGAAGAGGCAACAGAGAGTGTTGCTGTCGTGTATATCTTCCTTTCACAATTTTGTCTCGGTTCTGCGCCGCTTGCTTCATCGGATGCTAGCTACGCGCGCACACACACACACACACACACACACACACACACACACACACACACACACACACACACACACACGTAAGAGTACACACACTTCTCTCACAATCTCATACACTGTCCAGCCTCTCCCAGACCAGTTGTGATAGGTACTTTGGAAGGAGGCTTTTGGCTTCTACAATCCCATTCATATTAACCCCCCCTTCTCTTCTTTCTCAGACCTCCTCTCATTTCATCTTAAGTGCCTTGATCTAAAGTTCGGATTGGGCCCAATAGGAACAGTTTGTCCTGTTCTGCATCCCAAATAGCACCCTATTCTCTACATAGGGCACTACTTTTGGCGAGAGCCCTATGGGCCCAGGTGGAAAAAGTAGTGCACTATATTAGGGAACAGGGTGCCATTTGGGATGCGGCCCTGGGCTCTCTCAGCTGCTGCCATGGCCATTTGCAGTGCTAGGGGGTCTAGGGAGAGGGGGAGGAAGGAGTGAGAGATGAACGTTTGGGTGAGAGAATTGCCTAGCGGTGCCTGAGCAGAAGTGAGGATCTGCTGCTCCTATATTTAGACAAGTGAGTTAAGTTAGCAAGACGGAACACCCTGGACCTTCTAAACTGGCCGGGGGGTGCGCGCACATGGGTGTTCATGTATACAGACACACACACACACAGATAGATAGGTCAGAGGTCCGCAGCTAGAGGGGCTCAGTGCTGTTCCAGTCTGCCTCTCAACCATGCTTTATTTACATTGAGGGGCACAATAACATTTGAAATGTGTTAGATTTGATTTAAGGATGGCCTAAATGTGATGGCCTTTAAAATAGGCCATGCCACTGCTTGTGATGGCTTAGCATGCATTCCTTTCTTCGGGGTGAGGTTGAGCTGTCGATCGTCTGTCTGTGTGGTTTCCATTCAGACTGGGAGTGGCTCGTACTGCCTCATAACCAGTGGTTAGTGATGGACTTGTCTATGTCTCTTAATACACATGTATGCACGCATACACACACACACAAACACAGTAAAAATAAAGAAATGGCATAATATGGGATGGGAGGGTATTTGTTTTTCATAGAATAATAGCATTTCTAATGTACTTACCTGTGTTTATTATGAATAGCTGCTCCCAGGCCCCAACCTGACCTACTGATGTGTTGGTTTAGAGCCAAACAATATTACATAAGGCTTTACACAATTCAGACATTTGCAGAACTTATTTTGTTTGTGAAAGAAATAGTCTGATGGTGACCGTTTTGACCTTTTCTGTTGTGCCGCGCTCATAACCGCCTGGTTATGATTCCAATCACAGTAACAATATGTTTGTTCAATTGTAGGTTTGTTTGGTTGTAAATGGAATTGGTTTTATTGAATTCCGTTTCCACCCAAACGTTTAGATCTCTGTGTAACATTTCTTGTAAGGTTTTCTGTAATCTTTGTTTGAAAGATGAAGGGTGGTCCCCACACAAAAGGAGAGATAAATTCCTTTTTTTTTTATCAACTCAAAATATTTGTATGAACATAACAAGATTCAACAACTGAGACCATAAATTTAACAAGTTCCACAGACATGTGACTAACAGAAATGGAATAATGTGTCCCTGATCAAAGGGGGGTCAAAATCAAAAGTAACAGTCAGTATCTGGTGTGGCCACCAGCTGCATTAAGTACTGCAGTGCATCTCCTCCTCATGGACTGCACCAGATTTGCCAGTTCTTGCTGTGAGATGTTACCCCACTCTTCCACCAAGGCACCTGCAAGTTCCCAGACATTTCTGGTGGGGGGAATGGCCCTAGCGCTCACCCTCCGATCCAACAGGTCCCAGATTGAGATCCGGGCTCTTCGCTGGCCGTGGCAGAACACTGGCATTCCTGTCTTGCAGGAAATCACGCACAGAATGAGCAGTATGGCTGGTGGTATTGTCATGCTGGAAGGTCATGTCAGGATGAGCCTGCAGGTAGGGTACCACATGAGGGAGGAGGATGTCTTTCCTGTAACGCACAGCGTTGAGATTGCCTGCAATGACAACAAGCTCAGTCCAATGATGCTATGACACACCGCATCAGACCATGACGGACCCTCCACCTCCAAATCGATCCCGCTCCAGAGTACAGGCCTCGGTGTAATGCTCATTCCTTCGATGATAAACGCAAATCCGACCATCAACCCTGGTGAGACAAAACCGCGACTCGTCAGTGAAGAGCACTTCTTGCCAGTCATGTCTGGTCCAGCGACGGTGGGTTTTGTGCCCATAGGCGATATTTTTGGCAGTGATGTCTGGTAAAGACCTGCCTTACAACAGGCCTAGAAGCCCTCAGTCCAGCCTCTTTCAGCCTATTGCGGACAGTCTGAGCACTGATGGAGGGATTGTGCATTCCTGGTGTAACTCGGATAGTTGTTGTTGCCATCCTGTACCTGTCCCCGTGTGATGTTCGGATGTACCGATCAAATCTAATTTATTTATATAGCCCTTCATACATCAGCTGATATCTCAAAGTGCTGTACAGAAACCCAGCCTCAAATGTTCATAAATGACCAGCATGGTCAAATAATAATAAGGCAGAACAGTTGAAACTGGAGCAGCAGCACGGCCAGGTGGACTGGGGACAGCAAGGAGTCATCATGTCAGGTAGTCCTGAGGCATGGTCCTAGGGCTCAAGCCCTCCGAGAGAGAGGGAGAGAGAAAGAAAGAGAGAATTAGAGAGAGCACACTTAAATTCACACATGACACCGAATAGGACAGGAGAAGTACTCCAGATATAACAAACTGACCCTAGCCCCCCGACACAAACTACTGCAGCATAAATACCGATCCTGTACAGGTGTTGTTACACGTAGTCTGCCACTGCGAGGATGATCAGCTCTCCATCCTGTCTACCTGTAGCTCTGTCTTAGGCATCTCACAGTACGGACATTGCAATTTATTGCCCTGGCCACATCTGCAGGCCTCATGCCTCTTTGCAGCAAGGCACGTTCACGCAGATGAGCAGGGACCTTGGGCATCTTTCTTTTGGTGTTTTTCAGAGGCAGTAGAAAGGCCTCTTTTAGTGTCCTAAGTTTTCATAACTGTGACCGTAATTGTCTACCGTCTGTAAGCTGTTAGTGTCTTAACGACCGTTCCACAGGCGCATGTTCATGAATTGTTTATGGTTCATTACACAAGCATAGAAAACCGTGTTTAAATCCTTTACAATGAAGATCTGTGAAGTTAATTCCTAAAAATCCAAATATCTTTGAAAGACGAGTCCTGAAAAATGGCCGTTTCTTTTTTTGCCGAGTTGATATGTTTTTTTTCTTACTTTTTCGCAGACAGTGGGGGAAAAAACCTTTCTTTGACACACAACTTGAGCCTCTCCGTGGAATGAAATGGTCAGATCCCCACGAACACTCCAACCCTTCAAACATTTCACAGCAGACTCATTAAGATGTAAAAAATCAAGAGATGATCTCCTCCTCAAACTTTAAAATCCCAAACTAATCATCAAACACAGAGCTGCTTCATTTCACCCCCACATCTTATTTTGTTTCATTAAATAGAGAGATCGTCTGTTGGCGTTCAGAGCAGAGGAAAGAGATTTGATCTTTGATGTCGAAGAAGCGCCGCTTTTACCCATCCCTCTGCCTTCCCTCTCCCTGCTCCACCCCCTCCACAGAAACCACTGGGATTCATTACAAGTCAATTATGGTAATAGTTCCTTTTGCCAGGGGAAGTGGGGTCCTTGGAAAAGCATCAGAGGCCTTTTTTTTCTCCTACAAGTTTTTCTTTCGCAAACATATTTTATTTAGATCACATTTAGACGTGCAAATTGATCGAAGAAGAGAGAAGAGAGAGTAAAGAAGGGGAGGAAAGCTTGTTCCCTCCCAAGCTCCAAGGCAGGGTGCTGGGGGTTCGGGGAGAAGAGACTCTCCCGAAGAATCCCGCTCCCTTATTCATGCGAGTCTGGAATACGTTTTGTTTTCTCCTAACCTCATTACGGAATATGGATTCGCACAAAGTAACTGTGCTGCAGCAGTAGGGTGCCGACCGAAACCACCTTCCCTTACCCACTTCGCTCTCTGAAATTTGTGGGATAAACCCACGAGACAGAATGTCATGTTTCATAAATCACAGCACTCTCTGAAAATACATGAAAACAGTAGAGCCAACTTAATTTGGGAAGGTTTGTGTACTGACTTAATTTGAAGTGGTTCGTGTGCTGACATGATTTGACTACATTTGAGAGGGTTCGTGTACTGACATGATTTGATTTAATTTCAGAGGGTTCGTGTAGTGACATGATTTGACTACATTTGAGAGGGTTAGTGTGCTGACATGATTTGACTACATTTGAGAGGGTTAGTGTGCTGACATGATTTGACTACATTTGAGAGGGTTTGTGTAGTGTGTAGCCTAACACTTGAGTAGCCTGTAAGGGAGGAGGAGAGATGGATCAGATGCCGAACCTGAACTGTACATTGTCCCCCATCTGTTTCACTACTCGTCTTGAATTACAGGCACAGGGAGTGGAGGGCTGCTAGTTGAGCCCACTGATGCAGAACGGAAATGCTTCACACCGTTGTATCAAGTGGGCTGGATGTCCTTCGGGTGGTGGACCATTCTTGATACACGCGGCGAAATGTTGAGCGTGAAAAACCCAGCAACGTTGCAGTTCTTGACACAAACCGCTGCGCCCGGGAAATACTACCATACACTGTTCAAAGGCACTTAAATATTTTCTTGCCCATTCACCCTCAAAATGGCACTCATACACAATCTACACTCTACAGTGCATTCGGAAAGTATTCAGACCCCTTGAATTTTTCCACTTTTTATGTTATAGCCTTATTCTAAAATGGGGTTCAATAGTTTTTTTACCCCCCTAAATGTACATACAATATCCCATAATGACAAAGTGAAAAAAATGTTTTGCAAATGTATTAAAAAGAACTGAGTTATTCAGACCCTTCACTCGGTACTTTGTTGAAGCACCTTTGGCAAAGATTACAGCCTCTAGTCTTCTTGGGTATGATGCTACAAGCTTGGCACACCTGTATTTGGGGAGTTTCTCCCATTCTTCCCTGCAGATCCTCTGGTACCCTTCACCAGATCTGTGCTTCGACACAATACTGTTTGGAGCTCTACGGACAATTCCTTCGACCTCATGGCTTGGTTTTTGCTCTGACATGCACTGTCAACTGTGGGACCTTATATAGACAGCTGTGTGCCTTTCCAAATCATGTCCAATCAATTGAATTTACCACATGTAAAAGTTACCTGTGGTAAAATTTACCACAATCAAGTTGTTGGAACATCTCAAGGATGATCTATGGAAACAGGATGCACCTGAGCTCAATTTCGAGTCTCATAGCAAAAGGTCTGAATACTTACAGTGAGGGGGGGAAAAGTATCTGATCCCCTGATTATTTTGTACGTTTGCCCACTGACAAAGAAATGATCAGTCTATAATTTGAATGGTAGGTTTATTTGAACAGTGAGAGACAGAATAACAACAAAAAAATCCAGAAAAACTAATGTCAAAAATGTTAGAAATTGATTTGCTTTTGAGGGAAATAAGTATTTGACCCCATCTCAATCAGAAAGATTTCTGTCTCCCAGGTGTCTTTTATACAGGTAACGAGCTGAGATTAGGAGCACTCTCTTGAAGGGAGTGCTCCTAATCTCAGTTTGTTACCTGTATAAAAGATACCTGTCCACAGAAGCAATCAATCAATCAGATTCCAAACTCTCCACCATGGCCAAGACCAAAGAGCTCTCCAAGGATGTCGGACAAGATTGTAGACCTACACAAGGCTGGAATGGGCTACAAGACCATCGCTAAGCAGCTTGGTGAGAAGGTGACAACAGTTGGTGCGATTATTTGCAAATGGAAGAAACACAAAAGAACTGTCAATCTCCCTCAGCCTGGGGCTCCATGCAAGATCTCACCTTGTGGAGTTGCAATGATCATGAGAACGGTGAGGAATCAGCCTAGAACTACATGGGAGTATCTTGTCAATGATCTCAAGGCCCCTGAGACCATAGTCACCAAGAAAACAATTGGTAACACACTACGCTGTGAAGGACTGAAATCCTGCAGAGCCCGCAAGGTCCCCCTGCTCTAGAAAGCACATATACTGTACATGCCAGTCTGAAGTTTGCCAATGAACATCTGAATGATTCAGAGGACAACTGGGTGAAAGTGTTGTGGTCAGATCAGACCAAAATGGAGCTCTTTGGCATTGACTCAACTCACCGTGTTTGGAGCAGGAGGAATGCTGCCTATGACCCCAAGAACACTATCCCCACCGTCAAACTTGGAGGTGGAAACATTATGCTTTAGGGGTGTTTTTCTGCTAAGGGGACAGGACAACTTCACCGCATCAACGGGACGATGGACGGGGCCATGTACCGTCAGATCTTGGGTGAGAACCTCCTTCCTTCAGCCAGGGCATTGAAAATGGGTCATGGATGGGTATTCCAGCATGATAATGACCCAAAACACACGGCCAAGGCAACAAAGGAGTGGCTCAAGAAGAAGCACACTAAGGATGCCACCTTTCCAACAAGTCTGTTTGTCAACTTTTTGCCCTGCTAGAGCTGCCCCGGTCAACTGTAAGTGCTGTTGTGCTCGAACCCTCAGTGTATACCTCCTGGAGTCCCAGTTCAACTTCTATGACACTTTAAGCCTTATCGCACAGAAACCATGTGTATTTCTCCCCTGTTTCTCTTCAGTTGCTCGTTCATTTATTTCCTGTTTGGCTGTGCGGCGGCAGTGAGAAGCAAGTAGCCAGAGATAAAAACCAGCCGGGCCTTTCAGTTGGGTGCTCTGCTCTCGCTTGCTCCCGGCAGCCATTACTGGAACCTGGATGACCCCGGGCGTGAATTAAGGAGGCCGGGCGTGTTTATCGGGCCAGCTGATAGAGGGAGAGGAGGATAATAAGTCCACAGAGAACAGAGGGAGGGTGGGATGGAGGGAGGGATGAGAGCCTACAAAACCCAAGGACCTTCAAAGGCACTCATGATTCCTCTATTAGCAGCTTATATACTGTATGTATCTGGTTTGTCTCATGCTGGCATAGAGACACACACACACACACACACACACACACACACACACACACACACACACACACACACACACACACTGATGTCTGGCACAAACACTGATGTCTGGCACACACACACTCTGACTCACTTCCATGAGGGCAGTGAGGGATATAATTTATATACACTGCTCAAAAAAATAAAGGGAACACTAAAATAACACATCGTAGATCTGAATGAATAAAATATTCTTATTAAATACTTTTTTCTTTACATAGTTGAATGTGCTGACAACAAAATCACACAAATTATCAATGGAAATCAAATTTATCAACCCATGGACGTCTGGATTTGGATTCACTCAAAATTAAAGTGGAAAACCACACTACAGGCTGATCCAACTTTGATGTAATGTTCTTAAAACAAGTCAAAATGAGGCTCAGTAGTGTGTGTGGCCTCCACGTGCCTGTATGACCTCCCTACAACGCCTGGGCATGCTCCTGATGAGGTGGAGGATGGTCTCCTGAGGGATCTCCTCCCAGACCTGGACTAAAGCATCCGCCAACTCCTGGACAGTCTGTGGTGCAACGTGGCGTTGGTGGATGGAGCGAGACATGATGTCCCAGATGTGCTCAATTGGATTCAGGTCTGGGGAACGGGCGGGCCAGTCCATAGCATCAATGCCTTCCTCTTGCAGGAACTGCTGACACCCTCCAGCCACAGGAGGTCTAGCATTGTCTGGCATTAGGAGGAACCCAGGGCCAACCGCACCAGCATATGGTCTCACAAGGGGTCTGAGGATCTCATCTCGGTACCTAATGGCAGTCAGGCTACCTCTGGCGAGCACATGGAGGGCTGTGTGCCCCCAAAGAAATGCCACCCCACACCATGACTGACCCACCGCCAATCCGCTCATGCTGGAGGATGTTGCAGGCAGCAGAACGTTCTCCACGGCGTCTCCAGACTCTGTCACGTCTGTCACTTGCTCAGTGTGAACCTGCTTTCATCTGTGAAGAGCACAGGGTGCCAGTGGCGAATTTGCCAATCTTGGTGTTCTCTGGCAAATGCCAAACGTCCTGCACGGTGTTGGGCTGTAAGCACAACTCCCACCTGTGGACGTCATACCACCCTCATGAAGTCTGTTTCTGACCGTTTGAGCAGACACATGCACATTTGTGGCCTGCTGGAGGTCATTTTGCAGGGCTCTGGCAGTGCTCCTCCTTGCACAAAGGCGGAGGTAGCGGTCCTGCTGCTGGGTTGTTGCCCTCCTACGGCCTCCTCCACGTCTCCTGATGTACTGGCCTGTCTCCTGGTAGCGCCTCCATGCTCTGGACACTACGCTGACAGACACAGCAAACACAGGTGTCTTGCCACAGCTCGCATTGATGTGCCATCCTGGATGAGCTGCACTACCTGAGCCACTTGTGTTGGTTGTAGACTCTGTCTCATGCTACCACTAGAGTGAAAGCACCGCCAGCATTCAAAAGTGACTAAAACATCAGCCAGGAACTATGGGAACTGAGAAGTGGTCTGTGGTCCCCACCTGCAGAACCACTCCTTTATTGGGGGTGTCTTGCTAATTGCCTATAATTTCCACCTGTTGTCTATTCCATTTGCACAACAGCATGCAACATTTATTGTCAATCAGTGTTGCTTCCTAAGTGGACAGTTTGATTTCACAGAAGTATGATTGACTTGGAGTTACATTGTGTTGTTTAAGTGTTCCCTTTATTTTTTGGAGCAGTGTATATAGCCTATATACAGGTTTTCTTCTGGATCAAAATGGGCCTCACGCGATGGGCGTGGTCACGGGCGTGGTCACGGGCGTGGCCTATGGTGCGGTCACTGACCAAACATTTTCAAGGCCCTCCTGTTCGCCGCAATGACACACTGTAGCTGTTTTAAAGCACATTTTGCCATGGCTTATGCTTATCTACAGTATAGACTGCATATCTGAGTTTTTCCATCCCAAAAAGTATTTCCAAATGATTATTATCATTTTTTGGGAGGAGGGACTTGGACATGGGCGACATGAAAAAACAGCCCATCCAAAACTTTTCCATGCAGAAACCATCCCGATATAGAATGAACAGATTAGGCACAGCACAGTGTGTGTTTGCGCACGTGTGAGTACGTTTTGTCCGTCACGTGAGCAGTATGTGACCAGGGTTTTTCCACTGTGTGAATGAAATGGGGCGGGCGGTGGTTTGGGAGAGATTTAACACGAAGTTGGCAGAGATTCACGCAATCCCATGCAACACAGGCGAGCGCTTCCCTCATGTTTCGTAAACCAGAACACACTCCAACATAAATGACTGCTTACATAACACACAGACCACAGCAGTCGGGTCAGTATGAGCAGCTAGCGCCCCGTCAAACACACTCCGGCTCCAGATCCACACCAAGCCATGGGGAAAAGGGGTGGGGCATCCAATCACACACACACAAAACGCACGTACGTGCTCCCGAGTAGTGCAGCGGTCTAAGGCGGGAGTCCCATAGTGCGGCGCACAATTGGCCGGGTTAGGGGAGGGTTTGGCCGAGGTAGGCCGTCATTGTAAATAAAAAATTGTCTACTTAAGTAAAAAATAAAATACGTACTCACACAATACACACAATACACATTCACGCACAGTCAATACACAACACAGTGTGCATTTAATACACAATACAGTGCATTTGAAAGTTTTCAGGCCCCTGGACTTCTCCTACATTTTGCTAAAATATGCTAAAATTGATTAAATAATTGTTCCCCCCTCATCAATCTACAAACAATACCCCATAATGACAAAGCAAAAACGTTTTTCAGAATTTTGGGAAAATGTATAAACATTTTTTATTTAATTCATTTTAGAATAAGATGAATGTAACAAAATGTGGAATAGGTCAAGGGGTCTGAATACTTTCCGAATGCACTGTGTGTGTACACACACACACACAATACCCTCAAATGGCATTGGATCATCGGATTAACAAGGCAATTATTCACATAGAAGTGCTGGAGAGGGGCTGTGAATGGGACTTTTGACTGCTTGACTGCTTACATGGCTCAGTAAATACAATGCCAGTCATGGTGGCATAACACCATGGGCTGCATCTCAAATGGCATCCTCTACGCTACATAGCGCACTACTTTTGACCAGAGGCCTATGGGTTTCAGAGGAGGCTGGTGGGAGGAGCTATAGGAGGACGGGTTCATTGTAATGTAAGTAGGGGAAAAGGGTGCCATTTGAGATGTAGCCCCATGGACTGGGAACAGGACAGAAGCCAGCTTTCTCTCACAGACCTCTGTTCACAAGGGAAAGAGTTTGTTTCCCAGAGTGTTGTCTGAAAGAGAGAAGCGGTAGTCCTCACTCTGCCACAGTAATACAGAGACGTCAAATTAAACAGAGTTTTCTCATGGCTTTGTTGACGCTGTGCCAAAGTATGACTCGGCCGTGATTCAACATTTTCCTTGGATCCTTTATGCTTTTTCTCCGTCCTCTTTACTGTGCCATGCTTAATTTCACTGACTCTCTCTCCTTCTCGCTCTCTCTCTCTCTCTCCCTTCTCTCTCTCTCCCTTCTCTCTCTCTCCCTTCTCTCTCTCTCTCTCGTTCTCTCTCCTCATTCTCTTTCTTCTCCTCTCCAGGATATTGCGGACCCAGTCTCTAGAATGGTACTATAACAACGTGAAGAGCCGCTTCAAGAGGTTCGGCAGTGCCAAGGTTCTGAAGACGCTCTACAGGAATCACATAGTGGAGAGAGGAGGCATCTTGGATCTACCAGGTACATGTAAAAGCCTCCTCGTGGCCTTTCATGACTGCGTCAGTCCAAAGCAAACTCTCTCCCTCTCTCTGTCTTCCTGTGCATAACAGTGTCATATCTCTGGAGTTTAAAATATCTATTGAACATTCCACCCCCAAAAAAGTATTTTAATTATATGAAGAGTGCCTTGGTCCAGCTTAATTTAATGACCAAATATCTCTCTGGGCTTCTATGGCCCTTGTCTATACTACTGCCTGGCCCATTATGTGTGCTATGTTGGTTAATGCGCATTAACAGCTCTCAGTCAGTAACTCAACTACAGGGGGCAAAAGGTCTCGCGTCACATTTCCACTCGCGCACATACAGAAGAGAGAACCACAGTACCTTGCCTCACAAGTCATGTGGTGAGAATCAGAACCAATGGCCATCGGATATACACAGCCCCACTTTCCCTCTAACACAGACTGTCACACACACACACACACACACACACGTTCTCTCTTTCGTATGCACACATTATCTCTTTTTCTACCCACACACTCACTCCCTCACCCCCCCCCTTCCCCCACACACGTCATCTCTCTTTTATACCCAAACACACTCATCATCCACCACTGGCCAGCCTCCTGGACACAGTAGATGGTACTAATCCCTGGGGTTTGAGAGGGGTAATCCTTGTGTAATATTAGCAGACAGCTAGTGTTACGGCTGCTGCTCAGTAAGCCTAATGGGGGAGAGAAGAGAGTGGCCATGCTGCTAGGCCTGGGTGGGGTGGTGGTGATGGGGGCGGCAGCTGCTCTGCTGGCTGGGTCGTAAATCCCCTCAGTGGCCTGGGCCACTTTGGCCTCTGAATGATTAGTTCCTGCTGTGGGAACAGTAGAGACACGTTTTATCTGCCCTCATCCTCTCATAATCCAGATGCCATTGTTTCCCCCTACCCCCATCAGCCTGGTCGGTTGGACCGTGGTATAGCACAGCGGGTTAAAGGGGCAATCTGGAATTCAAACAACGACAGCGGTGTGATGGGGTTTTTAAAAGTTTTAAATACATCAATACTTCATAGCTCTCTATATCATCAATTTAAAAGTCCAAAAAATGTATTTTCAAATCCCAGATTGACCCTTTTAAAGGGATGAGGTGATTGAACAGAGGGGTACACCTCCCTGACTTGCAATGCTGATGTGGAACAGGCTGGCAAAAGTGTCCAACATGGCCATTAAGCCTACTATTAGTGACAGTGCTAATGGTGCTCGTCATGGCAGGAATAAGGCCACTGTATTTTCTTCGCCAGCCTACCGGAACAGCTGCTAGTCATAGCAGTTACAGTGCCAGTCAACAGTTTGGACACGCCTACTCATTTCAGGGTTTTTATTTTATTTTGACTGTTTTCTACAGTTACTCTTTTCTAAACTATGAAATAACCAACATGGAGTCATGTAGTTACCAAAAAAGTGTTAAACAAATCAAAATATAATTTATATTTGTGATTCTTCAAAGTAGCCACCCTTTGTCTTGATTACAGCTTTGCACACTCTTGGCATTCTCTTAACCAGCTTCATGAGGTAGTCACCTGGAATACATTTAAATTAACAGGTGTGCCTTGTTAAAAGATCATATGTGGAATTTATTTCCTTAACCTGTCTGGGAATGGGGTTCCGCTAGCGGCCAACAACCAATGAAATTGCATGGCGCCAAATACAAATCAACAAAAATCTCATAAATCAAATTTCTCAAACATACAAGTATTAGGCACCATTTTAAAGATACAATTCTCGTTAATCCAACCACAGTGTCTGATTTCAAAAATGCTTTACAGTGAAAGCTCCACAAACGATTATGTTAGGTCAGCACCAAGTCGCAGAAAAACCCAGCCATTTTTCCAGCCAAAGAGGAGTCACAATAAGCGCAAATAGAGATACAATTAATCACTAACTTTTGATGATTTTCATCAGATGACACTCATAGGACTTCATGTTCCAAAATACATGTATGTTTTGTTCGATAAAGTGTACATTTATATCCAAAAATCTCATTTTTTACATTGTCGTGTTATGTTCAGTAGTTCCAAAACATGCAGTGATTTTGCAGAGAGCCACATCAATTCACAGAAATACTCATTATAAATGTTGATGAAAATTCAAGTGTTATTCATGGAACTTTAGATACACTTCTCCTTAATTTCTTGTGTCGTGACTACAGCCTCAAGTCCATTACCATAACGCAACATTAACTATTCATGAAAATCGCAAATGAAATGAAATCAATATGCTTGCTCTCAAGCTTAGCCTTTTGTTAACAACACTGTCATCTCAGATTTTCAAAATATGCTTCTCAACCATAGCAAAACAAGCATTTGTGTAGCAGTATTGATAGCTAGCGTAGCATTTAGAGTAGCATTTAGCGTTAGCATTCAGCAGGCAACATTTTCACAAAAACCAGGAAAGCATTCAAATAAAATAATTTACCTTTGAAGAACTTCGGATGTTTTCAATGAGGAGACTCTCAGTTAGAAAGCAAATGTTCAGTTTTTCCTGAAAGATTATTTGTTTAGGACAAATCGCTCCGTTTTCTGCGTCACGTTTAGCTACGAAAAAAACCTGTATCCAGGATTGTGTAAATCTGTCCGCAAGCTCATTAGCATAACGCAACGTTAACTATTCATGAAAATCGCAAATGAAATTAAATAAATCTATTTGCTCTCAAGCTTAGCCTTTTGTTAACAACACTGTCATCTCAGAATTTCAAAATATGCTTTTGAACCATAGCTAAACAAGCATTTGTGTAACAGTATTGATAGCCAAGGATAGGATTATGCCTGGCATTCAGCATGCAACATTTTCACAAAAACCAGAAAAGCCTTCAAATAAAATAATTTACCTTTGAAGAACTTCAGATGTTTTCAATGAGGAGACTCTCAGTTAGATAGCAAATGTTCAGTTTTTACAAAAATATTATTTGTTGACAAATCGCTCCATTTTCTTCATCACGTTTGGGTAAGAAAAAAAAAAGAGAAAAAAATCAAGTCATTAAAACAAGTCATTAAAACGTGAACTTTT
Organism: Oncorhynchus keta; assembly: GCF_023373465.1. Lineage (NCBI taxonomy): Eukaryota > Metazoa > Chordata > Actinopteri > Salmoniformes > Salmonidae > Oncorhynchus > Oncorhynchus keta. The sequence continues at coordinate 47,747,862 of NC_068448.1, read as the reverse complement.
TTCCAAATTAACTCCATAATATCAGAAACATGGCAAACGATGTTTAGAATCAATCCTCAAGGTGTTTTTCACATATCTATCGATGATAAATCCTTCGTGGCAGTTGACTTTCTCTTCTGAAGAAATGGAACGCGCATGGACCTAGAGATTACGCAATAATTTCGACGCAGGACACCGGGCGGACACCTGGTAAATGTAGTCTCTTATGGTCAATCTTCCTGCCTACAAATACGTCACAATGCTGCTGACACCTTGGAGAAACGACAGAAAGGGCAGGCTCATTCCTGGCACATTCACAGCCATATAAGGAGACATTGGAACACAGCGCCTTCAGAATCTGGGACATTTCCTGTATGAAACTTCATCTTGGTTTCGCCTGTAGCATTAGTTCTGGGGCACTCACAGATAATATCTTTGCAGTTTTGGAAACGTCAAAGTTTTTTCTTTCCAAAGCTGTCAATTACATGCATAGTCGAGCATCTTTTCGTGACAAAATATCTTGTTTAAAACGGGAACGTTTTTTATCCAAAAATTAAAAGAGCGCCCCCTATCTCGAAGAAGTTAATGCAACCTCTGTGCCAGATTTCAAAAACACTTTACGGAAAAAGCATAATCTGAGAACGGCGCTCAGAGCCCAAATCAGCCAAAAGAAATATCCATCCATGTTGCGCAGTCAACATTAGTCAGAAATAGCATTATAAATATTCACTTAACTTTGATGATCTTCATCAGAATGCACTCCCAGGAATCCCAGGTCGACAATAAATGTTTGATTTCTTCGATTAAGTTCATAATTTATGTCCATATACCTCCTTTTGTTAGGGCGTTTGGTAAACAAATCCAAAACGCGCGTGCATGTCCAGCCGAAAGTCGGACGAAAAGTTCAAAAAGTTATATAACAGGTCGTAGAAACATATCAAACTATGTATAGAATCAATCTTTAGGATGTTTTTATCATAAATGTTCAACAATGTTGGACTGGAGAATTCCGTAGAAAAGCAATGGAACGAGAGCTACCTCATGTGAATGCGCGTGACTGAGATCGATGCTGCTGGCAGACCACTGTCTCAGAGCCCTCATTCCCCCCTCCTTTATAGTAGAAGCCTGAAACAAGTTTCTAAAGATCTAGAAGCCTTAGGAAGTGCAACAACCAATATCACACTGTGTATTCGATAGGGGCTGAGTTCAAAAACTACAAACCTCAGATTTCCCACTTCCTGTTTGGATTTTTTCTCGGGTTTTTATAATAATAATAATAATATATGCCATTTAGCTGACGCTTTTATCCAAAGCGACTTACAGTCATGTGTGCATACATTCTACGTATGGGTGGTCCCGGGAATCGAACCCACTACCCTGGCGTTACAAGCGCCATGCTCTACCAACTGAGCCACAGAAGAACCTGCCATATGAGTTATGTTGTACTCACAGACATCATTCAAACAGTTTTAGAAATGTCAGTGTTTTCTTTCCAATACCAACAATAATATGCATATATTAGCATCTAGGACTGAGTAGGAGGAAGTTTACATCCAAAAGTGTAAATGCTTGCCCCCTATCCCAAAGAAGTTGATGCTTTTGAGCCAATCAGTTGTGATGGCATACAGAAGATAGCCCTATTTGGTAAAATACCAAGTTCATATTATGGCAAGAACAGCTCAAATAAGTGCTATCGCAAAAACCATCAAGCGCTAGAATGAAACTCGCTCTCATGAGGACCTCCACAGGAAAGGAAGACCCAGAGTTACCTCTGCTGCAGAGGATAAGTTCATCAGAGCTACCAGCCTCTGAAATTGCAGCCCAAATAAATGCTTCTCTGAGTTCAAGTAACAGACACATCTCAACATCAACTGTTCAGAAGAGACTGTGTGAATCAGGCCTTTCATGGTCGAATTGCTGCAAAGACACTACTACTAAAGGACACCAATAAGAAGAAGAGACTTGCTTGGGCCAAGACGCATGAGCAATGGACATTAGACCAATGGAAATCTGTCCTTTGGTCTGATGAGTCCAAATTTGAGATTTTTGGTTCCAACCGCCGTGTCTTTGTGAAACGCAAAGTAGGTGAACGGATGATCTCAACGTGTGTGGTTCCCACCGTGCATCGTGGAGGAGGTGGTGTGATGGTGTCGGGGTGCTTTGCTGGTGACACTGTCTATGATTTATTTAGAATTCAAGGCACACTTAACCAGCATGGCTACCACAGCATTCTGCAGCGAGTGAAGGAAAAGCAGCCAACAAGTGCTCAGCATATGTAAGAACTCCTTCAAGACTGTTGCAAGTTATTCCAGGTGAAGCTGGTTGAGAGAATGCCAAGTGTGTTCAAAGCTGTCATCAAGGCAAAGGGTGGCTACTTTGAAGAATCTCAAATATAAAATATATTTTTGTATGTAACACATTTTGGTTTCTACATGATTCCAGATGTGATGTTTCATAGTGTTGATGTCTTCACTTTTGTTCTACAATGTAGAAAATAGTCCAAATAAAGGGAAACCCTTGAATGAGTAGGTGTTTATGACTGATGCTGTATATCACTGTTTGAAGCATTAGGAGTATCAAAGCTCCACTACCGTTGTGTTGACGGGTGACTCTTTGTCCACCTGACTGGTGGCTGTTGGTCCAATCAGCTCCACTGTCTGTCTGTGTCCCTGTACAGTCCAAAGGGCCCTCCTGTCCCAATCTGTCTTCCCAGCTGTCCCCATCTGATCCTCTATCCTCCCCGCTCTCCTCCTCTCCTCTCACTGCCACTCTTATATCACACAGGGACAAAATGGGATGAGCTACTAGCTGCCGCAGGGGCTCCCATTTCAGATGAGCTGAACAGATTATACTGCATGAGAGTCACAAGCACGCACCACTGCATCACACCGTACCGGCGCGTGCGTGTTTGTGTGGCCATGTGCGTTGTCCCTGAAAATGTCCTCCTCACCATTCTGAGTGTGCTCTCCCTCCTCCTCCTCCCCTCCTCGTATATTAGATTGAAAGGGGAGAGAGACTGTAAAGATGTACCCATAATGGGTCAAGGCCATGGTGCTGTAGAAATACTGGATGAAGACATGTTGTATTTGTCTGAGTTAGTGGTGGAAAAAGTACTCAATTGTCATACGTGAGTAAAAGTAAAGATACCTTCATAGAAAATGACTCAAGTAAAAGTGAAAGTCACCCAGTTAAATACTACTTGAGGAAAAGTCTAAAAGTATTTTGTTTTTAAAATATACTTAAGTATCAAAAGTAAAATGGAATTGCTCAAATCTAATTAGGTATCAAAAGTAAATGTATTCATAATGTAAAATTCCTTATATTATGCAAACCAGACAGCACAATTTCTTGTATTTTTATTTATTTATGGATAACCAGGGGCACACTAAAACACTCTGACATTAATTAGCAAAAAAATGCATTTGTGTTTGGTGAGTCTGCCAGATCAGAGGCAGTAGGGATGAACAGTGTTGTTCTCTTAATAAGTGTGTGAATTGGGCCATTTTCCTGTCAAAATGTAAAGTACTTTTGGGTGTCAGGGAAAATGTATGGAGTAAAAAGTACATTATTTTATTTAGGAATGTAGTGAAGTAGAAGTTGTCAAAAAATATAAATAGTAAAGTACAGATGCCCCCCCCAAAAAATCGACTTAAGTAAAAAATACTTTAAAGTACTACTTAAGTACTTTACACCACTGATCTGAGCCCACAATGTATGAAGGCACATTTTGTTGACATAACAAACTATACCTCGATTGATCTGAAAGTGGGGAGATCTGACTACAGCTGTTGGTTTGAGTTGAGGAGCTTTTGACAAACTAGAGGAAAAGTCAAGCGCCTTCGAAAAGAGCAGATAGTATTTGAAAGTAATAGAACACTTTCCGCCCACTTGAAAATCACAGGTGAATGAAGGTTGGTTTTAACACCGTTGCCATTTTTAAAGGGATAATTCACCTAAATTACAAAATGATATACAGTGAGGGGAAAAAAGTATTTGATCCCCTGCTGATTTTGTACGTTTGCCCACTGACAAAGAAATGATCGGTCTATAATTTTAATGGTAGGTTTATTTGAACTGTGAGAGACAGAATAACAACAACAAAAATCCAGAAAAACGCATGTCAAAAATGTCAGAGCGAGTGACGTTTGAAATGCTAGTAGCGCGCACCCGCTAACTAGCTAGCCATTTCACATCGGTTACACCAGCCTAATTTCGGGAGTTGATAGGCTTGAAGTCATAAACAGCGCAACGCTTGAAGCACAATGAAGAGCTGCTGGCAAAATGCACGAAAGTGCTGTTTGAATGAATGCTTAGGGGCCTGCTGGTGCCTACCATCGCTCAGTCAAACTGCTCTATCAAATCATAGTCTTAATTATAACATAATAACACACAGAAATACGAGCCTTTGGTCATTAATATGGTCGAACCCGGAAACTATCATCTCGAAAACAAGACGTTTATTCTTTCAGTGAAATACGGACCGTTCCGTATTTTATCTAACAGGTGGCATCCATAAGTCTAAATATTCCTGTTACATTGCACAACCTTCAATGTTATGTCATAATTACATAAAATTCGGGCAAATTAGGCAGCCCAAACTGTTGCATATACACTGACTCTGCGTGCAATGAACACAACAAAAAGGGACACAATTTCACCTAGTTAATATTGCCTGCTAACCTGGATTTATTTCAGCTAAATATGCAGGTTTAAAAATATATACTTCTGTGTATTGATTTTAACAAAGGCATTGATGTTTATGGTTAGGTACACATTGGCGTAAGAACAGGCCTTTTTCGCGAATACGCACCGCATCGATTATATGCAACGCAGGACACGCTAGAAAACTACACATGGTTGATGATATTACTAGTTTAACTAGTGATTATGATTGATTGATTGTTTTTTTATAAGATAAGTTTAATGCTAGCTAGCAACTTACCTTGGCTTACTGCATTCGCGTAACAGGCAGGCTCCTCGTGGAGTGCAACGAGAGGCAGGTGGTTCGAGCGTTGGACTAGATAACTGTAAGGTTGCAAGATTGAATCACCCGAGCTGACAAGGTAAACATCTGTCGTTCTGCCCCTGAACACGACAGTCAACCCACCCACCGCTCTTAGGCAGTCATTGAAAATAAGAATGTGTTCTTAACTGACTTGCCTAGTTAAATAAAGGTGTAAAAAAAAAAATTGGTGTCCAGAAATACAGATTTCCGGTTGTTATGAAAACTTGAAATTGACCATAATTAATTAATCGGTCGACCTCTAATAGATACTATACGTATAGCTCTAGCCAACCCAGTGAATCAGTGACTGTTGACCTTGTTGTCTCTCTCCTGCTTCCTGCTGCTCTCTCTGGTTTTAGAACATTAGTGACTCACACACAGCCCTGTCCTGAAGTGTGTGTGTGTGTGTCTGTGGCGAAACACGCAATGCCAAACGCTGTCACATCGGTGACATGCGGCACCAGTAGTGTATCTGCGATATGTCTGTCAGGACTTGAGTAGTTGTGTGTGTTTTTTTTCGTGAACGGATTGTGCATGTTTGAATGGTTTGTGTGTGTGTGTGGGGGTTTATGTACATATGCACATTTGTGTTTTTGTATGTGTGGTCCGTGCGTCTGTGTCCCCATACTTGTGCGTATGCACTCGCGGGTTTGTGTGTGTATGTGCTTGTTGTTTACAGGATGGCATAGTGAGTGTAGTGCTTATGGTCCCACAGAAGCTTGAGGTGATGTCATGATGTGACCTTAAGTGACTCTGGTGTCAAAGATATATTCATCTGTCACTAACTATGTGTCAGACGTTTGAAAACGTTTAAGGACACACAAACACCAACATGCACGCACACACTTCTTCTCTTTCTCTCACACACACACACACACACACACACACACACACACACACACACACACACACACACACACACACACACACACACACACACACACAGCGCCACCCAAATAATTATTGTAGAGGCGTTGTCGGTGTCAGAACACAATTGGTAGGTGGAGAACAGAACAGAAATCCACCATGCCCTTCTCATCTCAACCCCTAATGGCACCTGATCTGTAGTGCCCCTGGTGGCCAGTATGTTTCACTACAACATGCAGCAGATGGAACAGTCAGGTTTACTCCCAGTCTGTGCATTTCTCATTCACAAACTCTCTCTCTTTTTCTATCCCTCTCTCGCTTGTTCTCTCTCACTTCCTCTCTCTGGCTCTCTCAATCCCCCTGCCCTCTCTCTCTCTCTCTCTCTCTCTCTCTCTCTCTCTCTCTTCCGTCTGTCTTTCTCTCTCTTTCTCTTACTGTTGGTGTGTGAGCTGCCATGGTGTAAATGAATGCCCAGTCCATTGCTGAAAGCTGTGTGTGTGTGTGTGTGTGTGTGTGTGTGTGTGTGTGTGTGTGTGTGTGTGTGTGTGTGTGTGTGTGTGTGTGTGTGTGTGTGTGTGTGTGTGTGTGTGTGTGTGTGTGCTGGGAAAGCGTACGATGGCAGATGCTGTAATATAATTGAAAGCTAGCTGTCTGGACTGCTGCTGGAGGAACTTTACCTTTAAGTGGAGCTTTACCGACAGGAGTATCTCTCGCACACACACACACAGCCCGGTGCTGCCGTCGGCAGGGTAGTCATGGTGATATCGAGTGACTCCCCTCCCGAGCCGTCTGTGGGGAAAAGGTGAGACCGTGGTCAATGAGAAGAAATGAAACCGGAACAGTAAAGATAGATCTCTCTCCATCGCTCAGTAATAAACTGACATGAGATGACGTAAGCTTCCTGGTTTGAGGAGGACACGCCCAGTGCAGGTGGGGAGGGGCTCTGTTCGGCGTGGAGGGTCGAAACGATTCAGGAGAGGGTCATGACAGTGCGTGGCGGGGTGTTGTGTCATGGTTAAATCTGCGGGTTTCACGTGTTCGGTCTGTCTGTCAGACTGTCTGCCTGGACGGTGATGCCTCAGGCGGTGGACATTGCTGTGAAAGATAACAGACAGGGTCACCTGCAACAATGACATTTGTTACCCAGGGAATCACTCACTTTGCCATACATCTAGTTCTCACATCCTCTGCATCCTCAGAAAGTGCGTGTGTGTGACAAGGAAATAGAGAGGGGGAAAAAAGTGTGGCTGTGTGTATGAGGGCGAGAGAGACGTAGACAAAAAGACAGGGGAAGTGAGAAAACGAAAGAAAGAAACAGAAAAGCGTCAGTAAACAAAATACCACGCGGCCTCCATCTTGTGATCCTGTTTGTTTACAGGCCGTTGTTGTTGCTGCTTTTCCTTCATTAGGACGCGGTCATCGTCAGCGGTGCCAGTGTATCTCCCTGTCCTACTGCGTCCATGATTTCAGACTTTATTTATGCTGGGTAACATACTGCATGTTGTTGTTGGCTGTATCTCTCCTTTAAGTCACAATGAACAGGCACACACACACACACACACACACACACACACACACACACACACACACACACACACACACACACACACACACACACACACACGCTGTATCTAAAACAGAGCAGAGGAGAGCGAGGCCTTTGGAGTGGCATTTAATGAAGCTGACCTGAAGCGTTTGAAACACATTCAGGAAGCTGACTTAAACCATACGCCATGGTGGAGTTGTGAGGCCACAAATCTCACTTATTATCAGAGGGGGAAAAAAACAAGCCATCAGATGGCCAAACATGCTCCAGAGAGGAGTGGCGGGATGGTCGAACGATGACAGAAAGAGGAGGAGGAACAGGGGAGGAAGAGGAAGGCCGGGAGGACACAGGACCGTGATGTGGTTGAAGAAGACATTGGTGGGAGTTCTTGTCGGATCAAAGAAGAACTGAAAGGCTGACGACTCAGCCGGAGAGGACTAAAACGGTTAAAACGCAAGACAACCTGTCCTATGCCTGACCAAGCAGAGTCTCACTGCAGACGGACAGACCAACACAAGTAACTCTGTCTGCTCGCCTTGTCCCAAATGTCACTGCAGTTTCAGCCTCACTGCACACAGACACTCAGAGGAGTCCTAGTGGCTTGCCGCGACTCCCACTGCTAGGTTCCGAGTGTTTCATGTCACCACTGAAGTCGTCACACCCTCAGCCTCTACACACACACACACACACACACACACACACACACACACACACACAGTTCAGCCCAGTACTTCAGAGGCACAGGCTGTGGCAGGGTGATCATTTCAGCTTCGTCCCAGAGCTGTGGATCTAAGCTGCTAATTGAAGGAAGTCGATTGTTCCCGTGAGAGGAACTAAAAAGTCGATGAAAGACCTCCTGGAGAAAAAAGATGGCCCTATGGGATACATATCTGCCAACAAATGGCCCTCTGCAAATGGTGTGTGGTTTATGAAGAGACGACACTACGCAGGCAAACACACCCACAGTTCATACACACACACGCATACACTACAGTACACTACACACGGCTGAAAGAAGGGATGTGTTGAAATGAACTGGAGCAGTGTCGTAGGTTCTCTGCTCTACTGTTTCCTCCTGTTTCATATCATTGCTCTCCTCTGCTGCTGAGGTGAGGCTCTCAGTGTGTGCCTAGGTTCCTCCCAGCACAGTCCGTAGCTAACCTCTGACCTCTAACCTCTGTCTCTTTCTCCCCTGTAGAAAGCAGTGTTCACGACGGAAGCAATGACAATGATGGCAGCGTCTGTGGCAGTGACTCAACCTTCTACAGGCAGAGTGAAGGTACACAACCTCATATAGAACCCAACCAATGATTAATGGTCATTCTAGCTATATCTGTTTCATCATACTAGCTTATTGCATATAGCTACAGCAACACACACACACACACACACACACACACACACACACACTGCTGCGTGGTCTTCTTGTTCCAGAGGTCTGTGACCCTCCCAGGCGGCCACTTGTGTTTGTGAATCACAGTAATCACAGCAGCACTCCACCACAGCCCTGACACGAGTCACCACAGCAGCACTCCACCACAGCCCTGACACGAGTCACCACAGCAGCACTCCACCACAGCCCTGACACGAGTCACCACAGCAGCACTCCACCACAGCCCTGACACGAGTCACCACAGCAGCACTCCACCACAGCCCTGACACGAGTCACCACAGCAGCACTCCACCACAGCCCTGACACGAGTCACCACAGCAGCACTCCACCACAGCCCTGACACGAGTCACCACAGCCGCACTCCACCACAGCCCTGACACGAGTCACCACAGCAACACTCCACCACAGCCCTGACACGAGTCACCACAGCCCCACCACAGCCCTGACACGAGTCACCACAGCAGCACTCCACCACAGCCCTGACACGAGTCACCACCACAGCCCTGACACGAGTCACCACAGCAGCACACCACAGCCCACGAGACCACAGCAGCACTCACCACAGCCCTGCACACCACAGCCGCACTCCACCACAGCCCTGACACGAGTCACCACAGCCGCACTCCACCACAGCCCTGACATGAGTCACCACAGCAACACTCCACCACAGCCCTGACACGAGTCACCACAGCAACCCTCCACCACAGCCCTCACACGAGTCACCACAGCAAATGACAAGACCACAGTGTGCTTATCTGCCCCTCTAAAGCAGACTCCCAAACACATATGCGCGCACGCACAGAGAGAGAGAGCACGAGAGACTCGCGCACACACTCAGACAGCAGTAATTGCATTCTCTCTGCAGCGGTAATGTTTTGTTTGTCTAGTATACTGTATCTCTAATTAAATCTGCCATTTAGGTAATGACCACTCCTGAGAGCGCTGTAAGTAAACGTGTTGGTGCGTGTGTTGGCAGGACACAGCATGGCAGAGACCCTCACGGTTGCCCTGCGCGTTGCTGAGGAGGCCATAGAGGAAGCCATCGCCAACGCAGAGGAATTCAGTGACAGCTTGGTGAGGCAACACTCCTTCTCTTCCTCCCTTCTTTCTCTACCGATCCATCCCTCTTTCTTTCTATCTCTTTCTCTCTTTCTCTTTCTCTCTCCATGTCTGTCTTTCTGTCTCTTTTGGTTTGGAGCTATTTGGATGAGGATTTGGTTTTAGTGCTTGTAGAAAAGCTTGTTTTACGGTAGTTCTGACCGGGCTTTGACGTCTGTGTTGCAGGAGAAGCAGAATGAGGCTCGCTATCTACGGGACCACAAAGAAGAGCTTATAGAGGAACTGGCCACAACCATCGTACAAAAAGTACCTTTTATGTTTGGTGTGAAGTTTTTAGTGACATCACATTAGCATTGCCCTCTTTCATTCTGTATCTGTCTCTCCCCCCTCTCCTTCTCTCTCCCCCTTCTCCTTCTCCCTCTCCTTCTCTCTCTCCCCTCTCCTTCTCTCTCCCCCTCCCCTTCTCTCTCCCCCCTCCTCTCTCCCCCTCTCCTTCTCTCTCCCCCCTCTCCTTCTCTCTCCCAGATCATCCAGAGGAGGAAGCATTCCGATATGCAGACAGAGTATGACTTTGTGTGGCCCCAGAGACCGAGCCAGGGCCAGCCTCAGGGCAGTGAGCTGTCCTCCCCCAGCCAGCACCCTCACAGCACCCTGGCCCAGGCCAACCAGGCCCACCTCAAGAGCTCCTACTCCCTCTGGGTCAGTCTGGGTGGAAGCCCTCACTACACTAGGCTATGCTACGCTACATTCCGTAACGCTACCCTATGCACCACCACATCATGCTACACTTTGCTTCTTTACATTACACTACATTACAATACACTTTACTACACTACATTAAACTAAGCTATGTTACACTGTACTATACTGAACTCAGCGCACTACACTACAGTATTCTACAGTACACTACGCTACCCTACACTATACTACCCTACACTTCACTGCAATACACTACACTATATTACGCTACATTACACTACACTGCAACAAAATGCACTTCACTACACTAGGCTATACTACTCCACAATAAGCTCCACTATACGTTACACTGCAGTAAGCTTCACTATAATATACTACACTACAATACATTAAGCTCCACTATAATATACTACACTACACTTTTTCCTGACCATGTGACCTGACCCAGGAAAAGCTGGGCCCTAAATATAGTCTGTAGCTGGGGCCTGGTCCGGTCACATGGGCAGGAAAAACTCCTGTCCCTAGTGATGAGATATGAGGACAGACGGGGTTGAGGGCTGGCTGCCAACATAAATGAAAGGCCAACCTAAAGTGCTGTTGCGCCACCACCAGCCAGACCAGCTTCAATGCACCTTGGCATAGATTCTACAAATGTCTGGAACTCTATTGGAGGGATGCGATACCATTCTTCCATGAGAAATTCCATCATAAGTTCAATCGTGCTCAATTGTGTTGATCTGGTGATGGAGACATGGTTTACATAGTTTTCATGCTCATCAAGCCATTCAGTGACCACTTGTGCCCTGTGGATGGGGGCATTGTCATCCTATGGGGGCATCACCCTAAGAATGATGGGATATTAATTGCTTAATTAACTCAGGAACCACACCTGTGTGGAAGCACATGCTTTTAATATACTTTGCATCCCTCATTTACTTAAGTGTTTCCATTATATTGGCAGATTTTCGCATGATTGCTTTTCCACTGAGGGTTGTCACCGGTTTGTACCTGTGAGCTGTACAGTAACTTACCTGGGAAACCTCTACACACACACACGCCTGGCAGAATTTCAAAGGGGTAGTCAGAGGGGAGCTTGCTGAGATTTGTCATCGTCCCGTGGGTGTAAGGCAGGCGCAGCAGTGTGGAATCAAAGCCACGTTCCCAGTCTGTTACATTCACACATGATCAAAGCGCTGCTGAATACACAGGGATTCTCCTCAACTCCCTGGTCCACAGAGGGATGGGCTCCCTTTATCAACGCTCTCTGTACACACACACACACACACACACACACACACACACACACACACACACACACACACACACACACACACACACACACACACACACACACACACACACACACACACACACACACACACAACAACACACACGCAGACAAACACACAGGTGCACACATACAGTCATGCACACACACACACACACACACATGCTATGAATGAGCTCCGAGGGAGCGTGTGTTTGTGTGAACAGGGATGCGTCCCTCTTCCACTGTTCTTATCCGTATTGTAGTTCTCTGATGCCCCCTGCTGACTCTTTATAGGAATCACATCCATGTGACTGGTGCGTCGTCCCAGATGGAAAGGGCTCTGGGTCAAAAGTAGTGCACTATGTCGAATAGGGTGCCATTTGGTTGGGACGCACGCTGAAAGTCAGTCTTACGGTGTACCTGGCTCCCGGAGGAACACAAACTTGAGTTGCCATTTCCTTTGAATACCTTCTGGGATTCTAACCAACCAAACCAGTTCACGTTCAGCTGGATCAGTCAATAACCGCACGTTGTCAGCGTTATCCACATAGCCACCCAAACAAGCAAATCTTTTCGACCTAATCCTCAAATGTTTGTTTGTCTGGAACGGAAGCGTGGGATAATTGCTGCCCCGAGGAAAATTCTGCGGCTGTGCCGGTTCCATTTCAAGCTGCCCTTGGCTGGTAGACCCAGAGTTCTGTGTCACCTTGTCAGCACTCGTAGTTTTTAAAGTGCGTAGCATGTCATTTAACATGTATTTTGTGTGTTTGTGCGCGTGTGTACAGAGGTCGCGGTCAGCATTCTCCCTGACCAGTGATGACTCCCCAGAGAAGGTGACTGAGGCACTAATGGGGGCGGGGGGCGGGGTACAGGACTACGCCTCTCTGAAGAAGGAGGCGGCCAGGGCCTCCTCACTGCCCAGCTGGAAGAGTGTGGACCGCCTGGACAACTCCAGTAAGAAGCACACTGAAACCCGGCCTCCTTCATACAGTCTCACACACACACACACACACACACACACACACACACACACACACACACACACACACACACATTAGAGACAGAGGCACGTCCATGGCAGTCCTCCTGATAGTCAGACACACAACACTCTACACTCAACCCAGAGACATGTCCATACTGTTACACACAAAGGCATGTCACTCATTTCTAGTCTCTTATTTGTACAGTCAACTACAGTATGTTACATGCAAACAGGACAGTTCCATAGCGTTAAGCTCACAGGAAGAATGCTGTGTTTTGTCACACACGTGAAGTTTTTCTATGTTTGCCTGTGCTTGTATGTTCAGGTGCGTCTTCGGTGCTGCAGAGCCCTGACGGGAACTGGATTGCGCTGCAGACCTCTCAGCACTCCCGTCCCAGCCTACTGGCCAAGAGAAAGTCGCTGGTGTTCAGCGTCCTGGAGAAAGAGTCTGGCGTGGTCTCGGCCTACGACGAGATGGGCTCTGATTCCGATCAGGAGAACGACAAGGGGGGCTGGGGGGCCGCGCTCCGCCAGTTCCGGCAGAAACTCTCAGACGAGACGTACTACACGGACTCCCAACACGACCCGGAGTGGACGTACACCCCGGTCCACCTCCCAGTCACCTCGCCCTCCTCGGGCCAGTACACCAACACGGAGACCGTCAACTCTGACTCAGAGTCCTCGTCGGTACCCTCCGCCCGCCCCCGCAAACCCTTCCATAACGTGATGGGAAGAAAAGGCCCTAACTCAGACTCGCATCTTCATCCCCAGCAGGCTCAGTACCACCATCATCATCAACACCAGAACTTCCCCTCGTACCCGCTCCACCCGGAGGCGCTGGATGTGAACTTTAACCCCAAGGTGACTGGGGATAGTAGCGAGGCAGAGGACAGCATGCAGAGCGACCAGGTCAGGAGGTCGCGGAGACGCAGGAAGAGCAAGAGGGAAGCGGCAGGGAACCAGGCCCACACACAGACACACACACAGACCCTCTACGCACAATCTGTACAGGTGGGAGGACGACACTAACAAAGCCTTGAGGACGGTTTAACTTGCAATGACTGTGATATGTGGTTGTCTTACCTTAGTTGAACGCACTGACAGTAAGTCACTCTGCTGACAGTGTCTGATAAATCAGGCTTTCCCAAACTCGGTCCTGGGGCCCCCACTAAGGTCCATGGTTTTTGCCCTAGCGCTACACAGCTGATTAAAATAATCAAAGTTGGTTATTTGAATCAGCTGTGTAGTGCTACGGCAAAAAAAAAAAACGTGCCCAGGAAAACCCTGTGCTAAATTACTCAAAATTACTCAAGTGTGACGATATGGCGCGTGTTGCAGCTACACCAATCTTGTTCTCATTTCTCATTTACGGTCGTAGATTCAGCTGCAGAGATTTTAGGTTTAAAAGCATCTTTACTCCACCACATTCTTGTTGTTTGAAATGTCTGAAAAAAGTGTAAAGTCATTGGTCAACCCTCGTAAGACTATTGAGAAACATTACCACAACACTGTGTGGCAGAATAGGGCCATCTTTTTTCATAAAGACAGAAAATACGCTTTAAGGTCTCTCTCCCTATTACTCTCTTTCTCGCTCTCGCTCTTGCTCTCTCTCTCTCTCTCTCTCTCTCTCTCTCTCTCTCTCTCTCTCTCTCTCTCTCTCTCTCTCTCTCTCTCCTGCCCTCTTGCTCTGTCTCTGTCACTCTCTTTCTCTCTCCATCCTTAGGAGAACAGTTTCCTGCTGAACGGCCTGTTGAAGAGGGGCATGAGTGAGGAGATGGCCGCCCCTGATGTGGTGCCCGAGGCCATGACCCCCGAGGACCAGGACACTGTGGCCCCTAACTCTGCGGCCCCTAGCCCCCGTAACCCCATGACCCCTGACCCCCTATCCACCAGCAGCACTGGGCCCGGCTCCGGAGACACACTGGAGCAGGAGCTCCGCTCCAAACTGAGCCAGCTGGTTGGACGAGCCAACAGCAAAGAAGTAGTGAGCTCATCCGAGGACGAGCCAATCAAAAGTCCTGGAGGGAGAGACCGAGAAAGTGACAGACCGAAAGAGAAGCTGAGGCAGAATGAGAGAGAAGGAGATCGACAGAGTGAGAGACCGAGAGACAGACTGAGGAGTACAAGTCAGGATAGGGCGAAGAGAGAGACAATCGAGTCAGTGAAAGAGCCGGAACTGAAAAAGAGAGAGAGACTAACGGAAAGGCCGATATTAAGAGAGGAGGAGAGCGTGAAGGAGAGTAGGTTGGGGAGAGGAGGAAAGAGTTTGGAAGAGAAAGTAGATGACAGAGAAGAGAAGAGAGTTGAGAAGAACAGGCTCAGTAAGAGACCACAGGGAAAAGAGGTGGACAGAAAGACTGAGAAAAAGGGGGAACAAGTGGAAGACCAAAATGAAAAGACCGGATCCACGCCCACCTCGCTTGTTATTACCCCATCTGTCCAGGAGGGGGTGCTGTGTGACGGACAGGTGAGCAGAGAGAGGTGGAACAGGAACGCATTGTTTCATATTTCACTTTAACCATAGAGTTGGATAGAGGGCCAAATCTAGAGATATGTATACCAGGATAGGGATACTTGGCCCAAAGCCTGTTTTACCATGGGTAAAGATAGGAGATGAGCTCTCTAGTACATCTATGGCTTTAGCCTACCATCATTGTCCTGTTTGTCCTCACCTAAACACGGCAGGGGGCTACCCTTAGGTATCTCTCAATCTGATCTTAGACTGTCTCTGTATCGTACTCCTACGTCTCATTTCTCTCATTCACGCCTTTATTCCCCTGCCTTTCTTCTGTCTGTACCTTCTTCTCATCCCTAACCTCTTTCTCCCTCCTCGCCTACCTCTTCTCAACTCTTCTCACCTATATTTTGCTGTGCCATCCATGTCCCACCTCTCTCCTTCTCCCTTTCTCCTGTCTGTCTCTCCGTCCGTCCGTCCATGCGTGTCTGTCTTGTCTGTCAGGAGGGACAGAATTGGCTGGAACTACAGCAGAGGCTACAGTTGCTCTCTTCTCTCTTACAGCAGGTGAGATCTACTGTCTCTATAACACAGGCCCCCGGTCAGGACATCACACACACACATACATGCATAGACCTTCTATGCAACATGAGTCAAGAATAACAGTCCCAAACTTAACATTCACCTGATACAACACCAAAACTATCAAATTACTGTGATGGACGTAGACAGCACACACTAACACACACTCAGCCATGCACACGTGCACCTATCTGATGATTCCTCCTTTTACAATCCTCTCACACACACTGTCACAAGTAAGACATCAAGTGAGACATGGTTGTTTTTTCAGTGACCATAATGGTATTAGTCACTCTCTCTTTGTCTCTCGCTCGCTCTCTCTGCTCTACTTCAGTTGGTTGTGTCCCAAAATAGCACCCTATTCCTTATGTAGTGCGCTAAATGTAGGGTACAGAGTACCATTTGTGACGCCGATTTGTTCTTATCTAGATGTGGCCTATTTTAGGGACTTCTGGACACTTCTCAATGTTATTCAAAGCCACTCAGGGTGGATGGGGAGTGAAAGAGGGAGTGAAATAACCGAGTGAAAAGCGTATGGTGCTGGATTCAATTTAGACGTACGAAGCCGATTGCATTAGGTAATATACGCGTATCCCTTCCAGTGCTTTTCTCTTTTATTCTTCTTCCTTCAATACATTTTCGACAATTGTAAAGGGCAGAGGCTGGGGGTATGAATGGCAGTTACATAAAAGGTGTGAAACCACCAGTGGTATAAAGTACATAAGTGTAATTACTTTAAAGTACTAATAAGTATTTTTTTTTGGGGGGGGGGTGTCTGTACTTTACCTTTTTGACAGCTTTTACTTTTACTCCACTACATTTGTAAAGAAAATATTGATATTTTACTCCATGCATTTTCACATGACATGTACTCGTTACATTTCGAAGGCTCAGGCAGGACAGCAATATGGTCCAATTCACGCGCCTATCAATATAACGTGTTGTCATCCTTACTGCCTCTGATCTGGCACTCACTGAACACAAATGCTGCGTCTGTAAATGATGTCTGAGTCTTGGAGTCTGTCCGTAAATGTACAAAAACAAGAAAATCGTTCCGTCTAGTTTGTTTAATATAAGGAATTGGATGTATAGCATTTACTTTCATTTATTATTTTTACTCAAGTATAACAATTTAGTACTTTTCCCACCACTGTACTTAAGTATATTTAAAACCAGATACTTTTAGATATTTACTCAAGTAGTATTTTACTGGGTGACTTTCACTTTATCCATTTTCTATTAAGGCATCTTTACTTTTACTCAAGTATGACAATTGAGTACTTTTCCCACTACTGGACACCACAGCTCTCCATTTGAGGTACGGTATGTCAAGAGATAAATATGGATGGATTTACCATGGTATCCCACACACTACTAAAAGCCTTCTCTGGAATGGGGTGCTAAATCTGGGTAAAGTCATGTCCGTAAAGTCTTCCACAAATGACCGCAACGGGAATGTTTTAAAATCATGGTGCCATTTGTTGTAAGTTGCTGTCACCTTTCCTCTTTTGGAATAACACAAGGACACTGAAGTATATCTGCACAACCCTCCACGAGTATAGATCCTCGGCGTGTTCATAAAGCCCCAGTGGAACACAGGGGGACGTGTCAAACTTACTCCTCAGCTGTGAGTTTCCAGCTTGCGTCACTTCATTAACTTGCTCTTGAGGTGGCACGATCGGCTGAGACGCTTGCAGGAGCACGGTCACGTGTGTTTGTCCGCACCAGGTATGGGCCCAATTTGGGAGCAAATGTCACTCGCTGATAAGCGAGCAGCTTATAAGCAAGTGCACAAGCACGCACTGCATGGTATCTCAGGAATGCGGGTGTGGATGCACTGTCTAAAGTGCTTTCTCGACACAAATGTCGCAGTAGGAAATGGAGCCGTGTGTTGGGAGCCACGTGGTAATGATGTCTCTTTGTAATGGGGGTGATGGCCAAGACTCTCACTCCGGCTCCCATTCTCCATCGACCTACTCGGTCAGCACCGTAACTCTTTGCTCTCGAAGTCACCGCCGAGTGCTCAAAAGGAGCCGTCTCTCATCTCGTCTCATCTCCGGCTCAAGTGCCACCCACGAACACCTCCTAACACCCACACTGTGCCTTTCCTTTCAAAGCCCATGCACGTCGCTAGCCGGCTAACGCGTCTTAGAGAGAGAGAAAGCGGGTGGATCAATGCACTCATTAGTCCCACAGATCAAAGCTTCAAGCCAATGATTAACTCAATATTGAATTACATCCATCTCTCTCCTTCTCCATCTTCCCGCTCTCCTTTTCAGATGTACTGTTCTTGTTTGTACTGTACAGTTGGAGTGTGGTTTGTTATGTCGTTTAGGTTCAAGCCGAGACTGCACTTTAATTTGCCTCATGTTAGGTCCACTGTCACCCTTGCGTGACCTCTATAACTTAAACCTATTATATCGCGGAATCTACTAATAGAAAAGGTCAACAGCTCTCCTCCTCTTCCACCCAAAACCTCAGACTCTTCTTCCTCACACTGTTTTTCCTTCCACCTGACCGCTCCGTGCAGGTCGAGCGTGAGTCATGATGTGTGTTTGTGTGTGTGTTGAGGTGTAAAAGCTGTGTGTGTGTGTCATTGACTGACTTCATCTGTCATTGTCATTGACGACCATGCTGTAAACATCTCACTCGGACCCTCTTCACTGTTTCATATGTTTTTTACTCACTGATGGTAGTCATCTTTGTGCCTATAACTCGTATCTCTGTGTGTGTTATATGTCTGTTTTGTATCTGGTGTGTGTGTGTTGAACAGAAGTACTCGGCCGCATCTCTGTGCAGTATCACCACAGAAGTCCTGAAGGTGCTCAACGCTACCGAGGAGCTGATTGGTGAGGCGGGGGGCGATAGCGTCACCCCCTCAGAGTGCATGAGCGCGTCTGAATCCTTCTCCAGCAGCTTAGAGACCAGGGAGCTGGACCAGAAACTCACAAAGATGGAGGAAAAAGTAAGAACCACAGCCTACAGTTGAGGTCGGAAGTTTACATACACCTTAGACAAATACGTTTAAACTCAGTTTTTTTTACAATTCCTGACATTTAATCCTAGTAAAAATTCCCTGTCTTGGGTCATTTAGGATCACCACTTTATTTTAAGAATGTGAAATGTCAGAACAATCGATGAGAGAATGATTTCTTTTAGCTTTTATTTCTTTCATCACATTCCCAGTGGGCCAGAAATTTATGTACACTCAATTAGTATTTGGCAGCATTGCCTTTAAATTGTTTAACTTGGGTCAAACATTTCGGGTAGCCTTCCACAAGCTTCCCACAATACGTTGGGTGAATTTTGGCCCATTCCACCTGACCGAGCTAGTGTAACTGAGTCAGGTTTGTAGGCCTCCTTGCTCGCACATGCTTTTTCAGTTCTGCCCACACATTTTCTATTGGATTGAGGTCAGGGCTTTGTTATGGCCACTCCAAATACCTTGACTTTGTTGTCCTTAAGCCATTTTGACACAACTTTGGAAGTATGCTTAGGGTCATTGTCCATTTGGAAGACCCATTTGCGACCAAGCTTTAACTTCCTGACTGATGTCTTGAGAGATTTTTTACCTGTTTCCTCCAGCATCTTTACAATGTCCTTTGCTGTTATTCTGGGATTGAATTACACTTTTCGCACCAAATACGTTCATCTCTAGGAGACAGAACGCATCTCCTTCCTGAGCAGTATTTTATTTATTTTACCTTTATTTAACCAGGCAAGTCAGTTAAGAACAAATTCTTATTTTCAATGACGGCCTAGGAACAGTGGGTTAACTGCCTGTTCAGGGGCAGAACGACAGATTTTGTACCTTGTCAGCTCGGGGATTTGAACTTGCAACCTTTCGGTTACTAGTCCAATGCTCTAACCACTAGGCTACATGGTGTCTACCTGCGTACTGTTGTTTGTACAGATGAACGTGGTACTTTCAGGCATTTGGAAATTGCTCCCAAGAATGAACTAGACTTGTGGAGGTCTACAATTTCAATTTCTGAGGTCTTGGCTGATTTCTATTGATTTTCCTATGATGTCAAGCAAAGACGCACTTAGTTTGAAGGTAGGCCTTGAAATACATCCACAGGTACACCTCCTATTGACTCAAATTATGTAAATTATCCTATCAGAAGCTTCCAAAGCCAATACATAATTTTCTGGAATTTTCCAAGCTGTTTAAAGGCAGAGTCAATTTAGTGTATGTTAACTTCTGACCCACTGGAATTGTGATACAGTGAATTATAAGTGAAATAATCTGTCTGTAAAAAATTGTTGGAAAATTACTTGTCATTCACAAAACAGATGACCTAACCGACTTGCCAGAACTATAGTTTGTTAACAAGAAATGTGTGGAGTGGTTGAAAAACAAGTTTTAATGACTCCAACCTAATTGTATGTAAACTTCCGACTTCAACTGTACATACATCTGAATGTTGGTGGTTGTCACTATCTGGCCATGCTAAAAAGGACCAAAGTGCAGCGCTTTCTAAACCCAAAACATAATCCATACCCTAACCTCAACCATAACCCTAGATCAAGAAAATAGATAACCTATGTGTACTTGCCCATCTGAAGTCACTATCTGAGCCACTTTTGTCCATCTTAGCATGACCATATAGTGACTACAACCTGTATTATTTCATGTAGAGGCTCAACAAGACAGGCACTAGGATAGAGCCCTGTGGGATCCCAACATTGTTATGCTCAGAACCTTTGCCCATTGAGCTCTCCTGTAACAAGTGAGTTGTCCCTGCAGGTGTACCTGGCTGCGGGGGCGGTGTACGGCCTGGAGGGGGCACTGGGGGACCTGGAGGAAGTGGCCCGGGACATCAGCAGTATCACCTCAGACAGAGAGCTGGCCTTCCTGGAGGACCAGGTGGCCACTGCCGCCACCCAGGTGCAGCAGTCTGAGCTCCAGGTAGGGTGTCCATTCATATCCAAACGACCAGTTGTTTCAATGGCTGTGTTCCATGCTGATTACATTGCAGATGCATGTCAGATTTCACAGTACTTGTGTAGGTGTGACATATGAGCCAATCACATCTTCTTTTGTCATATACAGTATGTTTAAGGTATTTTCACAATTTTTTGATCAAAAAGAGAGAGTGGATGACAGTGCTGAAAGATAATTTGTGGTAAAGGGAAGTTGGTTGGCATGTGTCCTGGACGCTGCGTCTTAGACCACTAGATCACCCTAGGCTACCAACCAGATGTTATGATGGAGCAATTTGAAGCCCAACTGTGCAGTCGATGACATGGCACGTCTACAGTGTGGTCGGTCTGAAACGCAAGGTCTGATGGGCCTGTTAGAATACAGGCTTAAATGTGGAGACTGGATAGAGTGTGAAGGATATGTAATTGTATTCCACTGGTGTCTTCTAAATTGTCCTTCAGTAGCAAAGTGAATTGAAGTGATCTGCTAGCCGGAGCCTTGATCTACACCACATGTACAGAAAATATACACTGCTCAAAAATATAAAGGGAACACTTAAACAACACAATGTAACTCCAAGTCAATCACACTTCTGTGAAATCAAACTGTCCACTTAGGAAGCAACACTGATTGCCAATACATTTCACATGCTGTTGTGCAAATGGAATAGACAACAGGTGGAAATTATAGGCAATTAGCAAGACACCTGTGTTTGCTGTGTCTGTCAGCATAGTTTCCAGAGCATGGAGGCGCTACCAGGAGACAGGGCAGTACATCAGTAGACGTGGAGGAGGACGTAGGAGGGCAACAACCCAGCAGCAGGACCGCTACCGCCTTTGTGCAAGGAGGAGCAGGCGGAGCACTGCCAGAGCCCTGCAAAATGACCTCCAGCAGACCACAAATGTGCATGTGTCTGCTCAAACGGTCAGAAACAGACTCCATGGGGGTGGTATGATGGCTCGACGTCCACAGGTGGGGGTTGTGCTTACAGCCCAACACCGTGCAGAACGTTTGGCATTTGCCCGAGAACACAAAGATTGGCAAATTCGCCACTGGCGCCCTGTGCTCTTCACAGATGAAAGCAGGTTCACACTGAGCATATGTGACAGAGTATGGAGACGCCGTGGAGAACGTTCTGCTGCCTGCAATATCCTCCAGCATGACCGGTTTGGCGGTGGGTCAGTCATGGTGTGAGTTGGCATTTCATTGGGGGGCCGCGCAGCCCTCCATGTGCTCGCCAGAGGTAGCCTGACTGCCATTAGGTACCGAGTTGAGATTCTCAGATCCCTTGTGAGACCATATGCTGGTGCGTTGGCCCTGGGTTCTTCCTAATGCAAGACAATGCTAGACCTCATGTGGCTGGAGTGTGTCAGCAGTTCCTGCAAGAGGAAGGCATTGATGCTATGGACTGGCCCGCCCCGCCCGTTCCCCAGACCTGAATCCAATTGAGCACATCTGGGACATCATGTCTCGCTCCATCCACCAACACCACGTTGCACCACAGACTGTCCAGGAGTTGGCGGATGCTTTAGTCCAGGTCTGGGAGGAGATCCCTCAGGAGACCATCCGCCACCTCATCAGGAGCATGCCCAGGTGTTGTAGGGAGGTCATACAGGCACGTGGAGGCCACACACACTACTGAGCCTCATTTTTACTTGTTTTAAGGACATTACATCAAGGTTGGATCAGCCTGTAGTGTGGTATTCCACTTTAATTTTGAGTGTGACTCCAAATCCAGACCTCCATGGGTTGATACATTTGATTTCCATCGATCATTTTTGTGTGATTTTGTTGTCAGCACATTCAACTATGTAAAGAAAGTATTTAATAAGAATATTTCATTAATTCAGATCTAGGATGTGTTATTTTAGTGTTCCCTTTATTTTGTAGTTTTACTTCAGATCTGATATCCTATTATCCTTCTGAATTGTTTTTCATCTTCTCCCTCCAGATATCAGACATCGAGGTGAGGATATTATCTTTAAAAACGGCTGGACTGAACGTTACCGCCTGCAATCGTTTCTCCAAATTCCCCAAGCCAAAACCTACGGTAGTATTTTTACACCTTAAAATTATTACACACATACACAGCCTAATGGTCACTGTACTCATGTACTGTTTCTCTGCAGCCTCAAACCCTCGACACGTCACGTCAACAGAGGAGAAAGCTACCTGCCCCTCCAGCCAAAGGTAACGGACTTGTTGAAATGCTCACAAAGAGAACCTGTTTTGCTTCGGAACCATTTGTTTAGTTCTATTTAATCAATTGATGCCTCCATTTCCACGTCCTACTTTTGTTTAATTAAGTTTATAGGGTTGACTCCCCTTGTTGATTGAAAAAGTACCAGGGCGCAAAATGATCCAAACGTTGTCACTTCATAAAATCTCAAATCTTTCAGACTGTGTAATATCACACTGTCTCAAGGAGCAAGTTCTGCCTTTCAACAGTCGTAAAACACACACACACACACACACACACACACACACACACACACACACACACACACACCCTCTTAGGGCGTTCATGTGCGTTTTACATCGATCTTGGCTCACATCACTGTGACAACACAATGTTGTCCGCTCCGCAGAGTAACGGACCCTTTTTAATGTGTGGATGTTGGATGGGGGGGGGGGGCTGGTATTCACACTTGGAAGGCTAACATCACACATTTGGATCTACAGGAGGAGATTGAATGGACGCCAGACTAAATGCACCAGCTAGAGAGGGAAGAAAGAGAAAGGTTCAATTAGGAAAGAGAGACGAAGCACAGAGAATAAGAGACGAATCGGACGGCTGCGTCATCAGCCAATGGGACACACTCCTTTTCATGTTAATAATTATTTCATTAATTATTAATGGTGGTTTTGTTTCTGTTTGGCGCCATCAAGCAGCGTCACCGTGTCAGTGATTCACTCTGTTTTTTTTTAGCTTTAGTCTCAAAGAAAAGCACAACGCAACAGAGGCGAGATCAAAGAAGTCGTCTCATAGTCATGTCGTGTTGATTTCAGAAGGAGATCGACAGAGCGTCTTTTAAAAAGATCGTCGTTAGATTAGAGCTGTATTCTTTCAGGAAGGGATGCATGTTTTACTGTTTCTCTCTCTGTCTGGGGGAACTTCTGACTTTCATGCCCAATTCTGATTAAATACGACCAAATAGTGTAACAAAAACTTAAAGGACACCTGCTCTTTCCTTTCCACAGACTGACCAGGTGAATCCAGGTGAAAAACTATGATCCCTTATTGATGTCACCTGTTAAATCCACTTCAATCAGTGTTGATGAAGGGGAGGACACAAGTTAGTTAAAGAAGGAGACAATTGTCTTTACACAATCCATGTCTCAATTGTCTATGTGTGCCATTCAGAGTGTGACTGGGCAAGGCTAAATATTTAGGTGTCTTTGAACAGGGTATGGTAGTAGGTGCCAGACGCACTGGTTTGTGTCAAGAACTGCAATGCTGCTGGGTTTTTCACTCTCAACAGTTTCCCAGGTGTATCAAGAATGGTCCACCACCCAAAGGACATCCAGCCAACTTGACACAACTGTGGGAAGCATTGGAGTCAACATGGGCCAGCATCCCTGTGGAATGCTTTTTGACACCTTGTGGAGTCCATGCCCCGACGAATTGAGGCTGTTCTGCCGGCAAAAGGGGGGGGTGCAACGCAATATTAGGACTGTGTTCTTAATGTTTGGTGCACTCAGTGTATATGCAATGTAAACTACATTTACGTTATACTATGTAATAGCTTCATTTGTCATTTTGACTATTGAATACTTTCCTTACCTGAATAGCTCAAGTATATGTCTATGTATTTCTTGGTCTTTTTCCAGATAAGGAGTCTGAGCAGCAGGTGAGAGCACTTCAGCCGTACTGACATACAGACAGCACAAAAAGTTCCTCGAGGGCACCCCAGGACCCGTGGACCCCCGCGGGGCCTCTCCAATCCAGTGCCTTGAATCAGCGTCCGCTTCGGGCTACACAGGGACTAACACCTGCTCTGTGCACCCCAACCAGCGCTCTCCTCAGCCAGGCACTTCCCCATCCTGTCACCCACTAAAAATGACCCCATACCATGCCTCCCCATCCTACTCCATCCACCCCCCCTGGGCCTCACTCACTGTAACCACCACACCACGACACCCACAACGTGGTGGGTTGATAGACGGCGTGTCTCTGCCTTAAAATCAGCATGCGAACACACAACTCACTGTCTTACTATCAAAAGAAGACGTCACTTCAGAGTCATTGTAGTACAGAAAATAAAAAACATCTGTCTTTTTTCTAACTGTTTGCAAGAGTGTTGTAGGTGTTTGAACTAATGAACAAAGAAGATGTGAAAAATACACGTGAAATACTTGTGGTACGTGTCCCTAAAGAGGCTAAACCATGTTTTATTTACTACTGTTTTACTTTCTCTCACCGATGAAATGTCATGATGAATTGTAGAGCAGTTGCAGAACCTGTTCAATGTTGACATTTAATTATTATTTCTGTGTAAAGACTCAAAAGTAATAATTTCCCTGAAACTAGCAAATAAGAAATCCTCATTCACTAAGATATGGTCTGATGTTTTTCAAATTTTAGAAAAGGAGATTACTTGAAAAAACATCGGGTGTCCTCTCCTGTTCCTCAGTTAAGAATTGTCATTAAGGTAGCAAGTGAACACAACTTAATTTTGTGATGACATAATTACTCTTGTGCTTAGTTGCCATATTTGGAGAAAGTTTTGCTATATTGCTAGTAATGTAATGAAACATTTACATTTAATTGCATTTTCAAATAATGAAGCATTTGTCACACAAATAGGCTACCTATCTGTAAAGCATTTATGAACCCAAAGAAGCCATGGATTAATTAAATGAACATGTGTTTCTTACCAATTAAAAACACCTGTCTATGAAATTGTCACCATCTAAGCCGTTAGTTGTTATTTTTATATTTAATTTATTTCAGCTTTGTGGCCTTTATTTGGCATAGATCCTGATTTGTCACCTGTGCTGTATGGCTCCAGTAATGAATTGTACATTGCGCTAAATATCTAGTAAATATGTAAACATAATGAAGCCTAATGGGCTGTATGACAAAATGCTATGAAAACCATGATTTTATTACAAGCAATTGAATTTTTAACTTTTCAAGATTGTTATAATTTTCACTAAAACAAGGTGAGTGGAAAATGGCGTAAGCTTTCTCCCCCTCTGAACGCTTCTCTCATCAGTTATGTCTGAAAGCGTGTCATGTTTCCATCTTCAAAGTGCTTTACATGTGTGGCTGCATTAATTGTCTAAAAATGTATGATTTCAAAAGTTGGTAAGGGTATTCATATTCATAATCAAATGGGAGATGCTATAAAAAGCAGTTGATGCAGTGTGTGACACAACTCCAAAGAGTCTTGAGTGCTCGGCCTGTTTCTATCAAGCGTCTCATTGTAGGAGTACTGGTCTAGGATCAGATCTTCCCTGTCCATGTTAACTGTATTCATTGTGATCTACAAATACAGGCCTTGCTCTTTATATTGAGAAAGTCAAAGTATTAATATAGAGGATATGAAATACAAGGTTGCGTAGGGTTCTGTTTGTGTCTACTGCTCCGTAATGACAGGTAAAATAGTATGACGTTTGCTTTGGTCCGTGGTGTTTATGTGCAGCCTTTTTTCAGGCCACACATAACACCCTGGACCAGAACTAATATAAAGTGTCATCTAGTTGTCCTTTGATAACAGGTTATTCCCATACCTCTGGACTGCTGGGACCTTCTGTTGTTTTTACATGATATAATGATATTTGATTCTATTGGGTTCTATTTGAACACTGTCCACTGGTGGGTCCATATTATTCATCCTATGATCGCCTTTTGCAGGTTTTGCAGATCGTTCCTGTATGTTGTCGTTGTTCCTGGAGGTGTGTTGTGTATAAACGCATGTTAAATAGATGTACAAAATTCTCACGAGAAGCACAGCCAAGGGGTTCATCATTATCAATGTCCTGTATTTTTATATTGTAAAAAAAGAAGTGATATCACCTCAGAATTTGTTTATATATATATGTAAAAAATGGATATGACATATAAGATATAATTGCCCAATCATAAACTTGATCCTTCTGTGTTGTCTGTGGGAGACTGTGCAACCTAGCTGCCATCATGACGGAATGACTGCAGTGAAGTTCACTATGCACAGCTTTGATGGACTATTCACTCATGTGCAATCGTTTGTTGCAATCCATATCATGTGTTGGGGAAAAATATAAAGAAGCAAAAAATGTATTCTCTATGTGCCAAATTGCTCTGAATGAGAAAGTGTAATACTAAATGAATAAAAGTTTGCATACCTGAATGATCTCTGGAGTTTCCTGTTATTTCTAACCTTTTGGAGTTAATGACGTATTACTTATCTTATGTTACGAAGAAAATCCCTTTTTTCAGCAATATTCATACCGATTTACCTCATGGTAAAAAAAAAGATATATATATGAACCCGCTAATTTGGAATTTGAGCATCTTTACATTTCTCTTGATTTACGTCATGCTTTTCGCTCAACAATCATCGGTAACAGCACCAATCTACCAAAAACATAGTTAGAGACATCTTCATTTATTAATCAATATAGATTGCATTTCTCAGTATGTACAGAATACAACTTGTTTTTTGGGTCAGCCAGTTTAGAGGTCCCTTTGAGTAAGACATAGGCTTGAGAGAGAACCTTGAGTAGAAGAAAGACCGGAAGGTAGAAAGAAAATGAGAAAGAGACCGAGAAACAGGGACAATCCTTGATTAAATAAATAAAAATACACATTCACAAACACAGACGGTGGGTGGCGAGCGTGTTGTCACGGTAACCAGTCGGCGTCCTCCCCTCCCAGTGCCTTCCCGAGGCTCTCCTGGTTCCTGATGGTGTTGAGGAGAAGCTCCAGGGTGTTTATCACATATTCAGGGTGTCTGAGCCCACCACTGCCCCCTCCTCTGCTCTGCCTCTTCCCAAAGCGCCCGATGGGCCTCACCCCACGCCCCACGTACCACAAAGGATCTATCTCTGGACCTGACAAAGAAAAGACGCGGGATGAGTGGAAGCTATATATATATATATATTTCAACCTTAACCTGATGCTTCCACTCATCCCACACACAGTATATACAAGCATGTGCTCGCAATCACAGACAGACAGAAACACACACACTCAAACTCTGACAAGCACACACAAATGCCTGTCCACAATGTAGCCTACATAGTTGTACCGTTATGCCTAAACAGTATGTCACATTTGATAGTCAGACCTAATAACCCTTCATATTGCTGTTCCATAACTAGTATTAATGTTGTAAAGGACACAATGTTTTGGTATTGGTATGAGTTCTGATGTGGTATGAACAATAACGTGATATGAACAATAATCTGGTATGAACAATAACATTGTATGGACATTAACGTGATATGAACAATAACCTGGGTATGAACAATAACGTGAAATGAACAATAACCTGGTATGAACAATAACATGGTATGAACATTAATATTGTATGAACATTAACGTGATATGAACAATAACTTGGTATGAACAATAACATGGTATGAACAATAACATTGTATGAACAACGTGATATGAACAATAACGTGGTATGAACAATAACGTGATATGAACAATAACGTGGTATGAACAATAACGTGATATGAACAATAACCCGGGTATGAACAATAACGTGATATTAACAATAACCCGGGTATGAACAATAACGTGATTTGAACAATAACGTGATATGAACAATAACGTGATATGAACAATAACCCGGGTATGAACAATAACGTGATATGAACAATAACGTGGTATGAACAATAACGTGATATGAACAATAACCCGGGTATGAACAATAACGTGATTTGAACAATAACGTGATATGAACAATAACGTGATAAGAACAATAACCCGGGTATGAACAATAACGTGATATGAACAATAACCTGGTATGAACAATAACGTGATATGAACAATAACCCGGGTATGAACAATAACGTGATATGAACAATAACGTGATATGAACAATAACCCGGGTATGAGCAATAACATGGTGTGAACAATTTAGTGGTATTTACAATAGCATGTATAAACAATAAGGTGGTATGATCAATAGCCTGGTATGAACAATACTATTTATGCTACAAAACAATAACCTGGTATGAACAATACCATGTAGGCTATGAACAATAACCAGAAAGTAGATGTCACCTTTTCATCAGGCAGTGGAGGTCCATTTATTGGATTTTAGGGTTATTTACTTCATAAACGCCATATCAATAATGTTAAAAACCTTAGATGATATTATATAACAAAATGTATTTTTAGAATCATTGTAGATCATATCACGTTATCAGTGTGATATGTGTTACCCATTCAAAATTATTACATTTGTTTATTATGATTGTATTTGTTTATTAACATATTTTACCACACCCTTTATAAACCATTTGTAATAGGTTAGAATAGATCTGAAATATTATTTATATTAATTAACATACAAAAATGGAATTGTATTAAATAAAATGTGCAATCCATGTGTAATATCCATATCGTCACAAATCATTCACTTTTATTCGAAAATAAAACGAGCAACAACTTACTTCTATTGTCGACATTGTGGACGATATGATAGTCGTGCTCCACTGTGGTACTGTGTACACAGGTGACGGTCGTGGACAGCAGCAGCAGTACCGTGAGCGCAGCCGTCAGCCAGCGGGTCCCCAGGACGCACTCTCTCACCGTCACCGGGCTCGCAACTCTAGTCTCAGGAATCATTGTAGATGGACAGCAAGGAACTGCACGTGGACCGTCTTATTTTAAAACGACATAAAGGTAAAGATAAATGGTTGAACCCGACTTTAGACTTGTATCAATGTCATCTTGTCCTAACTTTTCAATTAGTATGTTTAACGCGTAATTGCGCACGATTGCGTAATCTTAGAAAATACAGATGTGTCTACCAATGAATTATCTACTCTTACCTAATAACTGAATAAATCATTTATTATCCTAAATAAGTGTTCACATTTTATATATAAAAGTATAGCGGTTTGTGGACGGCACACAACTGTCTTAAACTTACTGTAAACTTTTGTAGCTTTGTAGAGGTTTTTCGGTGGAGGGTTTCCTCGTGTGAGGTTCTTCATTGGCGGGAAGGGTGTGAGCGGGAGTTTATATATTCCTGGACTGCCCATATTAGGTGATGAATCAAGAACGTCACATCGGATACTCTGGTGGATAAAGTCACCCCACCACTTCCTCCTCGTCCACTCCTTGCCTCTTCTTTCCTTTAAGAATGAAAAAGTAATTTAATTGGGCTTTTGGGTTGGAGTTTTCCTCGGTCATGGCACGCCGCGGTGCACTCCATCAAGTAGTCAATGACATGTGGACAACATTAAATTAGTAGACTGCATGCTTTGGGGACCTTCACTTCAAGTACAAGACAGTGGCCCAGGGTTGTGGAGGCGGGTATGCGTCAATCATCTTGATTAG
This sequence comes from Oncorhynchus keta, assembly GCF_023373465.1. Taxonomy (NCBI): domain Eukaryota; kingdom Metazoa; phylum Chordata; class Actinopteri; order Salmoniformes; family Salmonidae; genus Oncorhynchus; species Oncorhynchus keta. Next base: position 47,717,593 of record NC_068448.1, on the reverse strand, counting down.
TATCGACAAGTCCTTTCGTTGTCATAGCACCAACCATATAGTGGAAAACTGATCAATGAGTATAATTTTCAATGAATGAACTTGTGTATGTCTAATAAAATTAACTTATATTGTGATTCATTATAGGTAACTGAATTCTGGAGCACTGGACCGTTCCTTCAATGTAAGATGGTAAATGGTTATATCCTATCATTGGCCTACATTCTATGGTGATGTGCATGATTCACATACATACATTAACAAATTGATGAATGCAAAACGTGAGTGATCAATATAATGATATTAAAATCAAATGTTATTTGTCACGTGTGAATACAACAGGTGGATACAACAGTGAAATGCTTACTTACCAGCCCTTAACCAACAATGCAGTTTTAAGAAAATGCCTAAAAATGTAAGAGATAAAGAATAACAAATAATTAAAGAGCAGCAGTAAATAACAATAGCGGGGGTGTATACAGGGGGTACCGGTACAGAGTCAATGTACCAATGTGCGGGGGGCACCGGTGTCGAGGTAATTGAGGTGATTATGTACATGTAGGTAGAGTTATTAAAGTGGCTGTGCATAGTAATAACAGAGAGTAGCAGCAGCGTTGGGGGGGGTGCAAATAATCTGGGTAACCATTTGATTAACTGCTCAGGAGTTTTATGGCTTGGGGCTAGAAGCTGTTTAGAAGCCTCTTGGACCTAGACTTGGCGCTCTGGTACCTCTTTTTAAAATAATTTTTTAAAATTATTTGTAACATTTTTATTTCACCTTTATTTAACCAGGTAGGCTAGTTGAGAACAAGTTCTCATTTACAACTGCGACCTGGCCAAGATAAAGCATAGCAGTGTGAACAGACAACAACACAGAGTTACACATGGAGTAAACAATAAACAAGTCAATAACACAGTAGAAAAAGAAAAAAGAGTCTATATACATTGTGTGCAAAAGAAATGAGGAGGTAGGCGAATAATTACAATTTAGCAGATTAACACTGGAGTGAAATGATCAAATGGTCATGTGCAGGTAGAGATACTGGTGTGCAAAAGAGCAGAAAAGTAAATAAATAAAAACAGTATGGGGATGAGGTAGGTAAATTGGGTGGGCTATTTACCGTTGGACTATGTACAGCTGCAGCGATCAGTTAGCTGCTCAGATAGCAGATGTTTAAAGTTGGTGAGGGAGATTAAAGTCTCCAACTTCAGCGATTTTTCAATTCGTTCCAGTCACAGGCAGCAGAGAACTGGAAGGAAAGGCGGCCAAATGAGGTGTTGGCTTTAGGGATGGTCAGTGAGATACACCTGCTGGAGCGCGTGATACGGGTGGGTGTTGCCATCGTGACCAGTGAACTGAGATAAGGCGGAGCTTTACCTAGCATAGACTTGTAGATGACCTGTAGCCAGTGGGTCTGGCGACGAATATGTAGCGAGGACCAGCCGACTAGAGCATACAGGTCGCAGTGGTGGGTGGTATAAGGTGCTTTAGTAACAAAACGGATGGCACTGTGATAAACTGCATCCAGTTTGCTGAGTAGAGTATTGGAAGCTATTTTGTAGATGACATCGCCGAAGTCGAGGATCGGTAGGATAGTCAGTTTTACTAGGGTAAGTTTGGTGGCGTGAGGGAGGCTTTGTTGCGGAATAGAAAGCCGGCTCTAGATTTGATTTTAGATTGGAGATGTTTGATATGAGTCTGGAAGGAGAGTTTACAGTCTAGCCAGACACCTAGGTACTTATAGATGTCCACATATTCTAGGTCGGCATCATCCAGGGTGGTGATGCTAGTCGGGCGTGCGGGTGCAGGCAGCGAACGGTTGAAAAGCATGCATTTGGTTTTACTAGCGTTTAAGAGCAGTTGGAGGCCACGGAAGGAGTGTTGTATGGCATTGTAGCTCGTTTGGAGGTTAGATAGCACAGTGTCCAAGGACGGCCGGAAGTATACAGAATGGTGTCGTCTGCGTAGAGGTGGACAAGGGAATCGCCCGCAGCAAGAGCAACATCATTGATATTTACAGAGAAAAGAGTCGGCCCGAGGATTGAACCCTGTGGCACCCCCATAGAGACTGCCAGAGGACCGGACAACATGCCCTCCGATTTGACACACTGAACTCTGTCTGCAAAGTAGTTGGTGAACCAGGCAAGGCAGTCATTAGAAAAACCGAGGCTACTGAGTCTGCCGATAAGAATATGGGGATTGACAGAGTCGAAAGCCTTGGCCAGGTCGACGAAGACGGCTGCACAGTACTGTCTTTTATCTATGGCGGTTATGATATTGTTTAGTACCTTGAGCGTGGCTGAGGTGCACCCGTGACCGGCTCGGAAACCAGATTGCACAGCGGAGAAGGTACTGTGGGATTCGAGATTCTCAGTGATCTGTTTGTTGACTAGACTTTTGAAGACCTTAGATAGGCAGGGCAGGATGGACATAGGTCTGTAGCAGTTTGGGTCCAGGGTGTCTTCCCCCTTGAAGAGGGGGATGACTGCGGCAGCTTTCCAATCCTTGGGGATCTCAGACGATATGAAAGAGAGGTTGAACAGGCTGGTAATAGGGGTTACGAAAATGGAGGCGGATAGTTTCAGAAATAGAGGGTCCAGATGGTCAAGACCAGCTGATTTGTACGGGTCCAGGTTTTGCAGCTCTTTCAGAACATCTGCTATCTGGATTTGGGTAAAGGAGAAGCTGGGGAGGCTTGGGCGAGTAGCTGCTGGGGGGAGCTATTGGCCGAGGTAGGAGTATCCAGGAGGAAGGCATGACCAGCCATTTAGAAATGCTTGTTGAAATTATCGATTATCATGGATTTATCAGTGGTGACCATGTTACCTAGCCTCAGTGCAGTGGGCAGCTGGGAGGAGGTACTCTTGTTCTCCATGGACTTTACAGTGTTTTTTGAGTTAGAGCTACAGGATGCAAACTTCTGCTTGAAAAGGCTGGCCTTTGCTTTCCTGACTGAATGCGTGTATTGGTTCCTGATCGCGGGGACTATTCAACGCTATTGCAGTCCGCCACAGGATGTTTTTATGCTGGTCGAGGGCAGTCAGGTCTGGAGTGAACCAAGGGCTATATCTGTTCTTAATTCTGCATTTTGTGAACGGAGCATGCTTATCTAAGATGGTGAGGAAGTTACTTTTAAAGAATGACCAGGCATCCTCAACATCATGAGGTCAACATCCTTCCAGGATACCCGGGCCAGGTCAATTAGAAAGGCCTGCTCGCAGAAGTGTTTTAGGGAGCGTTTGACAGTGATGAGGGGTGGTCGTTTGACTGCGGACCCGTAGCGGATGCAGGCAATGAGGCAGTGATCGCTGAGATCCTGATTGAAGACAGCGGAGGTGTATTTGGAGGGCCAGTTGGTCAGGATAACGTCTATGAGGGTGCCATTGTTTACATTTCTTAGGGTTGTACCTGGTGGGTTCCTTGATAATTTGTGTGAGATTGAGGGCATCTAGCTTAGATTGTAGGACTGCCGGGGTGTTAAGCATATCCCAATTTAGGTCACCTAACAGAACAAACTCTGAAGCTAGATGGGGGGCGATCAATTCACAAATGGTGTCTAGGGCACAGCTGGGAGCTGAGGGGGGTAGCAGGCGGCAACTGTGAGAGACTTATTTCTGGAGTAATTTTTAAAATTAGTAGTTAGAACTGTTTGGGTATGGACCTGGAAAGTATGATATTACTTTGCAGGCTATCTCTGCAGTAGACTGCAACTCCGCCCCCTTTGGCAGTTTTATCTTGACGGAAAATGTTATAGTTGGGTATGGAAATCTCAACCTTTTTGGTGGCCTTCCTTCTGATGTTGACATGCTTGAAACCCATTCTTTTTCTATCACAGAAGTCAACGAATGAGGGGCCTGGGTTTACCTCCACATCACCCGCGGAACAAAGGAGGAGTAGTATGAGGGTGCGGCTAAAGGCTATCAAAACTGGTCGCCTAGAGCGTTGGGGACAAAAAATAAAAGGAGCAGATTTCTGGGCGTGGTAGAATATATTTAAGGCATAATGCGTAGGTATGGTGGTGTGCGGGTACAGTGGAAGTAAGCCCAGGCACTGGGTGATGATAAGAGAGGTTGTATCTCTGGACATGCTGGTTGTAATGGGTGAGGTCACTGCATGTGTGGGAGGTGGGACAAAGGAGGTATCAGAGGTATGAAGAGTGGAACTAGGGGGTCCATTGTAAACTAAAACAATGATAACTAACCTGAACAACAGTCAGTATACAAGGCATATTGACATTTGAGAGAGACATACAGCGAGACATAAAGTAATCGCAGGTGTTAATTGGTAGAGCTAGCTAAAACAACAGGTGAGACAACAACAGCTAATCAGCTAACACAACAACAGCAGGTAAAATGGCGATGACTAGGCAGAGAGGGTCGGACTAACTACACACAGAGCCTGAGTTCGCGGCTGGGGCCGACAGATAAAAATAAATAAACAGAATGGAGTACCGTGATTAATAGGCAGTCCAGCAGGCATCAGCTATGTGGCCAAGTGATCATAGTGTCCAGAGGGCAGCAGTAGATGGAACAGGGGAGCCGCCACTACCCTAGCACTCGGGCGACATGCTGTTTAAAGTTAGTAGCGTCTGCTCCGACAGAGGTCGGATGAAGGCACAGCGGATGGAGTATTCGTCGGCAGCCCAGTTGTGGTGGTGCGGTGGGGCGCCGTGTCGACAGAGAATCCAAGCCAGATGGCGAAAGAGGTATTGTAGAATTTAGTTTGCTAGCCGGGGGATGCGGCTGGCTCACGGCTAACTGGTGCTAGCTTCGTGGCAGTGGCGTTAGCCACTATAGCCAATTGGTAGCAGCGGTGAACCGGTGCCAAGGTCCAGAGTATACAGCAACGATCCGGTGGAGTATTGGGCTCTAGCCGTGTATGAGTGGGGTTCGGGTGAACAACTGAGTAGGCCGGGAGGTGGGCCTCAGGGATAGCTTCGATGCTGGATGCCACGGTGAGTGCAAACTAGCTGTGAGATAGCTAGCTGCAAGCTGTGAGCTAGCTAGCTGCAAGCTAGCCGTGAAGATCAGAAGTAGTGGTCCAGGGATTACGGCAGGAATCCGGCGTTGTTGTGGAGAGACAGTGCGATACTGGTAGACTGGCGAATATTATCCAGGCTAAAAACAGGGCTGGTATCTGTGCAGAAGGTAAAAGCCGCTAGCAGTGGCTAACAATGACTAATAAATAGCTTGTCACTAATTAGCTGGTTAGCTTCTGGAGGTTCTAGAATGTGTTCTAAAGTTTAATTTTTTTTAAATAATAGCAATACCGTATCACATTGGGTGAGGCAGGTTACCGGAAGGTATAATCAAATTAAAAATCGAAAGGAGATTGAAAATAAAGTTGAAATATAAATACGAAAAATACAAAAATACACGAGACACGAACTAAACACGTCTTCACTGCTACGCCATCTTGGATCTATGGGGGGTAGCAGAAAGAACAGTCTATGACTAGGGTGGCTGGAGTCTTTGACAATTTTTAGGGCCTTTCTCTGACACCGCCTGGTATAGAGGTCCTGGATGGCAGGAAGCTTGGCCCTGGTGATGTACTGGGCCGTTCACACTACCCTCTGTAGTGCCTTGCGGTCGGAGGCCGAACAGTTTCCATGTCAGGCAGTGATGCAACCCATCGGGATGCTCTCAATGGTGCAGCTGTAAAACCTTTTGAGGATCTGAGGACCCATGCCAAATCTTTTCAGTCTCTTGGGGGAATAGGTTTTGTCATGACCCTCTTCATGACTTTCTTGGTGTGCTTGGACCATATTAGTTTTGTTGGTGAACTCGAATCTCTCAACCTGCTCTACTACAGCCCCGTTGATGAGAATGGGGGAGTGCCCGGTCCTCCTTTTCCTGTAGTCCACAATCATCTCCTTTGTCTTGATCACGTTGACGAAGAGGTTGTTGTCCTGGCACCACTCGGTCAGGTCTCTGACCTACTCCCTATATGGCTGTCTCATCGTTGTCAGTGATTAGGCTTACCACTATTGTGTCATCAGCAAACTTAATGATGGTGTTGGAGTCGTACCTGGCCGTGCAGTCATGAGTGAACAGGGAGTACAGGAGGGAACTGAGCATGCACCCCTGAGGGGACACAGTGTTGAGGATCCATGTGGCGGATGTATTGTTACCTACCCTTACTACCTGGGTGCGGTCCGTCAGGAAGTCCAGGATCCAGTTGCAGAGGGAGGTGTTTAGTCCCCGGGTCCTTAGCTTAGTGCTGAGCTTTGAGGGCACGATGGTGTTGAATGCTGAGCTGTCGTCAATGAATAGCATTCTCACATAGGTGTTCATTTTGTCCAAGTGTGGGAAAGGGCAGTGTGGAGTACAATAGAGATTGCATTGTTTGTGGATCTGTTGGTGCGGTATGCAAATTGGAGTGGGTCTAGGATTTCTGGGATAATGGTGTTGACATGAGCCATGACCAGCCTTTCAAGGCATTTCATGGTTACAGATGTGAGTGCTACGTGAGTGCTACGGGTCGGTAGTCATTTAGTGTTCTTAGGCACAGGGACTGTGGTGGTCTGCTTGAAACATGTTGATATTACAGACTCAAACAGGGAGAGGTTGAAAATGTCAGTGAAGACATTTGGCAGTTGATCAGTGCATGCTCGGAGTACACACGTCCTGGTAATCCATCTGGCCCAGCGGCCTTGTGAATGTTGACCTGTTTATTATTCAACCATGCTGGTCATTTATGAACATTTGAACATCTTGGCCACGTTCTGTTATAATCTCCACAGAAGAGGACTGGCCACCCCACATATGCTCTCTCTAATTCTCTCTTTCTTTCTCTCTCTCGGAGGACCTGAGCCCTAGGACCGTGCCCCAGGACTACCTGACATGATGGCTCCTTGCTGTCCCCAGTCCACCTGACTGTGCTGCTGCTCCAGTTTCAACTGTTCTGCCTTATTATTATTCGACCATGCTGGTCATTTATGAACATTTGAACATCTTGGTCATGTTCTGTTATAATCTCTACCCGGCACAGCCAGAAGAGGACTGGCCACCCCACATAGCCCGGTTCCTCTCTAGGTTTCTTCCTAGGTTTTGGCCTTTCTAGGGAGTTTTTCCTAGCCACCGTGCTTTTACACCTGCATTGTTTGCTGTTTGGGGTTTTAGGCTGGGTTTCTGTACAGCACTTTGAGATATCAGCTGATGTACGAAGGGCTATATAAATAAATTTGATTTGATTTGATTTGATGTGATTTAAAGGTGCTCCTCACAACGGCTGCGGAGAGCGTGATCACACAGTCATCTGGAACAGCTGATGCTCTCATGCATGTTTCAGTGTTACTTGCTTCGAAGTGAGCATATAAGTAGTTTAGTTCATCTGCGAGGCTCGTGTCACTGGGCAGCTCTCGGCTGTGCTTCCCTTTGTAGTCTGTAATAGTTTGCAAGCCCTGCCACATCCGACAAGCATCGGAGCCGGGGTAGTACGATTTGATCTTAGTCCTGTATTAACACTTTGCCTGTTTGATGGTTCATCAGAGGGCATAGCGGGATTTCTTATAAGCTTCCAGGTTAGAGTCCCTCTCCTTGAAAGCGGCAGCTCTACCCTTTAGCTCAGTGCGAATGTTGACTGTAATCCATGGCTTCTGGTTTGGGTATGTAGATACGGTCACTGTGGGGACGACGTCCTCGATGCACTTATTGATAAAGCTTGTCACTGATGTGGTGTACTCCTCAATGCCATCGGAAAAATCCTGGACCATATTCCAGTCTGTGCTTGCAAAACTGTCCTGTAGTTTAGCATCTGCTTCATCTGACCAGTTTTTTATAGACCGAATCACTGGTGCTTCCTGCTTTAATTTTAGCTTGTAAGCAGGAATCAGGAGGATAGAGTTAAGGTCAGATTTGTCAAATGGAAGGCAAGGGAGAGCTTTGAACTTGTCTCTGTGTGTGGAGTAAAGGTGGTATAGAATTTTTTCCCTCTGGTTGCACATTTAACATGCTGATAGATATTAGGTAAAACTGATTTAAGTTTCCCTGCATTAAAGTCCCCAGCCACTAGGAGCATCACCCTCTGGATGAACGTTTTCCTGTTTGTTTATGGCGGAATACAGCTCATTTAGTGCGGTTTTAGTGCCAGCCTGGGTCTGTGGTTGTATGTAGACAGCTACGAAAATACAGATGAAAACTCTCTAGGTAGATAGTGTGGTCTACAGCTTATCATGGGATACTCTACCTCAGACGAGCAAAACACTGACACTTCCTTAGATATCGTGCACCAGCTATTGTTTACAAATATGCATAAGCCCCCACCCCGTGTCTTTACCAGAGGCTGCTGTTCTGTCCTGCCGATAGTGTGTATATCCCGCCAGCTGTATGTTCTTATTGTCGTCTTTCAGCCACGACTCGGTGAAACATAAAATATTACAGTTTTTAATGTCCCGTTGGTAGGATGTACGTGCTTTAAGTTGGTCACATTTATTTTCCAGTGATTGAACGTTAGCTAGCAGAACCGAAGGCAAGGGCAGATTAGCCACTCGTCGTTTGATCCTCACAAGGCAGCCTGATCTCTTTCTGCGAAATCTACATTTCCTTTTCCATCGAATCACGGGGATCTGGGCCTTGTCGGGTGCCTGTAGTATATCCCTCGCGTCCGACTCATTGAAGAAGAACTCCTCGTCCAATTTGATGTCCAGAAGCTCGTTTCGGTCATAAGAGACGGTAGCAGCAACATTATGTACAAAACAAGTTACGAACAATGCGAAAAAACTAACAAAATAGCATGGTTGGTTAAGAGCCGATAAGACTGCGGCCCTATTCTCCGGCTCCATTTTCACCTCTCTTTTGGGTGTGGTCTCAATAAGTTTGCAGAGGTCCAAACATTGTGTTCAAATATGATGAAATCATGTGGTGACAAAAGCACAGCTCGGTGAGAGAGATGAGTCACAGGCGGCAGTCCGGTTGAGGAAGAGATGTTCAGAGTAAAACTGAAAGGTCAAAAATGTGATGGTAGTTTTGGCCTCAGGCCCATGACTACAGTAGGTCCAGTGAGAGGATATCTATAAATAAAGATCAAATACAAAAGAGACACACCTGGTCTCCCCTTAAATATTATTGGTGTAGATTGTAAGAAAAAATGTCAGAATTCATAAGCACATAATTGAGTCAGTGGCATTATCTATAATTGTAAGCTCTTAATTCAAAGCTCTTGTTGGATATTGTAGTACTCCATTGGCCTGTTTAGTATGGGTGATGCACTATTCACTTTGGGGGAAGGCAGTTTGGTTCTCCTCCATAGATTAGGACAGCCATTATTGCCCTGTTGAAGGGGATCAGATGCTATGACGTAAGTAAGAGCTCACCCAACAAGAGAGGATGGCTGTGATAATGACCACATTACTACCGGAGGATGTGTAATCATGGCTCAGGTGTGGCTTAATGCTTGAAGATGCATATTGCATATTATTGATTTCTGACGAGGAGCTCTCATTTGCAACAGAACAAATATAAGCTTCCACCAGATGCTCAACCACTATCAGATTTTGGCCAAGGTTTTAGCAGTTGCGAAGTCATGTCCAAAAATGCATTTGAACTGCTGTTAATAATTCATATTTGTTTGCTCCCAAAATATGAGGCCATCATTTTACAAAAAGAATAAGACTCTATTATGTCAGATACGAAGAGCAGCTGAATAGGTTTTTATACGGTATATCCAAAAACATCAACCACACAAGTAGCTAAAAAGAACAAATGCACATATAATGAGAACACATGTTGTGCCCCATAGATTATGTTGTGCCCCTTTAGCATGAAAACATTAGATCAGACGGATATTGGGTCTGATCCCTGATCGTCCAGAACCACTGGCCTTCTCCTCTCCCAATCTGGGCTAAAGACGTCATAGGCCTTTCTCAACGTTTGGTGAAATCCTCAAACTCTTGCCTCGGCAAGTTTCACCACACACTCATTTCACACGAATGAAGTCAGAACGTCACATAGCAGTCTCATTAACCTATGCTGTGTGTCTGACAACGCTATAGGAGAGGCTACAGCTGTGGAAGGATAGTGAAAATGGAAACCTAATTCCCTCTATAGTGCACTACCGTTGACCAGAGCCCATAGGGACTCTTTACCCATTAGTGTCATGTCAACAAGTATGAGATGAACATGAACATGTTATTGGCACCCTCCATCTACATTTATGTATGTGCGGTGAGACAGAGAAGGAGAGACATACAAATCCACGTTAACACTCATCTTGTCCTTTTCGAGATCAGTGATCAGAACGTCCACTCCAAGAAACCATCTAAAGAATCTAAAGCTGTTGTTGAATTGCACTATTATGGTGTGAGGCAGGCTGTCCGAATATGTATACCGTACATTTCTTAGTTGACTGAGGAAATATTGCTTGCAGGATGATTAACAGTGTTGACCGCCATGGTGTTTTTTGTTAATGAGACTGATCATAAATCGAGGCCTACACAGAGAGTGGGCAGAGGTCCACCATTGATCTTCTCCGTTTTCCCAAGTCTAGAATGGCAGCTTTCCTCCTGTCAGTTCAATTACCAGTTATCTGCTGCTAACTGAAGTAGGTGTTGTTTGTTTAGTGGGGATGCTGGTGGGTCAGATTGAACAGGATATTAAAAGCTATGGAAACACTACAAGAGTGTATGGTCTGGTGTGATCGAAAGTCATGTTGCCAAGACCGGGATTCAATCCGATTAGCGATAGAGCTACGTAATAGCGAACTTGACATTTAAAGGTAATTGGATTTTTTTTGCTGATATTTGCACCATTTACAGTTAAATCGGTCTACAAAATACAGGAAAATCGCATTTAAAATGTTAATATCCGAAAAGGGCGGTTTGAATCGAATCTAAACCGGCCTAAATACACAAAAATAGCTGAGAGATTACAGGAGTGCACATTTGTGTGTCATATCTGTAGGTTCAATCGGGAAGATGGCAAACATACAGTTTATTGACATATTAAAACTATTACAAATATAAAGATGGAATGAACACCACAACACCATGTAGTATTATTAATATCCTTAAGAAATAAATATAGTTACCAGCATAGATAAACTGCAGCATCAGCGTGCCGGTATCGATCTTTATTCCATGAGTTTATTCTTTGTACATTTGAAAATAGTATTAATAATCGTGATCTGTTCTAGGATGATATGTCTTTTTCACTGCTTCAAGGCTTGCTGACTGCAAATTTAACGGTTTAACATATTTTTTGGGGTTGGCAAACCTGCACCCTAGAGATGGTGTTGGTATTATTATCCTTCTGAATTTGACCAAGATGGTCCAGGAACCTAATGTTTCATGGGCACAATGTAATAAATGTTGGGGTCAACTAATCCAGAACAGCTAAAAAAAAAACTTAAATGGAAGAATATTTCTTTAAATGACAAAACAGTGGGTAGTGTAATTAGCTTGCTTGACAGATTAAAATCATGTTGGAAATTAGATCAGTCTGAACAAGTACTGAGAATGTACCTGCTTTTACAAGGATCATGCATTGATGTAACCAGTGGCGTTGCTTCATTCACAAAATTAATAAGATGTAGACTTGTACACAAAATATAATAAAATGCAAAACCCCCAAAAAGACACTGATTCTTTAAATCAGGGAAGTACATGTCCTGTCCCCAACCCCCTCATTCTGAAATTACATTTTTGTCCCCCCTAGTTTTATCATTGGAATGTGATACAAAACGAGGCTACGGTATGCTTTAGGACCATGCGGACACCTCCAAGCAGTCGGATAGGCTGTTTGGAGTGTTTATCCAACTGGTGAAAAAATTCAAAATAATAATAGTTATTTCGAAAACCAAAGTTGCACCCCTGCTTTATACTGTATATAATGTATTTTCAACTCATTTTTCATTTCAAAACTTGAGACATCTGTGGCTTTGTGTTTTGTGAAAAAACTGCACATTTTAAAGTGGCCTTTTATAGTCCCCAGCATAGATTGTACATCTCAATTGTCAGTAGGAACCACATTTGTTTAAGCAAGTCAGCCATATCAGCTACAGTATGTTTTTTTAAGGCAGTAAACCAGGCTGAATGAACTGTTTTGCTGCTCGACAAGGCTCCGCTGATAGCCAGGTGTAGCAGTGGTAAGGATGTTTTGCTGCTGAAATGAAAGCTCTGCTGTTGGGAAAGCTTTATATAGGGCCTAACTGTTTGTGGGTACCGTTTGTCACCGTTGTAGTGCAATGAATGTTTTCTTTAATGTTGTATTGTCTTGTGTAATTGCTTTGCTGGCATGCGTCAAAACCTTTCAAGTATGTTTACCCCACCGAGATGTAATTGTCTTTTGAGAATAAGAGATCCAGTGGCCTAATGGATAAGGCATCAGCCTCCAGAGCTGGGGATTGTGGGTTCAAGTCCCACCTGGGTCTGTTGAAAGCAGCTGTGCATTAAATAAATGGCCAGGTTCTTGCTAAGATCCACTTCCATGAAAGGTTTAGCTTTAATCAATATCTGTACTATATTCCCAATTCCCTGATTCAATTAGTGAATTCCAAATAAATGAAGCGTTACTCAATAGTTGGAGTGCTAGAAAAGTGACAATTGGAACCCCTCTTCCAGGTCGTGACTTCACCAAACAATCTACAGCTTTATTAATCATAAATAAAAACATCTTCATAGTATTCAAATGACTCCAATAGATCTAGTGAGTCAGGATTTGTTTTTTTGTGAAATGTATTGTGACAAACATGATTGTGAAACTACACATTATAATAAATGTTGATTTGAATGTTGATTCGTATTTGTAGGACAATAACAGTAGAATAGGTTTGTCTACTTGGAGCCTGCTGCTCGTGGCTGTTATCTTTTAGATTAGCTGTTAGTATATTGTTGTTGTTCTTGAGGCTGGCCAGAGAGGCAGCGTAGTCCACTACTTTTTCCACACTCCACTTGGAACAGAAGAACATGGGCAGGCTGGAGTCTTTGCCCTCATTGGGAAGGAAGACGTTGAAATAGTTCCACTCTGTCTGGAAAACAAAATGAATAAGATGTAGACTTGTATATAAAATATAATAAAATGCAAAACCCCCAAAAAGACACGGATTCTTTAAATCAGGGGAGTACATGTCCTGTCCCCAACCGCCTCATTCTGAAATTACATTTTTGTCCCCCGAGTTTTATCATTTGAATGTGATACAAAACGAGGCTACGGTATGCTTTAGGACCATGCGGACACCTCCAAGCAGTCGGAAAAAGGCTGTTTGGAGTGTTTATCCAACTGGTGAAAAAGTTAAAAATAATAATATTTATGTCCCCCCCATATTGAAGACCAAAGTTGCACCCCTGCTTTAGACTGTATATAATGTATTTTCAACTCATTTTTCATTTCAAAACTTGAGACATCTGTGGCTTTGTGTTTTGTGAAAAAACTGCACATTTTAAAGTGGCCTTTTATTGTCCCCAGCATAGATTGTACATCTCAATTGTCAGTAGGAACCACATTTGTTTAAGCAAGTCAGCCATATCAGCTACAGTATGTTTTTTTTTTAAGGCAGTAAACGAGGCTGAATGAACTGTTTTGCTGCTCGACAAGGCTCCGCTGATAGCCAGGTATAGCAGTGGTAAGGATGTTTTGCTGCTGAAAAGAAAGCTCTGCTGTTGGGAAAGCTTTACATAGGGCCTAACTGTTTGTGGGTACCGTTTGTCACCGTTGTAGTGCAATGAATGTTTTCTTTAATGTTGTATTGTCTTGTGTAATGGCTTTGCTGTCATACGTCAAAACTTTTCAAGAATGTTTACCCCACCGAGATGTAATTGTCTGTTGGGAATAAGAGATCCAGTGGCCTAATGGATAAGGCATCAGCCTCCGGAGCTGGGGATTGTGGGTTCAAGTCCCACCTGGGTCTGTTGAAAGCAGCTGTGCATTAAATAAATGGCCAGACATGACTTGGTTCTTGCAAAGATCCACTTGCATGAAAGGTTTAGCTTTAATCAATATCTGTACTATATTCCCAATTCCCTGATTCAATGAGTGAATTCCAAATAAATGAAGCGTTACTCAATAGTTGGAGTGCTAGAAAAGAGACAAATGGAACCCCTCTTCCAGGTCGTGACTTCACCAAACAATCTACAGCTTTATTAATCATAAATAAAAACATCTTCATAGTATTCAAATGACTCCAATAGATCTAGTGAGTCAGGATTTGTTTTTTTGTGAAATGTATTGTGACAAACATGATTGTGAAACTAGACATTATAATAAATGTTGATTTGAATGTTGATTCGTATTTGTAGGACAATAACAGTAGAATAGGTTTGTCTACTTGGAGCCTGCTGCTCGTGGCTGTTATCTTTTAGATTAGCTGTTAGTATATTGTTGTTGTTCTTGAGGCTGGCCAGAGAGGCAGCGTAGTCCACTACTTTTTCCACACTCCACTTGGAACAGAAGAACATGGGCAGGCTGGAGTCTTTGCCCTCATTGGGAAGGAAGACGTTGAAATAGTTCCACTCTGTCTGGAAAACAAAATGAATAAGATGTAGACTTGTATATAAAATATAATAAAATGCAAAACCCCCAAAAAGACACGATTCTTTAAATCAGGGGAGTACATGTCCTGTCCCCAACCGCCTCATTCTGAAATTACATTTTTGTCCCCCGAGTTTTATCATTTGAATGTGATACAAAACGAGGCTACGGTATGCTTTAGGACCATGCGGACACCTCCAAGCAGTCGGAAAAGGCTGTTTGGAGTGTTTATCCAACTGGTGAAAAAGTTAAAAATAATAATATTTATGTCCCCCATATTGAAAACCAAAGTTGCACCCCTGCTTTAGACTGTATATAATGTATTTTCAACTCATTTTCATTTCAAAACTTGAGACATCTGTGGCTTTGTGTTTTGTTAAAAAACTGCACATTTTAAAGTGGCCTTTTATTGTCCCCAGCATAGATTGTACATCTCAATTGTCAGTAGGAACCACATTTGTTTAAGCAAGTCAGCCATATCAGCTACAGTATGTTTTTTTTAAGGCAGTAAACGAGGCTGAATGAACTGTTTTGCTGCTCGACAAGGCTCCGCTGATAGCCAGGTGTAGCAGTGGTAAGGATGTTTTGCTGCTGAAAAGAAAGCTCTGCTGTTGGGAAAGCTTTATATAGGGCCTAACTGTTTGTGGGTACCGTTTGTCACCGTTGTAGTGCAATGAATGTTTTCTTTAATGTTGTATTGTCTTGTGTAATGGCTTTGCTGGCATGCGTAAAACTTTTCAAGTATGTTTACCAAACCGAGATGTAATTGTCTGTTGGGAATAAGAGATCCAGTGGCCTAATGGATAAGGCATCAGCCTCCGGAACTGGGGATTGTGGTTTCAAGTCCCACCTGGGTCTGTTGAAAGCAGCTGTGCATTAAATAAATGGCCAGACATGACTTGGTTCTTGCTAAGATCCACTTGCATGAAAGGTTTAGCTTTAATCAATATCTGTACTATATTCCCAATTCCCTGATTCAATGAGTGAATTCCAAATAAATGAAGCGTTACTCAATAGTTGGAGTGCTAGAAAAGTGACAAATGGAACCCCTCTTCCAGGTCGTGACTTCACCAAACAATCTACAGCTGTATTAATCATAAATAAAAACATCTTCATAGTATTCAAATGACTCCAATAGATCTAGTGAGTCAGGATTTGTTTTTTTGTGAAATGTATTGTGACAAACATGATTGTGAAACTAGACATTATAATAAATGTTGATTTGAATGTTGATTCGTATTTGTATGACAATAACAGTAGAATAGGTTTGTCTACTTGGAGCCTGCTGCTCGTGGCTGTTATCTTTTAGATTAGCTGTTAGTATATTGTTGTTGTTCTTGAGGCTGGCCAGAGAGGCAGCGTAGTCCACTACTTTTTCCACACTCCACTTGGAACAGAAGAACATGGGCAGGCTGGAGTCTTTGCCCTCATTGGGAAGGAAGACGTTGAAATAGTTCCACTCTGTCTGGAAAACAAAATGAATAAGATGTAGACTTGTATATAAAATATAATAAAATGCAAAACCCCAAAAGACACTGATTCTTTAAATCAGGGAGTACATGTCCTGTCCCCAACCGCCTCATTCTGAAATTACATTTTTGTCCCCCGAGTTTTATCATTTGAATGTGATACAAAACGAGGCTACGGTATGCTTTAGGACCATGCGGACACCTCCAAGCAGTCGGAAAAAGGCTGTTTGGAGTGTTTATCCAACTGGTGAAAAAATTAAAAATAATAATATTTATGTCCCCCATATTGAAAACCAAAGTTGCACCCCTGCTTTAGACTGTATATAATGTATTTTCAACTCATTTTTCATTTCAAAACTTGAGACATCTGTGGCTTTGTGTTTTGTGAAAAACTGCACATTTTAAAGTGGCCTTTTATTGTCCCCAGCATAGATTGTACATCTCAATTGTCAGTAGGAACCACATTTGTTTAAGCAAGTCAGCCATATCAGCTACAGTATGTTTTTTTTTAAGGCAGTAAACGAGGCTGAATGAACTGTTTTGCTGCTCGACAAGGCTCCGCTGATAGCCAGGTATAGCAGTGGTAAGGATGTTTTGCTGCTGAAAAGAAAGCTCTGCTGTTGGGAAAGCTTTATATAGGGCCTAACTGTTTGTGGGTACCGTTTGTCACCGTTGTAGTGCAATGAATGTTTTCTTTAATGTTGTATTGTCTTGTGTAATGGCTTTGCTGGCATGCGTCAAAACTTTTCAAGTATGTTTACCAAACCGAGATGTAATTGTCTGTTGGGAATAAGAGATCCAGTGGCCTAATGGATAAGGCATCAGCCTCCGGAGCTGGGGATTGTGGGTTCAAGTCCCACCTGGGTCTGTTGAAAGCAGCTGTGCATTAAATAAATGGCCAGACATGACTTGGTTCTTGTTAAGATCCACTTGCATGAAAGGTTTAGCTTTAATCAATATCTGTACTATATTCCCAATTCCCTGATTCAATGAGTGAATTCCAAATAAATGAAGCGTTACTCAATAGTTGGAGTGCTAGAAAAGTGACAAATGGAACCCCTCTTCCAGGTCGTGACTTCACCAAACAATCTACAGCTTTATTAATCATAAATAAAAACATCTTCATAGTATTCAAATGACTCAATAGATCTAGTGAGTCAGGATTTGTTTTTTTTTAAATGTATTGTGACAAACATGATTGTGAAACTACACGTTATAATAAATGTTGATTTGAATGTTGATTCGTATTTGTAGGACAATAACAGTAGAATAGGTTTGTCTACTTGGAGCCTGCTGCTCGTGGCTGTTATCTTTTAGATTAGCTGTTAGTATATTGTTGTTGTTCTTGAGGCTGGCCAGAGAGGCAGCGTAGTCCACTACTTTTTCCACACTCCACTTGGAACAGAAGAACATGGGCAGGCTGGAGTCTTTGCCCTCATTGGGAAGGAAGACGTTGAAATAGTTCCACTCTGTCTGGAAAACAAAATGAATAAGATGTAGACTTGTATATAAAATATAATAAAATGCAAAACCCCCAAAAGACACTGATTCTTTAAATCAGGGGAGTACATGTCCTGTCCCCAACCGCCTCATTCTGAAATTACATTTTTGTCCCCCCGAGTTTTATCATTTGAATGTGATACAAAACGAGGCTACGGTATGCTTTAGGACCATGCAGACACCTCCAAGCAGTCGGAAAAAGGCTGTTTGGAGTGTTTATCCAACTGGTGAAAAAATTCAAAATAATAATAGTTATGTCCCCCATATTGAAAACCAAAGTTGCACCCCTGCTTTAGACTGTATATAATGTATTTTCAACTCATTTTCATTTCAAAACTTGAGACATCTGTGGCTTTGTGTTTTGTGAAAAAACTGCACATTTTAAAGTGGCCTTTTATTGTCCCCAGCATAGATTGTACATCTCAATTGTCAGTAGGAACCACATTTGTTTAAGCAAGTCAGCCATATCAGCTACAGTATGTTTTTTTTAAGGCAGTAAACGAGGCTGAATGAACTGTTTTGCTGCTCGACAAGGCTCCGCTGATAGCCAGGTGTAGCAGTGGTAAGGATGTTTTGCTGCTGAAAAGAAAGCTCTGCTGTTGGGAAAGCTTTATATAGGGCCTAACTGTTTGTGGGTACCGTTTGTCACCGTTGTAGTGCAATGAATGTTTTCTTTAATGTTGTATTGTCTTGTGTAATGGCTTTGCTGGCATGCGTCAAAACTTTTCAAGAATGTTTACCCCACCGAGATGTAATTGTCTGTTGGGAAAAAGAGATCCAGTGGCCTAATGGATAAGGCATCAGCCTCCGGAGCTGGGGATTGTGGGTTCAAGTCCCACCTGGGTCTGTTGAAAGCAGCTGTGCATTAAATAAATGGCCAGACATGACTTGGTTCTTGCTAAGATCCACTTGCATAAAAGGTTTAGCTTTAATCAATATCTGTACTATATTCCCAATTCCCTGATTCAATGAGTGAATTCCAAATAAATGAAGTGTTACTCAATAGTTGGAGTGCTAGAAAAGTGACAATTGGAACCCCTCTTCCAGGTCTTGACTTCACCAAACAATCTACAGCTTTATTAATCATAAATAAAAACATCTTCATAGTATTCAAATGACTCCAATAGATCTAGTGAGTCAGGATTTGTTTTTTTTTGTGAAATGTATTGTGACAAACATGATTGTGAAACTACACATTATAATAAATGTTGATTTGAATGTTGATTCGTATTTGTAGGACAATAACAGTAGAATAGGTTTGTCTACTTGGAGCCTGCTGCTCGTGGCTGTTATCTTTTAGATTAGCTGTTAGTATATTGTTGTTGTTCTTGAGGCTGGCCAGAGAGGCAGCGTAGTCCACTACTTTTTCCACACTCCACTTGGAACAGAAGAACATGGGCAGGCTGGAGTCTTTGCCCTCATTGGGAAGGAAGACGTTGAAATAGTTCCACTCTGTCTGGAAAACAAAATGAATAAGATGTAGACTTGTATATAAAATATAATAAAATGCAAAACCCCCAAAAGACACTGATTCTTTAAATCAGGGGAGTACATGTCCTGTCCCCAACCGCCTCATTCTGAAATTACATTTTTGTCCCCCCGAGTTTTATCATTTGAATGTGATACAAAACGAGGCTACGGTATGCTTTAGGACCATGCGGACACCTCCAAGCAGTCGGAAAAAGGCTGTTTGGAGTGTTTATCCAACTGGTGAAAAAGTTAAAAATAATAATATTTATGTCCCCCCATATTGAAGACCAAAGTTGCACCCCTGCTTTAGACTGTATATAATGTATTTTCAACTCATTTTTCATTTCAAAACTTGAGACATCTGTGGCTTTGTGTTTTGTGAAAAAACTGCACATTTTAAAGTGGCCTTTTATTGTCCCCAGCATAGATTGTACATCTCAATTGTCAGTAGGAACCACATTTGTTTAAGCAAGTCAGCCATATCAGCTACAGTATGTTTTTTTTAAGGCAGTAAACGAGGCTGAATGAACTGTTTTGCTGCTCGACAAGGCTCCGCTGATAGCCAGGTGTAGCAGTGGTAAGGATGTTTTGCTGCTGAAAAGAAAGCTCTGCTGTTGGGAAAGCTTTATATAGGGCCTAACTGTTTGTGGGTACCGTTTGTCACCGTTGTAGTGCAATGAATGTTTTCTTTAATGTTGTATTGTCTTGTGTAATGGCTTTGCTGGCATGCGTCAAAACTTTTCAAGTATGTTTACCCCACCGAGATGTAATTGTCTGTTGGGAATAAGAGATCCAGTGGCCTAATGGATAAGGCATCAGCCTCCGGAGCTGGGGATTGTGGGTTCAAGTCCCACCTGGGTCTGTTGAAAGCAGCTGTGCATTAAATAAATGGCCAGACATGACTTGGTTCTTGTTAAGATCCACTTGCATGAAAGGTTTAGCTTTAATCAATATCTGTACTATATTCCCAATTCCCTGATTCAATGAGTGAATTCCAAATAAATGAAGCGTTACTCAATAGTTGGAGTGCTAGAAAAGTGACAAATGGAACCCCTCTTCCAGGTCGTGACTTCACCAAACAATCTACAGCTTTATTAATCATAAATAAAAACATCTTCATAGTATTCAAATGACTCCAATAGATCTAGTGAGTCAGGATTTGTTTTTTTTTTGTGAAATGTATTGTGACAAACATGATTGTGAAACTACACGTTATAATAAATGTTGATTTGAATGTTGATTCGTATTTGTAGGACAATAACAGTAGAATAGGTTTGTCTACTTGGAGCCTGCTGCTCGTGGCTGTTTCTTTTAGATTAGCTGTTAGTATATTGTTGTTGTTCTTGAGGCTGGCCAGAGAGGCAGCGTAGTCCACTACTTTTTCCACACTCCACTTGGAACAGAAGAACATGGGCAGGCTGGAGTCTTTGCCCTCATTGGGAAGGAAGACGTTGAAATAGTTCCACTCTGTCTGGAAAACAAAATGAATAAGATGTAGACTTGTATATAAAATATAATAAAATGCAAAACCCCCAAAAGACACTGATTCTTTAAATCAGGGAGTACATGTCCTGTCCCCAACCGCCTCATTCTGAAATTACATTTTTGTCCCCCCCCGAGTTTTATCATTTGAATGTGATACAAAACGAGGCTACGGTATGCTTTAGGACCATGCGGACACCTCCAAGCAGTCGGAAAAGGCTGTTTGGAGTGTTTATCCAACTGGTGAAAAAAATTCAAAATAATAATAGTTATGTCCCCCCCATATTGAAAACCAAAGTTGCACCCCTGCTTTAGACTGTATATAATGTATTTTCAACTCATTTTTCATTTCAAAACTTGAGACATCTGTGGCTTTGTGTTTTGTGAAAAAACTGCACATTTTAAAGTGGCCTTTTATTGTCCCCAGCATAGATTGTACATCTCAATTGTCAGTAGGAACCACATTTGTTTAAGCAAGTCAGCCATATCAGCTACAGTATGTTTTTTTTAAGGCAGTAAACGAGGCTGAATGAACTGTTTTGCTGCTCGACAAGGCTCCGCTGATAGCCAGGTGTAGCAGTGGTAAGGATGTTTTGCTGCTGAAAAGAAAGCTCTGCTGTTGGGAAAGCTTTATATAGGGCCTAACTGTTTGTGGGTACCGTTTGTCACCGTTGTAGTGCAATGAATGTTTTCTTTAATGTTGTATTGTCTTGTGTAATGGCTTTGCTGGCATGCGTCAAAACTTTTCAAGTATGTTTACCCCACCGAGATGTAATTGTCTGTTGGGAATAAGAGATCCAGTGGCCTAATGGATAAGGCATCAGCCTCCGGAGCTGGGGATTGTGGGTTCAAGTCCCACCTGGGTCTGTTGAAAGCAGCTGTGCATTAAATAAATGGCCAGACATGACTTGGTTCTTGTTAAGATCCACTTGCATGAAAGGTTTAGCTTTAATCAATATCTGTACTATATTCCCAATTCCCTGATTCAATGAGTGAATTCCAAATAAATGAAGCGTTACTCAATAGTTGGAGTGCTAGAAAAGTGACAAATGGAACCCCTCTTCCAGGTCGTGACTTCACCAAACAATCTACAGCTTTATTAATCATAAATAAAAACATCTTCATAGTATTCAAATGACTCCAATAGATCTAGTGAGTCAGGATTTGTTTTTTTTTGTGAAATGTATTGTGACAAACATGATTGTGAAACTACACGTTATAATAAATGTTGATTTGAATGTTGATTTGTATTTGTAGGACAATAACAGTAGAATAGGTTTGTCTACTTGGAGCCTGCTGCTCGTGGCTGTTTTCTTTTAGATTAGCTGTTAGTATATTGTTGTTGTTCTTGAGGCTGGCCAGAGAGGCAGCGTAGTCCACTACTTTTTCCACACTCCACTTGGAACAGAAGAACATGGGCAGGCTGGAGTCTTTGCCCTCATTGGGAAGGAAGACGTTGAAATAGTTCCACTCTGTCTGGAAAACAAAATGAATAAG